>NC_081331.1:6326783-6658033 GCF_022539665.2 Daphnia carinata
AGAGCCATGAGTCTTGTAAATTAATTAACAATATTTCCATGTCTTTTGAAGGAAACCAATTTGCACTTGTAATAATATTGTTGTGCGTCCCAACGCAATTTAACATTTCTGTCTCGGAATGTCACCTATAAATACAATAGAGTGATTCATTTTTTGTACAAAGAAATATTGTCTACAGTGGGAACCGTAACTCAATCCTCTGGCACAGAGGATCCAGACGAGACTCGAACTCTTGACGTTCGATTCCCGTGGTCAGACGCTCTACCTCAGAGCTATTAGTATTAAGTAATTTCCCGTAGCGTGCCAGTACGCTACAGCGTAACGTAAAATAAGAAAAAGTCGGGCTTATTTTTAAACCTGACTGTACATCAGATGGCCGTGCATGATAAGGTTATAATAATAGCACGAGGTATATCTTCATGCTATGATCTATACTTATCAGGTATACCTTCTCCTTAGTGTGATACATAATACTAGTAGTCTATGTTAACGAAGTAGTGTTATAAGTATAGGCAACTCACGCGATCAACGAATAGTGAAATAGCAAAACAAACACGAAAAAAGCCGCCACCCCATTTCATTTATGATCAAAATGCTTAAATTGTTTGGAATATTAATGTTCATTTTTTACTTTTTGCCAAGTTGAAAAAAAAAAATACCGGAAGTGACCGGAAGTAGCCTATATCTCCCGAAATACTGGGCCCACAACAAAACAAATATGATTTTCGTGATTCTTGTGAAATTTAAGGTGTGTCTGACGTATTGTGGCCTGTTTTTGGCGAAAAGTCCAATTTGGTCAAAATCGTGATTTTTCCTGAACTATAGTTCAGGGAAATTTGCGATTTTTGACGATTTTCGGGTATTTTCTACTGACACATGGATTCGATCCCAAATTTCACGAGGATTACGAAAATGTGGTTCTTTTTTCATTCAGACCAACAGATAGTGAGTTATTAAGCATTTCCAAACCAGAAGTTATACCGGAAGTTAAAATTTCGAAAATTTAAAAAATGAACTATGTTCTCCTTTACAAGGTACACAAGATCTGCATAGTTTCAGTCGTAACTATAGTAAATTAACATAACATGGCCTTTCAAAGTTCGGAAAGTTCAGTTTTCAGGTACGACCTGTATACCACTTCTAAGCACTACCACACACATAATAATTGAAGCAAATGTTTCAAAACCATCCCCTTAATTTGATAGCCAACAGAATTAGGGTGATAGTGGAACACATACGGTTATGACCAGAAAAAAAGTAAACAGGAGATCCAATTCTTGCGGAATATTGATAGCAAAAAGCACATCCTGTTAGAATTTCTTGAAGGTTTATTTAAATAAAAAAATTTTCTGTTACAGACTGTAAATATTTTGTTGCATTGAGAAATGACTGCTACCACGTTTGTAACAATGGCTTTATCCAGAATGATACAACATGAGACCTGGTTTTCCAAAAGTACGTTAATATTACCTTGTTTCGATGCCTAACAGCTTACATTTTGTGTTGGTAACGAAGCAGTGTAAAATTTGCACATCAATAATAGGGGTGGAGGTAAAAACAACAAGCTATTCCGACGAAGTAAACTCAAATACACGCTTTCAACGTAACAACAAAGTAAACAATGAGAATCACATGTCAAAAAATAGTTTTGATTTCAGCCGCTAGAGGCTGGTGAACTTGCAGCGCCGTCCGCTGGAAATTATGTTCGGCCAGCTTTTAAAATAAGCCCGACTTTTCTCGGTCGGGCTTAAAAATTTTTTCTGAAAAAAAATGACACTCACCGGAATTGGTTGAATACCATAGGATATGCTCAAAATTGAATGCTGATTCCGGGAAAATTGCTATTTTTAAAATTAAGTTAATCGTTTTTGAAATACACAGAATATTTGACGCAATGCTAGCGCGCCAGTACGCTATTCGGTATATTAAAAAAACGATTGACCTAATAAGAAAACTATAATACCAATTGAAGAATAAACTCGATTTCCATGCTAAGCATTTTTCTGAATCGAAATTTCGTATTTGAAGCTAAATTTTTAATTTGGCCCAAATGCAAAAGTAGGAAGGGTATAAATGACCCTTATGAAACGCCATCTGCCAGTAGCCAGTACCATTACGAAGTTAAGTTTTTAATACGGTTGTCTAAAGCGGTTCCTTCACATTATGATTTACAAAGGCCTAACGAGGCTGCAGAGGATCTCCATAACCTGTTTTTCCACAGCGTATGTGCATTCTTGCGATTTTGGTTGTATGAGACGAACAATTCTACAGCATAATTTTAAAGGCACAATACCGTAAGCCGTCAAGTGAATGAACTGAATTGAATACTGCTTGAAGAGATGCATTTTCGTCTAAAAACTGTGTTGTTGTATGACAGATAAGGCTGTACTGGTAGGGCTACGGTTATCGTGATTTGTTTTTCAATGACCAATGATGTAACAATTCATTTGAATAAGAATGAAATTACCAGCAGTTGGATCAATTGACTCAACGTACGGAAGATTGTAACAATACATGTTTTAATTATCTTGGTAACATGAAATACGGTACACATCCTACAATCTGTGCGAAGAGAAAATCATTTCATTAATTCTGATTTCGAACAATCTGGATTAAACGATGATGCTTTAACACCTTTTACTGACGAAGAATGCAAGATTAAACTTAAATTTAACGCATCGAGAAGAGTCGTTTGTCCTTTTTTAGCACAACCAAGGCCAAAAGAGGAAATAATAACGGTTCTGACATAATAATGTTATTGTGAAGAAGGAGAAAAAGACAACCAACTTCATGGATTCTGATGAGTCTGCGAATCAATCCACGGAAGTGCCAAAGGTGCCATTTGCAGTGGACCTGGCGAAAAACGAGATAACGGCAAGAAGGGCTGCGGAAGCCAAGGCGTATGATTATGAATTTCAATCGATTGCAAGCTTGTGAAATGCTGGACAGCAGAACTACTACATGATATCGTAGGTTGTTCCAAAGTGAGAGGCTGGTAATTCCTACCAAACACAGTTAACTGGCTGGCATATTGTACCTAGAAAAATAGAAGAGAAAAATTAAAACCCTGACCTGAATATCACGTATGAGGGTTGAATTACGTTGCTCGTTGCCTTAAATTGTTCCTTGCTTGGTTCATGTATTTTCTTTCCAATTATTCTTTCTTCCTTACGATCAAGCTCTTTAAGTTTTCGACACACCTTTATTTTGACCATCATCCTCTCAAGATTCACAAAGTAGGTAGAGTAGTTTTTTCTTTGTTTAATGAGTTCTTTGAGTTCTAAGGTGGCTCCTTTTAAACTATCTTCATTTTTCGAAACGAGCGATTCGGCTTTTCTTTGTTGCAAATTAAACTCATCAATATGACGACGTTGTAAATTATCCTCTTCCGTATACTTTTTAAGTTTTTCTTCCAATAACACTAACATCTCTTTAGCCACTTTTTCTTCTTCGTAGCATTGGCGGATATCGGTACTGATGGCTGTAACTTTTTCTTCATTTGCGGCAATAGCCGAACCGAGAGAATCAACGGGTGTATCGCTGCTTACCGCTAGTAGTTTTTCTTGGCAAATTGCTACCTGCAGTTCGCGCATTGCCAGTTCTTTTTTCACTAGCCTGATTTTTATTTCAACAATCAATGCATGCTGTCGATTTCTCTCGGCCAGGCATCGTTCTCTTTCCTCTCTGTTAGTAGTCGATGCCTGATTCAACGAATTCATTACTGCAGCTCTTACAGTCATATCTGCATGCAACTCGGTCAATTTCGATTTTAGAAGTTCTCGCTCGCCTTCTAGGCGTTTACTTGCGGCAACGATTGTTGTCAGAAATTCTTTAATTTTGCAGGCCACTTCTCGTAATTCGATCTCCTTTTTTTCCAGTTCATCAGTACCGACGTTTAATGGGATATACTCTTCCCTACCTGAACAGTTCACGCAGATAAGCTTAGAGAAAATGAAAAAAAAAAACATCATTTGAGATGCTTACCTCTTAAGGCAAAAGAAAAATAAGGAGAATTATCACAGTCGAAGGTATGCCGAGGATTTTGTTGTAGACGCGGTCTGCATTCTATGCTGGCATCTGGGAAAAAAAAATCACATAATTATTTTACAAATACGTAAAACTGACGTAACAAACCTTCCGGTAAAATGGCATAATCTTGATTTGCTGAGACAGTTACTGGATCGATCCCAGATAATGCAGCCAATTCTGCTTGTGAGTCCAGAAATGAATGAAATGATAAAATAAAATGTTTAGGATTATAACTTGCCATCCCCAGCTGGCTCCGAGGGAGAAGATGGGACTATGCAAGCCTCCCTATTATCCGTGCACGGTGAGAGAATAGGTGAATGTGGTGAATAATTTATCAAATCTTTTTTTTCTTCGGAAGCTCCACATGATTCGCTGTTCTCTAAATGATGTACAGAAGTCTCTTCGACTACATTTTCACGTGCAGAAAATGTAGGTGATACGACAACATTACGATTGGCTAAACCTAATTCCCAACAGTTAGACAATATAGAAAATGATTGTTACCGCAAAAGAAATATATATATATAATAATAAATAAGTAAATAAAAACCAGGAAAAACGAACCGCTACATAGCGAGGACGGTGGAAAGCCGAGGTTAATGAATGCGAAGTTTCCTGGAGGTTCCGAAACCACTGGGGGAACTTTCGCCATCTCTGAGTTATTAAAAGTAAGGACAAGGGCTTCTTCTGAGGCTAACAACATGTTCTTCTCTGAACGTTCACTTACACTTGCACTGCATGAAATAGTACCTTGATTTTCAATGGCTGCTAGTTCAATTACTTCAGAAACATTTTCTGTTTGTTCAGTTTCAAGGGGTATTGTAGAATTAGAATCTGATCCTGGAGATGGTACAAAACTTACTGGTGAATTCAGTTTATTGTTGTTGATTGACTGGAAAGAAGAGAAACCAAGTTATTTTTTTTTTTTTTTTTTTTTTTACATATTTGAAAAGAAAAAGAAGACAAAATAATAGTTACTTGATCACTTCGTAAGTTATGAAGAGTAACGTCTTTAACTGCCTTAGTTTCATCAACACCTTCTACATGTTGTTCAGTGGCTGTAGGCTTTACTTTTTTTGGGGGTGTTACGTTACCAGAATCAAAAACTGATACTTGTGCAAAAGATTCTTCTTGATAGCCAGTGGATTCAGTTCCAGAATTTCTTTTTCTTTTCCTCCTATATGCTGCATCAAGGGAAACAGAATTGGTTTCAGAAGACAATTCTATAGTTCCTGAATCGAAGACATAGTGTTACTTCACTCTGAATAAATGTTTAGTATATAAAGAGATATGTTAAGCAAATTGCAGTACAGCAATGCAATAGAATTTCCCCTACATCTTTGGTAGGTCACATACATAATAAGCTTTTTCTATTTGGTTTAAATGGGAACAGGTTGACCCTGACACTCTCCAAAACAACTAACGGGAATACAGGACTACACTGTATAAGCAATGAACTGAACAAAGATATTTCAGGTACCTTCCATGCTGCTAAAATATGGACAAGTGTCTTGATGCTGATTACCCCGTACAGTCTTTGTATAGCACTTATAGATACCGATTAACTTTATTACAACTGAAACTCGTTATCATTCCTCGTCTAATTGAAGGTCAATCTCTATTAAAAATTATGCCATAGATCGAGAACAATGTACTGAAACGAGTGAGTGTAAGCAAAATTATTTACGATCCCCCCAAACCGCCATCTTTTTACTGAAAATCAAGAAGGAAGAAACAAGGTTAACAGACGAAAACTTGTAAACCCTACTGGCAACAATGACCTCTAATGCCTATAATGAGAGGACTAGAGAAAATTGAAATTTCAAAAGAATACAAAGACATTCGCACGAACTTAGATGTTAGAACTAATGGTACGAGTTTTTCAACTAAGGTCCTAAATAACGGTGGGCAGGAGCATGATGGGAAATGTACACTGTATGGTGAATCGGTTGAATCTAATTTTAGGCTGTGAGAGGTGCCTAGCTGACATATAACCTCCAACTCTATTTTTTATGGAGCCCATATGTAGCATGTAGAGGTGTCGCAGTAACGTAGTCCTCTATGACTCTGGAATTAGCAATAAATACGTTTTTGTTCCTACTTGAATAACAGCATAGAAACCCATTTTTCTTTACGGAATCTAACCCTACAAGGGTAAAAGTTTAATATCAACGAATAACACAGTTATAAGCAAATAAAAAACAAAGCAAGAAGTTCTTGAATGGCTGCTTAAGCAGAAGAAAGATGTCCAAGTTTGAAGATCAATTGATCTTCCCGTACTAGCCGATTTAGAAACTAGTTCCAGTTTCATTTTTATCTTTTTTTTTTACTTGAAATTCGGATAAAAAGCTGAAATTAGGTAACGGAAAGTTTTTGAGGCAGCTTGAAATATTTCAGAAATCATTTCTTAATTAAACATATTTCTAAGCCCCGTTAAATAATGATTTAAAAGCACTTCGGCAATCAAGCATTTCTCTTCCGGTTTCTCAACAGCCAATTACGACTCGACTTGGAGATTCTCAAGGACGAATTCAAGACAAAATGTTATTCTACTCGCAAAACGTAGTCAGTGAGGTCGTTACGTCTTTCTGTTGTTACTAATTCGATTTGTTTTTCCGACATTAAAACTATGTCGTTGGCTGTCTTCGTAACACCTAAACTCGTTCGTATTCTTGATCCAAACTCAAATCTCGTAGATGTATGGGTGGTTGAATTTCCATTTTGGTTGGCGAAATATCTGTGCGACCAAAAAACCCACAATGAAAATGACCAGCAATTGAATTCAGTCTGTCAGATGGCTCCTTCCACATTCAATGTTTCGTGTGTGTATATTAATTCCTTTCACTGTTTTGTTTTTGTTTCGTTAATTCGTGATTTTGGCCTTCCTTGTTCGCGTGATATCTTATTTAATCTAGAGTAGCCAGCGGCACAGGCTCAGCTTTGTTTAAAAGAATTTGCTTTTTAACAAGTAGAGCTAAAGATTCAATTCGTTGTGTTACCCAAACTTTACAGGAATATTGCAACTTTTTCGTAGATGTATTTGTGGCATGTGGTCTACTACTATTGAAGTTTTCCTATTCTAATGTACTCTTTTCTTTTTTTTCCAGCTGGCAATATTCCATATCCCAATATGGAGCATGTAGCTCCAACTGATTTTCAGCCCACAGCCAATGTTCCTGATCATCATCAGTTTCCAATTGGCCTGTTAGAATCCAAGGAGGAACTGTTTGTGATGGACCCTATTAGTGATGATCAAAACTGTGATTGTATAACACAACTTCACAACATTGCAGAATATTCCAATCTTCCAATGTGTGTGCATGCAAACTTAACACCATCACATGGCTACTATTCAGACAACATGGCATTGCTTCACCCAACAAATGGTCTTAGTGGAGATCATTTACCAGTTGAACAAAATTATCACATGGAAAACCCAACCTATCATGAAAGGGCAATCCCTAAACAACCCCAAACTTTTGAAACACATCCCTGCTATCCTGATGCACCCTTTCTCCCAGTTTGTATTCATCAAGGGAATGAGCTACACGTCTACTCTGAAAATTTCTGTGGTTCCGCCAGACCAGAAAATTTTGTAATGCATACCACGGAAAACGGATCATTTTTTATTGAAAATGAGCTTTCAGAAATTTCAGGATTTGTCTCCAGCAGCTTGCAGAACTGGTGGTTCTCTCATCCATTGGGACAGGTACTGAAGAACAAACGAGGATTGTCTTGCTGCTTTGTTCTCCCGTCCGGTAATGTATGGTGAGTATTGCTATAGACGTTTCAACCTAACTCAATATGAATTCAAATCATAAATTTTAACATGTACGCCCGAAGTTATGTGAAATTTACGCCCCATGGAATCAAGTTCTCGAGTAACCAACGGGGGATTGTGTATGTGATTGACGAAGCCGGAGTTCGCACCTGCTGGGAATCGTTCACATCTTTAGAGGAAATGATTTCGGAAAGAGACCTGTTGAAAAGCAAATCTGATCGGCTCCAGGGAGACTTCAAGGAAACCTGTAACTGTGGAGCATCATCGTGCTTTCATCAGGGACAACCTAGATCAGTGTCATGGAACTCAAGCTCTAAGGATGAAACAATTCGGTAAAATTTTAAACATAGTTTTCTTCGAGAAAAATACGAAGTTACTTATCTAAATGTGGCCCTATTTCCCATTATTTTTTCATTCAGCATTGAGCGAAAAGGATTGCGATTCTTTGCGGAAACGCAGGAATTAAAAAATTTGAACCTTGGGTTGGAAGAATATTATATGAGTTCAACTCTTCATCATTTCGGCGAGCGAAGCGGTCATATCTATATCAAAAGTTGTCAATACCGTTTCAGCCAGAGCGTCTTTTTCAATGGGAAATCGCTTCTAGTCAAATTTCACACTCAATCGGCTCGTTTAGATAGTCATGGCCGCTTGTCGCTAAGTAACTGCTAATTCTGGAAAAAATTGACGCTCAAAAGCAGGAACGGTTGTAAGCCAAACAACAATGAATTTGTTAAAAATCTCCGTGTTATTACCCCAGTTTTCTTGATATTTCTATTGGTCATATTATCGTTGTCTAGATATTATTTTTCTACCATGTTTCTGGCGTATTATTTTTTGTTGACTATCGTTTAGTCATATTTTGGCGTTTTCTTGTTTAGAAATTTATGAACCCTCATACTTAAAAAAAAAATGAGTATGGTATATTGACGATTTCGGTTAAATGAAAAGGTTAATTATTTTGACCTTGCACGTATTAAAACGTTGCCCAGATAAATTTACTGTGATAACACGAAATGTGTGTCGACTGTTGATATACACAGCATTACTGAACGTTATTGTTTTTCATTGTTTTGTTATTTTTATTTTTTCAATTCTTTGGCAACGTATTTATAATCTTCGTTTGTAAAGTAGGCCAAGGATAAGATTAAGCGTCTATGTATTATACTCTTCCATCCAAATATGCTTACATTTCTTGGTTCAATGGATGGTCACTGGTACACGACAAATATAACGGTACACACTGAAGCTTTAATTAGAGATTAAAAAATCGGAAATAATATTTGCAATACGTTCAGGATGCGTAAGATGGGTGTGATGCTTTCCCTCTATTTCGACATAACGAACATTTTTTGAGCTTTTCCTAAGTGCTTCTATATGCTCTACCTGATCTTCAACACTCTCAAAATAAGGTCCTTCGGTAAATTTAATAATTAATACGTCGGCAGTGACTTTTGCTGCCAGAACTACCTGATCTTGTTTTGGACAGAACGACAAGGGAGCCGCGTGCAATCGCCTATCTCTGCTAAATACATAGCCCCCGTTTACTTTTTTCAAACCACGCTTTAACATAATTTCGCAAGCTTTTCTGTCTAGAGATCCAAATGAACCATTTATGCTTTTTTCTACCGCTGTATCATAGCTAATAGGCTTTTCTGGGCCATTGCTTATTGCTAGTTCGTATTTCAAAAGCTTACCAACAGTTTTTCTTAATCTCAAATGCATAGTTTCAGCCCTTGTTGTGGTTACTCTAACAATATCAATATTTACAAGTTTATCTACCTTTTCTGGAAACACACCTGCATATAGCATGGCAATACACCCACCCAAGCTATGGCCAATAAATGAAAATTTTTCCCACTTCAATTGTTGTGATATTCTCTCTACAGCTAAAAGACAGTCCAAGAAGTGATACATAATGTCTCTTGGAAAATGATCAGACATCCCATGACCTGGAATATCAACTGCAACTATTCTTAAGTTATGAGGAAGCATTGGAATCAAGGTGTCAAATGTGCCAGCATTATCCAACCACCCATGTAAGGCAAATACTGGTATTCCACTTGAAGGACCCCAGACTTTAGCTGTACAAATGTAAAGGACACGAGTGGATGTTTGACTGAACTTGAAATAATTGAAACATCCAATGTTACCTGCCACATTTCCATATGTCATGGGGAATGTAACTTCTTTGTAGGTGTTTGACAAAGCATCAGTCTGATTTCTCAAACCTGCTATACCTGGTATGGTGCACGCAGGGTTATTTGTTGTTTTTGGGGCAGCAGATGATAATCCACGGGGAATTAGGTGCTGCATTCGAAACACTAGTTTATCACAATTGTCCATAATTTTAATATTTCTTTATTCTTCTCTAGGACCTGCATTTGAAAATTAGTCAGTTATCAGTCCAGAAAGTATTACAGGTACAGCGATAAAAGTATGTCCAATATAGCCTACTTCTGTAAGGATTCTGAAACATTCAGGGGCTCTTTTGATAGCTCACGATGTCCGTTTCAACGTAGTTTTTTCTCCACACTACTTTCGTCTTTCCTGCTGAGTGCAACATATATTTTTTAAATTCTAAATTTGGATTTCTACTTACCCATTTCTATTTTTATTTTTATTTTTTTTTTTTTTGCTTTTATTTTTAAAATTACAATAGACAGTAGTACGATGTCAACTCGGTAGATGACTGTTTTTTTTCAGAACCACAGCTTCCTTTAAAGCCCACTATATGACGCTACGTTTTGTATGTGAGAAACGCCCTAAACGGCGGCCGATTCAAACTTGCATTTTAGAATTGCAATCGGATGAAACCCAACCTGCTATACCCAAAATAAAACATTGATTCCGAACAAATAATTGGGAATTAAAGCACAGTGAATAATATGGAACATAGGATCAACTTACGTACGGTGCCAATCCTACAGCTGATTTTATGGTTCGAAATATATGGGTAGAAAAAGTCGGGCTTATTTTTTCGGGCTTAAAATCTTGACTTGGAATTCGATGAAACCTAACCTGTTATAACCTAATTTTGACGTCCTAAAAAGTATTACTATTACCCTATAATTATGCAGATTGTAAATAAAAATATCAAACTAACGAAACACTTTCTCGTCTCTTGCCTCATTTGCCAGTGAGATAGCGACGGATTCTCTTAAAACGTAACGGAAATCAGGGTAATTTCGTAGTTTACCCAACCCTAGTCGGTTTTTCAGCGATTTGTCTTTCAACATCTCCGAAAATTTTTATAGCGTAACCTTGGTGTTGTCCAATCTTTTTATTGGCCTGCAAGTGTTGCGGGCGGAGCTCCCCCGGCAGATGTCTGTACACAGAGCGTTAACAAACCTTGTAGTACATGTAATCTGAGTTAACTGTGGAGATAAAAGCGAGCAACGCCGGACGAGTCTCACACTGATAACAAACTAAGGGTTTGTGTACATAAACTTTTTCTTTTAATTTTTTTTATGTTAAACTATTAGTCTTGTTTTAAACCACACGGAAGTGTTGTACTTACAGCATATACGTATGGTGTATGAACTAAAACAGTTAGTCAGTGGACAGTGAGTCTAGTGTGCAGATCGCCTCCGAAGCAGCGGCATTAAATAGGAACTACAAATAATGAAGACAATGCTGAATTTAAAAAGAAATAACTAGGTAGGTAAAGGGTGGTCCCACTTTTTATTATTTGATTCCCATTACGAAACAAATTAAATGTATAGCAAACCAACGTGCTACTGATTTCATTGACGTGTCAGCGTATGGAACGTTCATTCATATTGTGATAACAACGATGACGAGCTTCCAATCACACATGTTTTTGTTGTTGTTTCGCCTGCTGCTATCGGATATAGTTATTGATATTCAGTTTCCTCATGGGTGGTCCCCTAACCAGCCATATTCGGGAAATCGTTGATGAAGGGAATTCTATATCCTGAACATTTGATGATCCCGCTTGACCTCCGTCGACACCAAACAAAACAGCCCTGCCGATCGTTATTCCATCCGGCGTTGATCCACTGCTTTGTTTTATGGGTACACTGTCCTATTCTAGTACCCCGTCACTATTCAACTGTTTCTTTTATGCATCAAAATGGGCTCGTGTTGTGCGTCATCGCAATACTATTGCGCGGCTTGTCGCATAGATGATGAAACACCAAATAGCCAAGTCTCGTATAGGATAGACTCGTATTATCGAGGGAAATAAAACCGTTCATTACTAAAAAACACATCAAACAAGATATGAGGGCGAGAGTCGATATTGCCTTCCATGAAACAATTCCTTTTCAAAAGTAGTAGTGCAACCGATGCACAAGCTCGGACCGCACCCATTTTTCATCATTTTCTCAAGGCGTTATCGGCGCGCGCGCACACTTTTCAGTTTTATCCCGATGTTTTAATGGCTCAATACGTGTAGTCCACTGATCCACATACATCCGATAGCCATGCAAGTAATGGAATGCCTTTTTTTTTTTGAAACCGTGTAATTCCGCGTAGCAAAACAGAGATGGTGTATAGCCAAACGGGCTGTAATATCAGCAAACACGGCCCCATTTGGAGGGCAAGGCTGGCAAGGCTGGCAAGTCATTCGCTAAACAATTTAAAGTTTACAACCAACTTACAATAGGATGCGAAAATTTTCTAAAAAAAAAAAAAAAAAGGAAGTTCGTCGTGGACGTTCTTTTCTTGTTTATCGAGCTTCCTGGAGGCATTATATTCGAACATTTGATAAGAGGGGCGTTCCGAGTAAAACCTGAAGAGTAAAGTGGTTCGTATACTTAACTCTTCTTTTGTTTTTTTTTGTCTGTTGTTTTGTCAAACTACCTTGTTCACGACAAGAGGGCATTTCGCCATGGCTCGGGAGGAGGAACGTATGCTCCGGGTGTCTAATTTGAGACGCCAACGCCATCGCCCAGTAAACTTTGCATCCGGCTGGTGAAAGAGAACATATCGTTTCGGATTTAAAATAACAAATTGTTGAACAAATCCCTTAAGACCATAGTCCAGCAGCATGCTGTTATCCAGCTATTCTCGTTGAAAGCAAAAAAGAAACGTTGTCAAGGATTTTTAGTTGAATTCCCGCGAGCTATGTTCTCAGAATAAGGTTCAAATTTCCGCGCCGTCACCTTACCAATAGAAAAAGAATAATGACTTTGAAAAAAAAAGAAAAAAAGAACGAGATGGCTTCCAGTTGGTTGGATATGGAACGCAGGCGCGGCTTGTCACAGAAACTGACGTTGGCTGGGGCGAAAGGTTTCCCTATAACTTGTTGTATAGTCACCGGATGGAACGCCTTCCATCCGGAGTCGATATCTTGCAAGCAAAGTGGAAAGTTCCAGTTTGGTAAGCTTTAATCTTGTTGTATTATATCTTTCACAGAATGTTGGTGACTCACTGAATTGTCCAAGTGTTGACAATTACCAGCTGAAAGAAAATGGCCGCCTCCATTCACAAGTGGACGGTCCGTTTCTTCCTCGTGTTTTTGATCTACCCATCAGCCAATGCTCGCAGAGGACACTTTGACTGGACAGAGTTGGCAGACGAGATCGCTCATCAGCAATGGTGTGGCACAATTGATTATTGTGGTTTTCGCAATCAGCCGGACGATCTTGCTATAACGGAATCATCCGCTAACGAAGGACAGCGCAAGATGACTGTACGAAAACCGAGCGACATGAAAGATATCCAGTCAGTTTATTTTTTCTTTTAGTTTCTACATGTTCCATGGTTGATGTTTTACAACGTCTTTATAAACACTTAAAAATATATATATATATAGGTTTTTGAAGACGGCATGCCATTGCGATGAGGAATGTGATAGTTATGGCGATTGCTGTTACGACGTGTTGCTGGCCAACGTCGGCAAGAATAACATCTCAGACGAAGAGTTTGAGCAAAATTCATTGGCTTGTTTACCTCTGAGGTTCAAAGATAACGACTACAAGCTCGACGAAAAGGTATAACAGACGCGTATTCACACTAAGCGTGAGCGTTGAAATGTACACAACGACCGTGTCATCATGCCCTGCGTAGGCGATCTTTCATCAACATTTGTTTTGCCTTTGTAGTTCGTCAAGGCTTTTATCTTTTTCTTTTTTGGCTATCCTGGTTTTCCCACTGACTCATTTTCAATTGTAATTTTTTTTTCATACTGTAGTTCCATATTTACATGATCGACGCTTGCCCATCCACTTGGGTTGAAGACGATGACGAATCTCTACCGGCGTTGTGCCGAAAAAATCCTAATCAATTAGATTATACTCATCTGATGGATATACCCGTCTTGTCTCTCGAAACCAATCGAACCTACGCCAATGTTTTCTGCGCCCGGTGCCACTCTGACGCTAACCGCCTGGCCAGCTGGAATGTTTCAGTCGAATGCAATGTTGATATCAACACGTACGTATTGTGAATGAAAACACGTGCTGATATACGTTAAAGAAAAGAGAAAACGAGCAAACGTTTTTTGTTTTGTTTTTCGACTAATGCAGTTCCAACGTCACTAGGGCGCAAATGTTTCGCCAATCCAATTATCAGCCAGGATTGCGACAATGGGCGTTGGTGGTGAACGAACACAATGGAGAAGATGAACACGAAGGCGCTCAGACCACCATTCGATGCAATTTAGTGGTCGACGAATTCCGAAACTTTACACATTATCTTAAGGCACTTAAAACAACAATTTCATTTTAGCCCTACATCGAATAACTAGTTTACCTGCCAAATTTCTAGTCGACGGGCAGCAGGAGATGCATACCAAAAATAGAACATTGCGCCGAGGACTGGGCCAATCCATCTGACAAAATTAAATGCCAGTCCTATACCTTTCTAGTCCAGGAAAAACCCCAATCATTATACCGTAAATCGGTAAATACCTTCATATCAAATGCAAAACGTATGGAACTAAACTTGGCTCTTGTTCCACTGTTTTCCAGCGAGTGTACAAGAATCCTCACTGCGCCAAGTGTAATCACGTCCCGCATAATGAGACCGTTTGCTTTTCAGCGCTAGCCGTAGATAAATTCCGCGTCGGATTTGGAAACCGTAATCGCTATTCGTTTTCGATGTTGATCGATTTCGATTTCGGCGGCGGTGGAGGCGGAAAGGTGGATCACGTTTGTGGACCGAACGAAATCTTTGATCGGTTTCACGAGCGCTGTCACGCAGTTGTTTGCGGAGCGACGTTCGTCAACGAAGCGGGGACCTGCGTACGCAAGTCTGAACTGGAAAACAACTGGCCAACAGCTGGAACTTGGCTGAATTCTTCATGCCAGCGTGTAGTTCTAATGGAGAACATCGACTACATCCAGCTGGAAAACGGTTCCCTCATTTTGAACGCTAGTGGCAAAACCCTCCAGCCGGCCGAATACGAACCGAACCCAGGCGGACAAAACGTCACCGTTTGCGCGGACGACAATCAACCGGACTCGTATTTTAAATATTCGGTTGGCCAGCGTTATTTGTCTGATATTTGCCTAGCCATCAGCGTCGGCTGTCTTGCTCTTCACATCGCCATCCACATAGCCCTGCCCAAATTGCGCAATTTGCCCGGCAAGAATTTGCTTTCGCTCTCTTGCGCCCTCTTCGTGGCCCAGCTGCTTTTCTTGACGGGCATCGGACTGCGTGACGTCGTCGGGTACGCTTGGTGCGCCTTCCTGGGCGTCGCAACGCACTGGTTTTACCTGGCCGCTTTCTTCTGGATGAACATCATGGGCTTCGACATCTGCCGGACGTTCACAGGATCGTTGACCCGCAATCGTGGAATGCCAGGTCGTGGCCAGCGATCGACCTTCATATTCTACTCGTTGTACGCCTGGGGTTTCCCAACCATCGTCGTGTCCCTCGGCCTGATGCTGGACTTTACCGATTTGGTGGACGATTACGCACCTGAATACGGTTACCGAGTTTGCTGGATCTCAAACAAGGCCGGATTGGGTGTCTTTTTCGTCTTGCCCGTCGCTGTTCTCTTGCTGGAAAATTTGATCCTCTTCAGTCTGACTGTGTTCTCCATCATCAAACAGAGACAAGCTGCTCAATTCGCAGTTGAGAAAAATCAATCGTATCGGGCAGCGAACGAGACCAAAACGATGACGGAGAGGCTTCAACCTCCTTCGGGTCCATCGGCCCCGCTTCGTCGTAATAGCGCCGTAAACAACAAGCAACAGATCCGTTTCATCCTTTACATCAAGTTGGGATTAATCATGGGGCTGGGATGGATTTTTGGATTCGCTGCGTCCCTGGCCAAAGTGCCCGTCCTTTGGTACCCGTTCATCTTCTTCAACGCTTTGCAAGGCGCCTTCATCTTCTTCGCATTCTGCTGTAAGCGCAAAATCTATTTCATGGTGTACCAATGGGCTACCAAACGACCGCATCCGTCTGATTCATCGTCCAGCAGCCGGGCCACTGCTAGCACCTGCAAGCCCAGCATCAGCACTCACAAGTCGAGCATCGCTACGCCTAGTAGCACAACGGCCGAATTTGAAAGTCAATCAAATCGGACCAGCGTCGTCCAACGGGATAATCAAACTCCGGTCCGTCAATCCTATTCTAAGCATAGTTAATGCTAAAGGAATTGAAAAAAAAAATAAAACATAAAATACCAGAATGAAAAAAAAAAAATTAACCGCTATACAGAATGAAACTTCTGATGTAACAGCATCTTTTACTCGGCTGATGACCTTCTCTTCGCAAATCTCTTATCTCTTTTTACTTCTCTATTGAATGGCACTGCATGATGGGCGACAAGCTGACGATCCTTGGTCGGCGAAGATCTCTATTAATATTCCCGTCCAGTCATGGACGATGAAGCTGTAATCAACTATTTTTGTTATCAATAGAAATAAATTTTGAATAATACGTCTCGTTTGCGCAGCCTTCGCTATCGGCTGAACTTCTTCTGCCACAAGTGAACGCCGTCGAAATCGTACGTCGTTGGGTCACTTCGGCTTCACCGATCAGCCGGGCCAAACGAAACCTGCCTCGCGTTGTCGTCACCAAACATTTCGTCAACGATGATGAGTTTCATTCGTATCCGTTTGTCAACAAGGAAAGCCCCAAATCTCACCTTTTCGTTCAGAATAATAATCACGCAGCGTTGCTTAAGTGCTGACAACTCATCGTCTACTGTTCAAACCACTGGCTTTAATTGGCAATGAAGAAGAGGAATCAATTCAAGTTGGAGGCGTTTGATGAATGCAGGGTCAAGGAGTCATTGTTATGTGTTTATCGTCCATATTATCGAATGGAAAAACAAATGTTTCTCTTTTAAATGTTCAGCATTGCATGCGTTTACATTACGATATGTTATATACCACGGTTTTTTTTTCTCCACAAGTTATCACGTACACGAAATTTTATCTTCAATGTTTGACTGTAGTATACAATGCGTTTCAAACCCATTGTCAGTAAAGGTTATTAAATACTGTAAACATACGGGAAACAGGCGAAAGGTTCTGTTTAGATTTACGAGAAAGGTCCTAATAAGTAAACAGAGAAACGATGCACTAGATCACACCTCTAAAATAGCTATTTTGTGTGGTCTACCTTCAAAACACGGACTGCTTGTGTATACATCTATACCGCTGAGCTGTACTTGGTAAACAGTAACGAATTTTACGTTTATTACGTGCGGCCGTTGTTGTTGCCCCACAGTTAATTTACTAACGCAGGATTGGCTGCCTTTGTCAATCAAAATTCTTCTGTCTTTTGTCTTGGGTCTGAAAAGGTATTGGTTAGAAGAGAAGCGAACAACACGTTACATTTGGTGCGCGGTGACAGAAAGATCATACTGATTCGACGTCTCAATCAAGGATGATGTTTGAGATATTGAAGTAGGTTATTAGTTAAGTCGTTTCCGAAGATATCATTTGGTTGCAGTTCATAACTAAAAAGAAACGTCGCCTGATGCAGGAAGATAAATAGCGCGCTTGCAAATTGTTCAATAATTACATAACATATCATATGATGTTGACTGGCCTATTCAAACCGTTGAGTTAGTTTAAGTTAACAGCAAAAGGCAATGGGAAATCACTTCATTGCAAGATGAATATTTATGTTACGTTTTTCCTATAGTATGAATGATAAGGTCCCAACGAGACTCGAACTCGTGATCTCCTGCTTACTAGGCAGGCGCTTTGCCATCTAAGCCATAGGACCAGTACGACATACAACCTTAATAAGATAAAAGGAACGTATATGGTAATCGGAGTAACAGCTTGATTGCCTTATTCAAGGCTTGTTCTGCATCCTTATAGGATTGGGACAATGATGTGGCTAAGCAATAGTAATTATCCTTAAATACCGAACAAAATTGGGATCTTCTGGATTTTAGTACCATTTTGAGCATCTAGTTAAACTTCACCATATTTCCTCTTTACGAAGTATATTCAACAAAATACAAATTGCGTTAGGTCCCAACGAGACTCGAACTCGTGATCTCCTGCTTACTAGGCAGGCGCTTTGCCATCTAAGCCATGAGACCGACGTGTGCACATACACACGTAAACAAGAAATTATACATAATTGTCAAACGCTTTTACTTTCCTTGACAGAACGTGTTACAAAACAAAAAAGTTAAGAAAAGTAAAGAATATTAACTGATTGCTTTAAAATTGCGTACGTTGTAATAGCGCATTTTTAAAATGTCGTAAGTCTAGATGCAAGTTTCTGCTATTATTTCTCTGCGCGTTCCAGACATCTTTTAATGAAAAAAAAAATTATGGCCCAAATCAGTTGAGTCCAACATTCTGGTCCATTGCTTCCTCCTTTTATTTCAAAATGATGCAGCTATAAAACATTTGAATTATTTACAAAAAAATTACACGAATTTAGGAGCGCCATCCGGCAATAAGTCTCGGCGCCTCAGTGGCCATCCATTACCCTACTCGAATTCGGTGCCCTTGTAGATAGCTCTAATTGAGTTTCAGCTCGTTGAACGTAATAGTGGTGAATGCCCACATAGTAATAGATTATATCGCAAAAATTGAGTTCCAGACTCACACAAACACTTGAGTTCAAGGGATAGGAAAAAAAGAAATGATCAAGCTCACAAATGCAAACTCATCTATTGAACGCCTTCCGCGTTTCTCAGCAGAGCAACAGGAGATTCTCCAATCAGCCATAAAGTCTAAATAAAGCTGAAAGGACATTTGTCAGTTTATTCGGCAAAAGATTAACAAGAAAATAGCTATAGGAATAGGTCTGAACATTGCTTTGTCATCAATCAATTTCCTGTCAGATATCTTGATGAGTTAGCGAAGCTCAACAAGTCTTATTCTGCCATCATTGTGATCGACATTTGACCAGTCCAACTTCCAGGAAATGGAACCAAAAGAGGACAACACATTCGCCAAGCTGTGCCATGCCTTCCAGATGATATCGACGTAATTGAATTACTAATTCATGACCGTAAGTTCTACGCCGTAGTTTTGTTAAAGGTCACCGATAGACGTTGTTGTTTAGCTACGAAAAAGATATTATACCCTTCCCTTCCACCTCTTTCGCAAATCAATTTCAAAGGAACGATATAATCCAGGTCCAATGCTCGAAAAAAAAAAACACGACGGCAATTGAAATAAAAAAAAAGAGCAGCAGTTGCTGGCCCGCTTAACAAGGAGCATTTTCGTGATAGTGAAGAAGGGAGGGCAAACCATATACAAGAATTCAAGAGCGCAGATCTAAAACAGGCGTCCAGAACAAGTCTGGACACGGTCGAACGCTAGAAATATCTACGGTCGATCGCCAGTGTTTCGCCAACCTCCGACGACAGAAGAATGGCCGAACTCATTCGCCAATTGGTGTGGACTATTCTATCGCTTTGTGCGCTCTCCTTCTGGCTGAATGTGTCCATGTTAATCGAGTGGTCGTCGTTAACCGACAACATAGGCATCGAAGTGAACAGATGTAGTCAGCAAATGAATCTCTGCCGACATCGCTACCCTCTCCTCCAAGACCCGATTGTTCACTCTGCTGGCACCGTGTTTGCTGGACCCGACTGGAACACAAGCGCCGTCGGTGACGACGCCGATTCGTCAGTATCGAGAATTCTCTGTTTTGAATTGCTTCGGCACAACAGACTCGAAAATTGTTTCTAAATCGCAGATTCGGCCGATGTCGCTGCGACGTTGATTGCGCCCTCTACGGCGATTGCTGTGCGGATGCGGCGGCCGTGTACGATAGTCATCCGAAAGATAGGCTATCATCTCCATGGACGTGTTTACCTATGGCTACGGAGACGGATCGCTACACGTCCAGCCAAAAAGTAAGTTTTTGTTTTTACTTTGCCACGGTTTTATTTATTTAGCTTGACGCCTTTTTTTTCCCCAGTCGGTAGCAATAGCTATTTCCTTTTGGGTTTTTTTTTATTTTGTTCTCCCTTCTTTTCGGTACTTTTCAAACGTGCCGGAATAAACAAGCTTTCGTCGAAGCTCTCTTATGTAAACATAAATGCTAGCGAAATCCCAGCAAACGCTCGCGTTTTTCGAAATCCGGCAACTCAATACATACTGATCTACAGGGATAGGGCAACACATTGTTTTCTTTTGGGTAACAGAGAACGATATCCAGAATAAAAACAGGAATTTTGAAAAGAGGATATGATACAGTTGGTTTCCCATTATTGGCTATGTTATTTTAAAGAAAATTGACGAACGATCAAAACTCCTATATAGTTTTACATGTACATGATCGGCAGTTGTCCAACGGATTCGACCAATCACGATGATTCAGTGATTGCCTTGTGTCATCGACGAATGGATACGCAATCCAGCCATCATCAATACTCTTACCTGATGGATATCCCCGTGTTATCGTTGACCACCAACAGAACGTATGCCAATATTTACTGCGCGCAATGTCATTCCGATACGCGTCGTTTAGCACCGTGGAACGTATCCATTCATTGCAACAATGACTTTGACAAGTGATACCAATTTACTTCATTTTTTTTTTTTTTAAACAAAAGAAAGAGTAACAAAATAAATCTTCGCTTTGCAGTTTGAACGTGACCAGAGATCAAATGTTTCTCGACGAACATTATCATCCGGGAACCAGGAGTTGGGTTTTACACCAAAGATACGTGACCATCAGTTGCGTCCTCACCATCGACCAGTTTAACCACCCCGTTAATTACCTCAAGGCAAATTCAATTTCTTTCAATCGTTCCTTCAAGTTCTGCATATCTAAATGTTCTTTCAAAATGAACACAGTCCGCTGGTGGTAGGCACTGCGTTCCAATCATGAACGATTGTTTATCTGACTGGAAAGACACTGCCGAGGGTCATCATTGCGATGTTTACACTCTTTACGTTGAAACCTCCGCCGTAGAGGTAATGACTAATGATTCTTCATTGCTGTTCCTTTGTAATCAATCTAATAAACAGGATGACGTTCAATCAAGGTTCCCAAAAATCCTCACTGCTCTGACCGCGTTCTACATTCTTTTTCGATCGTCATGGACTTCAAGTTCGGAGGAATTCAAATTAGCAAAGAGAAGACGTGTGGCCCTAACGAGATATACGATGGCTTGCACGATACTTGTCACGCAGTTACGTGCGATGCCGCGTTTTCGCAACAAGCTCCTGGTATCTGCTCGCCACGTCGACAGCACAAGAGCACCAGCAATTCTTCGTTAAGCACACGGTGCTCTAAAGTGACGCTAATCAAGGATGTTCCTTACTACTCGCTGGGTAACGGAACTCTGGTGTTGAACGGCACGGGCGATATGCTCCGACCAAGCGAATACGAACTGGGTCAGAACGGCATCATCCACATATGCGAGAACGAATCACTTGATAGATTCTTGAATGAACTCAAAAACTATCTCAGATATTCTTACGCCCAACGTTATTTGTCCAACGTTTGTTTAACCATCAGCGTCATTTGTTTAGCGTTGCACATTGGGATCCACATCGCCCTACCAAAACTACGTAACGTGCCCGGCAAGAATTTGCTTTCGCTTTCGTGTACCCTTTTCCTTGGCCAGTTGCTCTTCCTGACGGGCGTTGGAGCACGAAATTCGATCGGTTATGGCCCGTGTGCCGCAATAGGAGTCCTGATTCATTGGTCACTCATGGCCGCTTTCTTCTGGATGAACATAATGGGTTTTGACATGTGTCGGACATTTGCTGGATCGCAAATCAAACCCCACTTGCAATTCCGCGCATCCGTACAAAGAAGGAGAACAACGTTTCGTTCATATTCACTTTACGGCTGGAGCTGCCCGACTTTCATTGTCGCCATCGCAATGCTGGTCGATTTCACCGATATAACGGACGGCAGATGGGCGCCTAATTACGGAACTCATCAATGCTGGATATGCAATAAGAACGGACTGGGACTCTTCTTCATCTTACCAATGGCTGTCCTGCTAGCGGTGAACTTCATGTTCTTCTTGCTGACGGCTTGGTCGATCGTGAAACAATGGAGGGAGACGCAATTTGCCATGCGCAAAAATCAAACGTGTCAACGATCAAATGCAATTGGCAATTTTTTGGATAGTCTCAAGTTGACTGACACGATCTATCATAGCAAAAGGAAGTCGTACATGAGCCGTTTGCGCACGCGATTCTTCCTCTACGTCAAACTGGGTACCATCATGGGACTCGGATGGGTCTCCGGTCTCATCGCTGCAATGGCCGACGTACCTGCGCTCTGGTATCCATTTATCCTGTTCAATACTCTACAAGGAACGTTTATATTCTTGGCTTTCGATTGCAAACGTAAAGTCTATTACATGGTGTACGAGGTAATCACTAGACGGCCTCATCCGTCAAACTTGTCATCCAGTCATCGATGTTCCACCACAGCATCTACTAAATTACAAGCAGCACGTCGCATATCGGCTCAAACACCTCAAGCTATTTACAGTAATCAAGAATGCCCGAATGAGACGGTATGAGAGTAGGAAGAAACAAACAGAGGTTGACCAATCAAAGAAGCATTCTTTACCTGGGTTAATGCCTGGAGATGTGACAAGATAGGCCATGCCCTGTATCATGGTTATACACACTAAAGGCCGCTTCTCCGGAATATTTTTCCTTACAGAGAGGCGTATGAATCCGAGCGAACACACTTCTTTTCGCGTTTCTTCTGAATTCAAGAGCCGAAAATGGAATGAGTCAGACATTCTGATGGAAAACTGTTTCCCGGAGCCGTACTTTTATGCCCGCATTGAATTCTGGATGAAGGTCAACTTAACTGCGCTATGTCGTATAACATAATCAGCTATTTACGTATTGAATTGCAAGAGTGTATTGTCGTGAGAAGAATTAATTACACTGATTTATCAGAATCATGTCTTTACATGAATGCCGTATTTCTGGCTTTGCTGACGAGTGGATCTCTTAAGGTTGTTAGCGATCAATGCTAATTGTCCGTTTAAAAATTGGGTGGCACAAAATTCATACATTTGGTTATCAACAGGTCCCAACGAGACTCGAACTCGTGATCTCCTGCTTACTAGGCAGGCGCTTTGCCATCTAAGCCATGAGACCGTGCGTTTTTTGTGAGACCATTACAAAAGATAAATAAAATTGAAACATGAGCGGGATTCACCGTGATTATTTTTTAAATTATCGTTTCATTCGCTATTTTTCGAATAATCAGGGTTTTACATAATGAAATCTTAATGAGATTCAACTCATTCTATTATCTCGTGCTGCCTCTCTTGCATGAGGATCCCTTCATCCGACTTTATTTAGGAAAGGAAC
This sequence comes from Daphnia carinata, assembly GCF_022539665.2. Classification (NCBI taxonomy): domain Eukaryota; kingdom Metazoa; phylum Arthropoda; class Branchiopoda; order Diplostraca; family Daphniidae; genus Daphnia; species Daphnia carinata. The sequence goes on from NC_081331.1 coordinate 6,350,304, forward strand.
GGGACTTGCTGATTTAATGTATATTCTATCCCACATCTATGCAAAACTGGTTCAATTGTTTCAAATAGAAAAAGAAAACCACCACCAAAAATGTAATGGGCTAGACACAAACTGGGGATCAAACTACTTCAAATATATGTCTTCCCAGAACGTTGTCTTCACGATCCAAAATAGTTAGTCAAGAGACCAAACACGAATGTAATCGACCAACATGTGACTGTCTTCCGGATTGCGGGTCCAAGTTGGGTACCATTGGTTCCTCGCCTCCCAGAAAGGTTTCATCTGCACGGTGTCTGCCGTGCTCCACGGCTTAGGGGTTACCTCTCCTTGATCATTGTAATTGAGGCAGCGATCAGGAAAGTAGTCGCCTCCAGCCGCCACCTTGAAGATGAAATGGAACTATCCAATATAAAATATATCTCGTTAGTTTGGTCCAATTGATTCCTTTCGTTTTGTAGAAGTTCACAATTGAATTTCACATACTTGTTTATCGAAAGGTGCCATGATTGTGCCGTTTTGCCAAATGTTTGTACCGCTGGAACCGCCCAATTTCCAGAAACCCCCAGCAGGAGGATATACGGATCCGACCACTTCATCGTCTATGAGTAAGACAATGCCAGTCGGTAGCCAGCGCAAACCGTAAGTATGAAACTCGGTTGCAAACGAGCCGTCCGTTAGAAACCTGATATGCAGTTCAATGTAGATATTCCAACCAAAGTGAAATCATTGCATAAAAAAAAGTAGGATAAATAAAAATAAAAAAGGCAAACTTACTTTGACCACCTGGTTTTGGCGTACTTGTCTGCCGTCTTGCTTGGACCCCAATGCAAAGTCGAATTGGCTCGTCGGTTACCGCTTATGTATCCATCACATTCCATTTTGTCATTTCCACGGATCTCAACCATATCGATTTCACCCGATCTCGGCCAACCTCCGTAATCATTATCAGTCGGTAACATCCACAGGGCTTCAAGCGCACAGCAAAAGCAAATAAAAATTCATTGAATTAAAAAAATGAAAAATGAAAGACTTACATGGCCAAAGCCAATCTCCTCGCGAAAGTTTTGCTCGAATTTCAACAGTTCCGTAAGTGAAACTGAAAGAATTGATGGTTCTTATCCTTGCCGACTGGATCGGGTTGATGATGTCTCCATTAAGTCCACCTTTCCTGTATGGTTTCAAGATGCAATTCAAAATACAAGTATATGGAACACAGCGTTCATAAAAAGAAAATTGCAAACCTGAGGCAACTGCTGGTAAAATTTTCGGGACCGATAAAGTTGCATCCTTCCGCTGTTAAATTAAGCGTACCATTGTACAAGAACGATTCGCTAAACCGGTCCGCCGTGAACGTTGGAACAATATGTAATATTCCATCTTTGACATAGCTTTTATTTAAAAAATAATAATAACATTTCTTTAACACGCAAGACGAACAACAATGGACGTAGTAAACAAACAGTATACGCACCTATTTTCAGTGCGGTTAGTGTAGTATTGGAACTGGCTCTGACCACCACGCCATGAAGTTATCATATGCTGCCAAGTTGACCTGTTCAGCGTATCGAAATTGTCTTCGAAAATCAATGTGGGTACCGCAGTGGCTCCCGAAATTTGATTCGAGAAGAGTGAAAACAACAGTACCAGCACGGTGGTCCGAAGTGCAGCAGAGACTGGCGTTCTATTGCATTGCAGAGCCATTACGACGCTTGCGAGAAGTACGATGAGCTTAGTAACACTGGTTTCCCAACCGACCTATATATACGCTATTTCCCGGTTTTTGTGTAGTATCTGGAGTTCGATCACGAAGCAGGTTTATTATGAAAACACTGTCATAACTTTGCCTCTTGGGTCAGCCAGTACGACATAAAATTCTTGTCAACAGGCTTGTTAATGCCATTTCCTATTGCGTTTTAAACGGATTGTAATAGCCTTCCTAGCTTGTATAATATTATTAAATAACGTGACAATGCTTAATATCCCAGCAATTTGCTCGTTCCTTTTTTTTTCCAACAATACTGAATTATTCAGAAAACATATGGCAACAGACGGACTGCATAAACCTCGCACATCTGTCTATCACACACTTGGACACGGTTGCAATGACCTAAGTAAACTTTGTGCCCCCATAAGTATTCGTATGAATCATTGTAACACGCCTGCTGCAATGTGTCGCACGTCCGCATGCGAACGTCCTGGACCATAGGAGACACCCATTACAGGAGGTTGTATGTGTTCCGTTTTGTGGCTTTGGGTAGGGGAATGGGAATCAAATTTTTCTCCTTCTTCAATTAAACAACTACAGCTAATGAAAGATAAGCTGAGAGTGCATTTCAATAAAATATGATTTTCTACGTTTCATGTCTCCAGTGGCGCAGTTGGTTAGCGCAAGGTACTTATATGACAGTAATATCTAAAGCGTAAACAAGATATGCCGAGGTCGCGAGTTCAAGCCTCGCCTGGAGAATAATTTTACCCCTGCACTGCTTTTGCCTTATAAGTATGATATTTCCTATCGCATAAGGGGAATTGTTTATAAACTGGAGATACTTTGAGGGTCATTCTGAAGACCCACAAGGACTGAATGGAAATCCAATTATTAATAAATAAAACAAAGACAAAAAACTGATTTTAAATTTTGTTTGTAATTAACTGACAGAACAGTAAATTAACATTAACAATATTTTGTTTGTAATCCACTGACAGAACAGTGAATTACCATTAGCCGAACGAGAACCACAACAAAAGTATAAGAAAAAAGAAAGAAATGGGAAAGAAAAAGGGAAGCAAAATGGAAGAAAAAGGGATGAAAAAGGGAAGAAAAAGATGGGATGCTTGCTCAGATGTCTCCACAGTAACGCACTTCCAGAACTGCTTGGCTCATTTAAGGAAAAATTCCCCCCTAAAGGTAATTACGCATTGTCGCAGAGGTGAGGGCCAACCTGTTGACTCTGCCATCACCACGAGACAATCAACTCTCGTGATGGTCTTCTTCCGGCGAGTGCGTGCTAGTGAGGGATGACAATATTGCTCGCCATCCGGCCACTTGCAACGCAAGCTTGTGCCATGAAGAAGACAATTGAAACAGAAAGAAAACATGAATTGGTTAGCCCCCACATACGACAACGAACAACTCCGTTTACGGGTTCACCGCCCAGCTCTTTTGGTTTGCTACTGGGGAAGGACATCTTCACAAGTTGAGAATTAGAGAAAAGCCGAAAACAAGATTAAGCATTTTGGTTTGCATAGTGTTGAAAAAGGAAGGAAAAAGATCATCGATGCACTTACAGAGCTGCAGCCTCAACGTCAGGAACATGGGGACCACTAACTGTCTCCGGTTCGCAGCTAGCAGGTTCATGTATCGGCTCTGAAATCTTCACATCGTTGTCGACGGTCGGTTCATCCACAGGTACGACAGACTCGTCAGTCTTTTCGACCTTGTGGATTTTGCGCACCGCCGGTCGGATAGATGGAACGTATGTGCTAGCTGGAACAGGTCTCGCCCGGAAGGGAACGGGTTTCACTTTTTCTGGTTGGGAGGTTTGAACCATGATCTTCTTGGCCGATGAATGAGGCTCCTGCTTAAATGCCGAACAATCCTTTGGAAGTTTGTAGGTGCTCAAAGGAACAGGATTGGCCCGGAAAGGTTTACGCACAAAATCCTCCAGAGTCTTCTTTTTCCCTGGAAGGGGTTTAATGGCGAAGAGTCTGTCCGTCCGATCCATCGTCTTTGGCTTCACTGGTTTTGCCTGCCCGGCCGTACGACTGGTGGTAATATCTGGTTTCTGCACTGGTGCTGTTGATTTAACTTGCACCTTCTGGGTTCTGGTGGCAGTTGCAGTTTTAAGGCAAGCCGAAACGGCCGAGGAATCGTGATGAGTGCGGATCTTGTTGGCATGGCTCACGTTGGCAGGTACTGAGCGTTTCTGGTGGCCGACGGCGGGGTCAATCTTGCGGGAATCTTTGCCGGGTTTTTCAGGTGCAGCAGGAACGCTGGTGTCTGGTAATTTGGTAACAGATTTGCGTCCGGTGAAAGAATTGACCCGCGCTGATACATGTGGGAAAGTCTTTTTCGATCCTGGAAGAGGTTTGGGGGATGGGAAAGAAGTATTGAAAGCCATTTTTGATAACTTTTAAAGTTGCTGAGAGCGTACTTTAATGTCAGAAAAATGTAGATAAATTCGTACGATGTACGACTGCTTATGTGGAATTACCTGATACAGATTTTTTTGCGACCGTCGTCCCAACTCCAAATTTCAATTTGAAACATACAATTTCAATAAAATGTCATTAAATTTTACATTTTCTCGTTTCCATTTGTTTATCACACACAATTCAGACAATAAATTTCATTAGGAATTTTTAGAAAAACGAAAATTTTTCACAAAAATCAACAACGATGTGGTTGGGGATTCTTATTCGTGAGTCGACCAATTCGTTCCGCAGTTGGTTCTCCATTTCCAAAATATACAGCATTAAGCATCGTAAACCTGAATATAAGCTTTAAGATTTCACGATACTCCGCGCAACGCCGAAAACGAAAGATGCTTGCTATGGAAGCCAAATAGACTTACACTGCGCAGTTCTTTTGTCCCTATTATAATTAATTTCACGAGGATATGTACGTATATATATCCAAAACCGTTTATAAACACTGGAGAACGTCATTCTATTTTAGCAGATTGGACACACTCAACACCATGTACTACACCATGTAACTGTTATAATATTACAACATCTTAAATTTAAGGTAAACGAAATCATCCGGGCCAGCATTTGGAAAGGCCTTTTCGTTGCCAATCCAATGATCCATCAATTTACACTTGTTCAATGTTTCGAATTTCAAACGTTCGAAAATGTTGAGCGTTTCTGGACATACTGTGACACTCTGGATGAAGTCCAATTGTTTCGCCCGAGCCAATCGAATCGAATGTTGTGCCAAATTTAAAGCTAATCCTCTTCGTTCGAAACCTTCTTTTACACCTAGATAAACGAGATCCATTCCTCGCTTCTCTTTCTTTTTTTGGAGGACGTTTTCGGCCATTTGCAACTTCTTCACGCAGGAGTGATAGGCTTCGACGCCTCTATTGGTGGTGGGGCGGTCAAAAAGCTTTGTATCATCCAAAACGCTATTAATGGCAACACCAACGATCCGATCTTTTTCCATGTCAATTGCCACAAGAGAAACACGTTCACTAAGGAAACGCGGGATATCTTCTATCAAGCTGAAAGCCCCAAGGCCTATTCCGATTGGTTTTCGTTCACTACTTCTTGGATACGTGTTGTCATATACAAAATCAATCATTTGTTGATCACAGTTGGCATCCACAGCTGTTTCAATTTTGACCACTTCAGTCAGAGCTTTCAAGTTGGTGGCAACACCTTGGTAAAGCGAACGAGTAATGGTTAACACATGCAGTTTACGAGCCGGCCGTACGTGTAACAGGAGAAACATTTCGGGAATTACACCTTTAGGTACCTGCGACGAACTAGGACCTCAAAGTGAATTTCAACGTCAAATCGGTTTGAAGAAAAAAAAATATAATAATTTGTCGTGCCAACTGGAGACCTTAGATTGTAGAACGTTTCTGAACAACAGTGTCCCTTTTAAGTGGCAGACTCGTCTCTAGAAGCATTCTCCAAACAACGAAATGTCTTTTATGTTTGCTTGGTCGAAAATTCACCCCCCATTCTCCGTAGGGGTATATAAGGTGTTTCCGAAGAAAGTTAGATTTAGGTCAAGGAAAACTACCTGTGAGAAGCTAGTGTCATCTTGACCTTGCAATGCTATTAGTATTCTAATATCTTGGGAGCAACTCTTACATTTTGTGGCTAAGAATTGGGTGGTTTGGTATGCATATTTGGAACCCTTTTTTTCCACCAATCTAATAAACGTATCAAATTAATCGATACTTCAATTGTCATACCAAATTAGTTAATGGTAGTTTTTTTTAACAGTAATTCATCGAACTTAAAATTTAAAAAATCTAAAATTAGCACCAAATGTTTTTTTAAGAATCTCTTAGTTGTTTAATTCACAAAATGAAACTCAGTGGAGAAATACAATTTGAATTAAGTTTCGTGTCGAAAAGTCGAGTGCAGAAGAAAAATCCGGTTGCTCAGTCGCTTACATAAATCCTTGCATTTCTTTCATAAACTGTGAATACGCATCATCTTTTGTTTTCACAGGAGGTTGAACTACTGGCGCGGCTTTACTTGAAACCTAAAGAAACATTTCAATTTCCAAATAATATACGTTCCATTTTAACAGTTTGTAATTGGACGGGTACCTGTACTTGTGGAGTCCTCCATTCAATGTGTGGATTGGCACTCGATTTAGCAAGATCTTTCTTCGGTGGCATGTCTTTCTTAACTTTTAACGTGGTGGGGACGAATCTTGTTAAATCTGCGCTAAGATTTCGCATCTGCGGTTTAGCTTCAATGATAGAAGCTGTAGGTTTTGAAGACGGCTTGGACGGGGCGCTAGTGCTCAATTGCGGTCGACCAGTAAGCATGGATGGTACGCCTGGACGTAGACCTTATTAACAATTCATTAGAAAGAAAATATTAAGAAATGAAAAATACAAATAATATTTAAGATGTTCACCTGGTGGAGGCGGAGGAGGCATCCCAGGAGGTCGAATAAGCCGTGGTGTTAAACCCTGAGGCATTCTGGGTGGAGGACCTGGTGGTAATCTAGATCCTGGAATCGGGGGAGGAGCGAATCCACCATATCCCATGGGTGGAGGTGGGCCCATAGAACCATAGGGTCCATAGGCAGGCATCATCGGCGGTCGTTGAAACTGCCCAGGATGAGGTGGCATATGTGGAGGGTATTTATTGTTATCTAATGAAGGGTCATCGTCAAATTCTCCTGCTTCCATCCGTGCCTTTCTTGTTTCGTGAGTTATTTGGCGATTCATCTCTTTTTGGCGGTGCAAGTAGTCCATCTCCTGAATAACTGTGTTGACATCCTGACCGGCAATCGCTAACATTCGCTGTTGAAGTGTTGTAGGCCGCGGTGGTTCGGCAGGTACTGGAACCGGTTTAGCGGTTGCTTCTGAATTATCATCATCGCTTTCAGCATCATCATCTTCGTCATAATCTTCAGCCATTTCAGCGTCATCTTCTATGGTGTCTTTAGGTAACGCTATGTCTTCAAGAGGAGGGCGAATGAATTGATAGTATGTATGGTAAGGAGGAAGATCTTCTTCTTCGTCGTCAATTCCTGGAATACCGGGCTCTGCAGTAGCTCCATCACCTTCATCCCAAATATCGTAAATTTCGGGCGGTGGAACTGACGGAACACCAGGTGATTTGCGTAACAACCTACCACATAACAAAGTTGATAGTTCGATTTTAATAGAGATTTTTAAAAAGTCATTATTCTACCCATAGTTGCTGATTTTCTTTAAAATGCCTGGTGGAGCTGGAAGTAATGAGCTTGAAGAACTTGATGAATCCAAGTTTGGCAAAGGAATCTCTTCAAGGTTCACTGTCTGAGTATGTTTCACTGATTCACAGTATATGATAAGCTCTGCTCTTCGTTTCTCATACTGTACTTCCATAGCTTTGATTTGGGTCCACTGGGTTGGTTCTTCTTTTTCATAGAGCCTCATAATTCTATTTAATGTATCCCTTAGCTTTTTTCTCTTTTCCTTTAACACTTTTTCACTTAGTGGTGCAGATTGAACTGGATTGAACTCCATTTGATCAATTTTTTCCAGTTCTGCAAAGATGGTTGTAGGATCTTTTCCTTTCAACACAGTTTGCCTGACGAGTAACCGTTGTTTCTTATTCTTCTTTAATTCACGTCTTCGTGCTTCTTTCCCTGTACACAGAGTCAATATTGTTATGATTAAATTTTAAAGTTTGAATTTCATGAAAAAGTTGCATTTTAAGGCTGATACTGCAGGAAAATTAAATTTTTGTCAACATTCACTTTGGAAACCAAGAACACATTGAATATGTAGTCATGTCCATTAGGCAAGTTGAAAAATAGTGAGAAGGCAGTTTGTTTAGAAATGGGAGTCATTCTAAATACTTACGTGCTTGATCAGTTGGATTCATAAATTTTCCACTTTTAGTGGTATTTATCGAGCGTTTCCCCATTTTTAGTTTTCCAAAGTAGACGAGCCAGAAACCAAACGACAGAAACAACACAAGGATAATAGAAAATTATCGTTTGATTTCAGTCGATAGATGCATCTATCGGCATTTATACAAGTCTAATCGATCTCTTGTTGCCATGGTTTCTGGATCGGGGAGTAGTCCGCTGTAGTGGTATACCTCTTGCTTCGGCTGTTTTTCGCACCTGCTCAACTGGTTTAATTATCAGCTCACACATAAGAATTCCAGTATTCAGAGATGGATCAAATTCAGAATATTTTGCAAAACCAGATATTAAAGGCTGCTGAAGAAAAAATCGATGCTGAGTATTATTTTTTTTTTCTTTTACCTGCTAAAGTGTGAAAGCAATATTTGTTTTCCTATTCACAAAGAATTGACAAATTGGACAATTTGACCGAAGATGACTTGGAAGATATTCGACGAAAAAGAGTGCAAGAAATGAAGTTGAGACAACAACAAATGCAGCAGTGGAAAATTAATGTAATTTTATAAGTGTGTGCTCTTAATTCGAATTTTTAGAATAGCAAGAAATAGTTCTTAATAAAATTATAATAACAAATTTAAAATAAATTTTTTCACTCAGGGCCATGGAGAGTATACAGAGATAGCTGAAGAAAAGGAGTTCTTTGAGGTTGCCAAAAAGTCCCCAAACTTTGTGTGTCACTTTTACAGAGATGACTTTTTTCGATGCAAAGTTATAGACAAACATCTCACTATTTTGGCTAGAAAGCACATGGAGACTAAATTCTGTAAAATCAATGCTGAAAAGTGTCCTTTCTTGACAGGTATAAAAAATCACTTTAATAGAAATTTCTTGTGTGTTACTGATTATTACTGTTCCCATTACAGAGAGGCTTAGGATTAAAACTTTGCCAACACTGGCATTGGTAAAGGATGCAAAAACTAAAGATTATGTGGTGGGTTTTTCCGATTTGGGTAATACGGATGATTTCAGTACTGACGTGTTAGAATGGAGGATAGCTCATGCTGCGGTTATTGAATATTCTGGTGATCTTTTGGTTCCACCTGGTCAAGCTTCTAAATCTAAATTTAAGATTAAAAACAAAAAAGCAATACGGGAAAATGAAGACGAAGATTCTGATTGAGCAATCACGAAGCATTCCGCATATGCTATATTTCATACTCATTTTGCATCTAATAAATTTCAGCTTCATTTTACATCGCGAATTAATGATTTCACATCTTGCTGGTAAAACATGCTGGCCTTGCCATGAGTCAGCTCGATTATCTTAGCCGCTTCCTGGTAATACTTTAAAGCTACTGAGTCGTCATTTGGCGAAACAAGCAACAGAATTTTGAAAATTTTCAACAAGAGTATGGCTGTCAGGGGATGCTCGTTACCATACCAATGTTTGTATGCATGAACAAGAGGAAATCCGTATTGAATGGCCGATTCCCATAACTGAAGCTGAACTGCTGAGTCAAAAGCTGCATCCAGAACTTTTGATCGGATAAGACATAGATCATGAAACGAATCCTCTTGCTTTGTAAGGCACAATTTGCAAACATCCAAATCTGTCAAACAATCACAAGGCATCAAATAGTGACTTGGAACAAAACCAATAAATGTTTTCCCTTTACAATTAGTGTCTTGCATCAGAAGCAACTGTTGCTCGCTAAAATCGGCAGCACTCCAAAATTGCTTACTGCATGAGGAATCTAGAAGGAATCCACAGGAGCAAGGAGGAAATTCTTCACCTCTCTGGGAAATGACACGAAACGAAAAGGAGGTTTTTAGAGAGAAATGCGTGGTACAGATAGGGTTATACAAATTAACCTTGACTGCAATGGGACTTCGGCAACTTGGACACCTTGCAGCATAATGATAGCAATCAATTTTGCCACATCGACACCGTGGACAATCGCAATCAAAGTAATATCTTTCTTTTAACTCCTTTTTTCTGTGGTTCTTGGAATTCATTAAATCAATATAACTGATATGAATGCAATTCCAGTCAAGTTTTGGCAAGTCTTGAGTAAGTCGGACACTCAGTTTGAAGCCATCAAAAGTTACAACCGCATTCGGGGAACAAGAATGGTCAAGAATAGACGGTGCTAGATAAATACCAGTGCCTATTGCTTGCATCTCGCCATTCATGATGTTAAAACTGTTCACGCACATCTGAAAGCATACGTTTAGAAAACGTGTTTGAGCTGCGAATAAAATGCAATCCATTTAACATACCCGACCGTAAATCCCAAGAAGTTCTACCGCGTTTGGCAAGATCTCGTCACTCAAGTATTCGTTTAAGACACCACAGATGGTCAGAAAATACTCCATTCGTTTGACATCTTCTTTGATTTCTTTCCGATCTAGTAGGAATACATTCATCAATAACAAACTTATTAGTGTAATATCCAATATATGCATTCTTTCTACAAATTTTATTTATATTTGTATTATTTTGTTGTATTTGAATGAGGCTGATCATACGGGACAACAAATCTTTGAATTTTCTGGACCAAACAGTTGTTATATGCTCTGACTCCATATCTCCTCCTCGCTATGATCAATACAAATGACCAGTTAAGAGAGGTTTAAGAAATTATTAGATTAAATATAAACCTGTAATTTTATTATGAGCCTTGCCATTAGGCGTACTGAATCTGTCGGAATATTTGGCTTCACCTTCAACAAATTTTTACATTCCATTTTGTGATCTTTCCATCCCTCACGCTGGCATACTCTTCCACAGTAAGATACTATCATACAGCCGCAACATTTTCGTAAACTCGAATTCCTACAGGTAAAGAAACAATGGCCTAATAAGAACCAGAAAAAGGAGCGAATAAACAATACTTTTTCCCGATTTTGAACTTACGCTTTTAAGCAAAAATCACACAATTGCCCTCTAAAACTGCTCTTCAAACAATAAACGAAAGGCATTGACTCCATTACAGTAGTTCCCTTACATAATGGTTCATGTTTGCTTGCATTTTTCATTTTCAAAAAGCCGCGTAAAAATTTTTATCAAATCCGTTTGAGACTAACCATGAAATGTAAATACCTTCATATTGGCTGTGTTGCCAAGTGTTTAGTCGGCTTGGCGCTGCAAGCATGGTATACTAGGGCTTATTATAATTCGACAAAAATCACACGGAATAGTTAAGATTGAACGCTAATTTCGATTAAGTAACTCATTTTTTCATATTTGGCCAAATTTCAAAAAATATATGGATTCGATTCATAATTCAATGAAAATCACTGAAATCAATTATTTTTCAATTGGCCTTATGGTTTTTGAATAAACGTAAAAAACAAAATAAAATAGTTGCGGAGCTTTACTTATGAAAACACACTTTGTTTAGATGAAACAATAATAAAAAAAAATAAAAACTAGAACGATAATAGGCATTTTATTATTCCCATAAATATAAAGTAAAAATTGTAAATGATTATTAAAATATTCAACGTCGTCAATGACGGCAACGCCAAGATTGCCGTAGATTCTCCGCCTGCTTTTTCGTTCGTGTTAGCAAGAATCTGTGCGATCGCAATGTCGTCACATAGTAGAGGACGAAGCGTGGCTTTTGCGCCTGTTGGAAACAAAGTATAGACCAGAAATTCACAAGAGATGCACATCAGGGTAGCATGCACGTTTTACACTCCCATCGTTTAATCGTGAAAGTTTTCTCGTGCTCGAAAGGTTGTTGTGCTGTTACATTTTGTATTAGTCACATTGGTTAGATTATGTACTGTGGCTGGATATGTATATATATATATGTTTAAACTGTGATAGATATTCCAGTTAAATCAGCTCTAAGGTATTTTTTGCTTACCAATTTGGTAAGTGAAAGTGCCACGACATGACTTTTATAACACTTATCTCTCCATAAATGTGAGTTACCTAATCAGTTCTTTTTGTTTCAGATGCTACATAGAATGTAAATATTTTACTTGACTGAACTATTTTGAGCTCTAGTTTTCTTTTGAAAAATACCACAACATGAAGGTTTTTCAGTGGTTGGATTACCTGTAGGTGTTGAGCTACTTTTAGGGTAATGTAAATATAATAATGTTACATGTAATATTAAAATATTTCCAGTATTGCTTTCCTGTTTGATAGTTCAGAAAGCTGTTGCCAAGCAGGATGTTTGGGATAATTCAGATAACAGTATGATGGTGCCAATCGAGCGATCAGGTTAGATAATCCTGCTTTTTCTACCACGTGTCACAGCACCCTTCTTCTGCTACATGATCTACTTGCTCTTTCATTTTTCTTGCATGACATTTACCAGAACAACAATGCAACAAAACTACTTGTAGGGTTGGCAACATAGAACCATTGCTTCTATTTGCAAGTAAGGATAGTAATTTTTTCAAAGTGTGTTATAGGAACAGCATAAATGCTTAGACAATGGGAAATTATCACATTTTCCAACAGATTTCTCCATTCACCCAAATTTAAATTTGGGACATTAAACCACACCAGTTGTGCAACTAATTAGCTTGCCATTATTGGAACTAATTTGTAATTGTTTGTTTTTTTAAGATGAGTAATGGTCTCATTATCGAAGGTGCTGTAAAGATTACTGAGCATGAGTAGTTCCAGTATTCCGCCAGACGTGAAGCAATCGATAAGTTCTGGTCCAAAGTAGCATATTTGTCAACTTCTTGCATTGTTAGGAACTGATGTTTATTTTCAATTGTTGTACCTGTGTTACTGATGATATCTCCATGAAGATTTATATGCTTGGGGTATGCCACCGATATCCAGAGGCGGCAAACATCGTAAACTGGGAAAAGTTACTCAAGGACTAACATGTCTTGGGAAAAAACCCCATAAGGTATAGATCATTGGGTTTCACAAACGTAATAGTTCAGTGCAACTAACGTTTAACCAGCAGAATGTTTATTTGAAAACGTGAGGTATTTCCGTGAAATTCGTGCATTTACAAAAAAAAAAATCGTTGTTGGCAGGGTGTAGGGCGTTTGTCCGCTTACCATGAATGTGGATGGCTATCAACCGGGTTACCTGATAGAGTGATGTTCCTAATTGATCTCTTAACTAACGAATTTCGAAACTTGTGTTAATAAGCTTTTTCGTCTTTTTGTTGTAATGGGAGCTATTTATTTCGCTTTTTTTTTGTAAATGGAGGTTGGGCTATCTCGGCATTTAGTCCAGTGTAACTGCTTAATGTTCAGTAGTGCATTCAGTTGGCTTTTTGGTTACGGAAACACCGATTACACCCAATCGGTGGCGATCGATAATGTGTCTAGGGCTCGGCCCCGATCGTCGTTGATCGGGGCAAACCGCGGTTTTTCATTTAAAAATCGTCAAACCGTCGGTTCGGTTTAGCCATTTTTGACTGCGGTTCGGTTTGCAACTGGGCCAAACCGGTTTGAACCGCTATTAAAAATTTTTGTTTTGAAATTTTGCTAAAATTACAAATCAAGTAATTATCACTAATTGTTATGAACGTAATGGCGGTCTGAAACTTGTTTGAAATAAAATTTCCGATCAGACTTGTAAGTATCGCGATCGAAAATTGGTTCGATCTTTCCGCCATCTAGCGGCAAACTCTGTTACTGATGTATTGTCCTATGCAAACTGGAAATTCGTAGTGCAAACCCTGCAAAACCGTAAAGGGATACAAATTTCGTGTCAAACCGCGGTTCAATCGGTTTGGAAAAATTGGCAAACCGAACCGCACCGGTTTGTCCTTTAAAAAAAAAAAAAACCGCGCGTGTCGGCCAAAATCGTGCCCGATCGTCGCGGGGCCGAGCCCTAAATGTGTCGCCTTTTCCGTTTTCGCGCTCTGCCATTCTTGCAAAGGTGAGTGTTTAGTATCAATACGACGTAATGAAGATGAACCATGAGTGAAGTTTCGAATTTCTGGTACTTCATTCTTATTTATCCAAGTCCTTTTTCCTGGCTTTATGTTGCATAGCTGCAAAAGTCTTAAACATAGTACGTAAGTTATTTGAAGTTTGTTCCAGCTTTCTAAATACCACCAGCCTATTTATTGTTTACATTGATGAACTAACCCAATTATGATAATTTTGTTTCCAAGTGTCATAGACCTGGTAGATTTGAATTAGCATACTCTGGAAGGCTGTGATATTGTTGTAAACTGGATTGCCATATTTAATTACTTATGATGTTTGCTCTTTAAAAATTTTATATTATTACAATTTCATCTATACATAGCCATAGAAAAGCTAACATGAAAAAGTGACGAGTTAATTACTTTGACAAAGCTGCTGAAGAAACTACTGCTGGAAGAAACGACAATTGTATCTGTAAAACAAACAATAACGACGTTACATTACTCAAACCGTTCTAATATCAATTAGAATGATTGCTTGTTTTAGCAATAAATATGTTTGAGTACTATAAAGTCGTTGTTGGTTGTTGTGGTGTGAAAATAACACACAATAATGACTTTATATCGCTCAAACATATTATTTATACTCTGACCGGAAAGTGGACGTGGCGGTCCTCGGAGTTCGATGATGTGTTCACGGAGGGCTATGTCGCTACCCACAAATCCGAATTAAACGTTAATCGCTCCTGTAAAATAATGCAGTGTCGTAAGCGGCGCAGTGGTCGTGGACGAGTTGTTAGGTTGTTTGGAATTGTGATTGTAAACATGCAGCTGGGCGTAAGAGTTGTGGGCGCAAATAATCTTGTTCGCCAGCAGAGATTATTCTGGAACGCCAAGTTCCATTGTATAAAACAAATACCGGAAATAACTGTTTACGAATTCGGAAACAACTTTAAAGTGGATGCGTACTATGACGTTACTAGATGGCAGCACGTTGGAGGCTATTTAATAGATGGCCGCCAACTGTTTCTCTAAACATAGTTTTTTGGGAACCTATAAGTAAACCGGCCATAACTTTAAATTGTAACATCGTAGAAAAAGGTTAAGGCTAAGACATCATCTGCAGCTTCTGTTATAACCGTGAATGCCAGGTAAAATCAGCCCAATCAAGGACCATAGGCTTGTATGTATTTATTCAAAACAAAAATTATGCAAAAGAAATCTCAGACATGCTTTTGTTCTATTATGTCATAGCTTTCAGGATGTCAAAGAGACGAAACTCAAATTACCATCAGTTGCCATCATAGTTACATCTGCTTCATCTAGTGCTGTTCTGGAATTTCTTTGTCGTAAAAACTTTCGAGTTCTCCGCCGTGTACGTTTTAAACAAGTCAGCCGAAAATGGTATCAAATTTTGTATATCGCAAATGAGTTAATAGGTTTCAGTGATTTCATAAGGTACATATGAATTTCTTTCTGCAGGTTGTATAGGATATGTGTTGTGTGTCCCATGGGGTGTTGTTTGCAGCCCTTTCTTGTGGTATGTGGTTAATATAGGCATATTAGATGTAGAGCTATTTGCTGCGGATAAAATTTATGCAGGGAAAAGAACTTCATGATAATGGTGCATTGGAACTGACATGAGCTACTGGGTTTCTACCCCTTAATGGCTTCTATTAAAATTTCATGGTAAAAAAGTAGTAACGATATTACCATTGACTTCAAGGAATTGATCACTGAAATTACCAGCAAGGGTTGAACGAAGTTCTACCTGGAAAAGCTTCCTTCGAGAATAATAGTTGGATAATGAAAGTAAATTATCCTAAATCAAGGTATGGGCTTCTTCGAAGACATAACGACCACCCCATTTTGATTTCTGTGTAGAAATTGAATCCTCTCTTTTTAAAGTTGTAAAATATTGTGCTTGAATGATTGGTAAGTTCATAGTTTCTACTGTTTATCTTCTTGGTGTTTTCTTTTTTGTCTTTTTTTTTTTTGCCCATAGAACCAAATTTTCTTCTTTTTATATAAAAAAAAGCTACTGCGAAAGAATACATAGTGATTGCCGTACAGCCAACCCGTTTACAACATCGATTGCGTGACGCTTCAAATTCAGCTTATTGTAATGGTGTACACACATTAATATCTACGCGCATGAAATGTTTTATGTAAGTGTGATATGAAATATTTTTTTTTACAGTGACCAGAATAATGAAGATGAGGAATGAACTGGGCATCGAAATGTGGTGGCATAAGGCATAGAGCTGTTTATTTGGCGGAAAAAAATGGTTAGCAAAGGAAAGGTTACCTTAAACCAATAGCAGGAATGTAAATCAGTTAGTAATTACAATATGTAGGTTGAATTCAACTCTGAACATCTCTTATAGTTAGCACTGTGTAAAATGACAAAGTGGGGTGACTGGAAAGGCCTCCCACAAGAAACCATTCACTCATTCCACAGAGATATACTGTGAAAAGGAAAACCTGGCAGACAAGAAAAACAAAGGAGTTATTCTGCACCAGAGGATTTCCTCTGTCAGGTGGGTGTAAATGTTTAAAACTTGGTAATGGTAGCTGACATAGGTATGCAATCCATTGGCTACACTCAAATCAACATATTCTCTAAATTTGCCTATAGTAGTTACGCGCAGCCTGTGCCACTGCATACAAGTAGTATTCTCTCAAAGCTGGGACATGATTGCTATACCAGCTTTGGGCCAACTATCTGGAATGAAAAATCCACTTGTAATTGTTAGAACTTCCGTTACTATCTTGCGAGTGACATCGTAACATTTCACCGATTCATTGGACGAATCTATTGGATTCTAATGTTATTTGGTACAAAAATTATCTTATGCAAACTATGAGGCGGCTATTGACATATTCACGAAGTCTGGCTGTACAAGGTCTAACTACGGCCGCCAGATGTCCCAAATCATTGTTATGAAAAGTTGTATCAGAATTGTGCTTGTGCTGTAGGTTTTTATTTAATAATAATGTAAACTTATGAGTGTAATCGTGTGAAGCTAAGTAATTCTGATGGATATCAAATAAAGGTGAGGGTTTTGAAATATTTGCCTGGATTATTATGTGTGTGGTATTGCTTTAAAGTGGTATATGAGTCATACCTGAAAACTGAACTTCAACAACTTTAAAAGGCCACGTTATATTAATTTACTATAGTTAACGTTTGAAACTGCGCAGATCTTCTATACCTTGTAAAAAAAACATAGTTCATTTTTTTAATTTTCGAAATTTCAACTTCCGGTTTAAGATCCGGTTTGAAAATGCTTAATAACTCACTATCTATTGGTCTGAAATAAAAAAGACCGGCAGTTTCGTAATCCTCGTGAAATTTGGGGTCGAATCCATGGGTCAGTAGAAAATACCCGAAAATCGTCAAAAATCGCAAATTTTCCTGAACTTCAGGAAAAATCGCGATTTTGGTCAAATTGGACTTTTCGCCAAAAACTGGTCAAAATAGGTCAGACACACCTTAAATTTCACGAGGATCACGAAAATCATATTCGTTTTGTTGTGGGCCCAGTATTTCTGGAGATATAGGCTACTTCTGGTCGCTTCCGGTAATTTTTTTTTTCAAATTGGCAAAAAGTAAAAAATGAACATTAATATTCCAAACATTTTAAGCATTTTGATCATAAATGGAATGGGGTGGCGGCTTTTTTCGTGTTTGTTTTGCTATTTCACTATTGGTTGATCGCGCGAGTTGCATATACTTATAACACTACTTCGTTAACAGAGACTACTAGCACTATGTATCACATTAATGGGAAGGTATACCTGATAAGTATAGATCATAGCATGAAGATATACCTCGTGTTATTATTATAATCTTTCATGCACGGAAATCTGATGTACAGTCAGGCTTAAAAATAAGCCCGACTAAAAAAATAAGCCCGACCTTTTCTTATTTCACGTTACCGATGTACCGTACTGGCACGCTACGAGAATTTATGTAATACTAATAGCTCTGAGGTAGAGCGTCTGACTACGGGAATCGAAAGTCAAGAGTTCGAATCACGTCTGGATCCTCTGTGCCAGACGATTGATTTACGGTACCCATTGTAGACAATATTTCTTTGTACAAAAAATGAATCACTCTATTGTATTTATAGGTGACATTCGGAGACGGAAAGATTAAATTGAGTTGGGACGTGCAACAATATTATTGCAATTGCAAATAGGTTTCCTTCAAAAGACATGGAAAAATAGTTATCTACTTTACAAGACTCGTGGCTTTATGGTTGAGCATCGGTGTCGCACGCCAGAAATCAAGGGTTCATTCCCCTAAAAGGTCAGAATGAAATGAAATAAATATATATAACTCAAAATGTCAAATGTGATATACAATGCATGTATACAATTCAATATCATTAATGCACTAAAAGTTGTAGAATCTCCATGAAGTGAGAATAAAGTGCATCGTTCCATGAACAATGAAGTCGTATAACAACGAAATATTCGCTCATGATTTGGGAACACCAAAAGTTGAAAATATAAGGTATACGTCAATAAAATGACATTGCGACATAAATAAGGAAATGTTCGCAATAGTGAAAAATGCAGAGCAACACAACGGCAGTAAAAAAACTGTAAATTTTATTTTTTAAGAATTTGTATTGACAATACTCTGCACAATTTAATGACTTGGAACTTTGAAAGGGCAAAATATCCGCTTTCAAAGTTGCTGTCAACCATGGTAGGGGGAGACACTACCTCAGTTGACTCACCGGGGAGATTACCCGGTGCGTGGCTAAGAGAAGCCGGAAAAAGAGCGAAGGTTGCGGACAAGCTTTTACGTGAGCGATTAACCGTTAATTCGGATTTGTGGGTAGCCCCCAAGTCCTCCAAAAGATATCATCGAGCCAGGGGGACCCCCACGTCCCCTTTCCGGACAGCGCACTCACAATCGTTACTGCTGATCACAGTAGGGGCATGACCCCCTACGGGCTTATTACAAATCTAGGGGAAACGGGGCCACAGAAAAGAAGGGAGCCCAGATATGCACTTTAATTTATAAAAATATTATGTTTTACGTTCTGGATGAATCAGCAATTAACCGTGAAGTGACAGTAGCGTTCTTCGAAAATCTAGCATCTCTTTTCGTCTTCTATTTCTAAAATAGGGAAATATAACGGCTGGACATCTTTTATGGTTAGCTGCAAAATTTCATCATGAAATCTGGAATGAAAAAGAAAATTCAGATCAAGGTAAAATGTGGCCACAGAGAAGATAAGAACCTATTAATTGTGCTTCACTTTGAATGAAACAAACACCATAACATGGGAGATTTGGATCACATTTCCAATGGGAGCTTAGCTATGCACTTCACTTTGAACATACCATGGGTGAAGGTTGGACCAAAATATCTATATCCTTTAAACGATACTGATAGTTTTCAACTACAAATGTGTCAGCCTCCACAAACTTTGGGCTTATCATTTGAAATTTTCCTTTCTGTAATTCAAGATATTTTATTAAATTAACTCATGATCTCTAAACCATCAATCAAATACCGAATTGTTTAAGAATATGGCAATCCGTTTTACATAAAAAAAAAAAAAAAAAACCAAAAAAAAAAAAAAAAAAAATCCCACTTTTTTCTCTTTTTTCTACCCGTAGCCATCTACCAGTCGGTTTCGTTACTACAGGCATATAAGCAATTTGAGTTAATTGTATCCTATTAGCAGTTAATTGAGTAGCGTGGCTGGAGAAAAACGCGTGGCTGGAGAAAAACTCGTGGCTGGAGAAAAATATTTAAAAATGGATAAGATAATAAAGGATAAGGATGGTAAGTATAAACATTATTTTATTAGTTTTCAATTATTAATTATTGTTTATTAGATAAAATTATGAAGCTGCAGGCTCAATTTTTTCAACAGCACAGAATCTTAGATGACAACAAAACTAAGGATGGTAATATGTAATGATTGTATTTGTGTTCTTTTATTCATTTGTGTTTTTTAGCTCAAACTTTGTGTCTACAAGCTCAGTTACTGGAAAATAACAAATTAGAACTGGACACTTTCAAAACAGTGAAGGAGGTTTTTCCAAACTCATCCCTAACTGAACGTGAGGATGAGTTGGCATTAGGCAAACACAGTCAGGTACATAAACTTTTCAAATAAGAATTCCAAATAAGTATAGAATTTTAACAAACAATTATTTATTGTTTAGTTATTCAGTCTACCACCTGACAGTGTGTTAAATTTAAATTCTGTTAGTGCTGCACAAAAAGAATCGTTAGTAATAAGCCCATGCAGTGAAGGAAGTGAACAATTGTGGGACCGTATTTGGGCCGAAAATGGGTGTGGTACGGAAACCAAGATATGGCACAAGTTTAACATGAAACATGGATTAGGTACTTTTCGGTTTTATGTCTATTGAAAAAGTATTTTTAATGCTATTATTTTGCATTCACAGAATTTAATGGGGGATCAAATCAAGTCTGGAAGTGTTACAGGATGGAAGAGTCAGCCTACAGATGAAAAAACACTGTGTGTATTACCATTAAGGTATGAGGTAAAGTAATAGAGTATGCACATTGTCTAATGTGTTTATTTTATTAACAATTCAAAAGATTAATCCTAGTTTCAGCCAAACATGAAATAATCCAGAGAAGTACCATCTTGTGTTAATAAATCCAGTACAACAGCAACACAGGGCTTTTCGCAGTACCATTCTAATCATTGCGAGGGTAGTTGTATTCCCTTACTATTTCGCATTCACCTACACCCTTAAAAAGGAAATATTGGCCTTTTTCTGTTTTACTGCTATCGCCATCTAACGGTCACGTTTCTAGTTAATTCTCTATATACACTGACCGAAAAAAAATTTATGCCCGACTAAATAAGCCCGACTTTTCTCGGTCGGGCTTTAAAATTTTTTCTGAAAAAGCTGAAACTCATTGGGATTGGTTGAGTACCTCAGGATATACTCAAAATTGAATGCTGATTCCGGGAAAATTGCTCTTTTTTTCATTAAGTTAGTTTTTATTGAAATACACCGAATATTTCTACTGCATCACGCTAGCGTTGTACCGTACTGGCACGCTAGCATTGCGCCAAATATTCGGTGAAATTCACATGTTATACGCAAAGTGAAATGCTGATTCAGGGAAATTATTCGCTTTCTCGCCAAAGCAGCTGTTTTTGAAATATATTTAATAGTACGATACGCTGTTTTGTACAGGCGCGCTGTACCGTACTGGCGCGCCAACTTCGATTTGGGAAAGTCGGACTTATTTATTTTGTCGGGCTTATTTTCTAGCCCTACCTTCTTGAACATCGGGAGCCGTTGAGTGAAATAGAACTGGATACCTTACCAGTAGATGGCTATACCGTTTGGTGGGTCGTCTGCGACATAAATCCAAGGTTTACCATATGTAAGCTTGCAGCATATTTGCTATAATGGTATGGCAATATGGCAATATGGCAATCCGTTTTACATGAAAAAAAAAAAAAATGGCGGAAAAAAAAAAAAAATCGCACTTTTTTCTCTTTTTTCTACCCGTAGCCATCTATCAGTCGGTTTCGTTATTACAGCATGTAAGCAATTTGAGTTAATTGTATCCCATTAGCAGTTAATTGAGTAGCGTGGCTGGAGAACAACGCGTGGCTGGAGGAACAATTGAAAAATGGATAAGATAATAAAACAAAAAAATGGTAAGTATAAACATTATTATATTGGTTTTCAATTATTAATTATTGTTTATTAGATCAAATTATGAAGCTGCAGGCCCAGTTATTGGAACAACACAAAATATTAGATAACAAAGCTAAGGATCGTAGGCCTAACACGTAATGATTCTATTTATTTGCTTTTATTCATTCGTGTTTTGTAGCTCAAATTTTGAGTCTTCAAGCTCAGCTAGGGGAAAAGAACAAATTGGAACGGAACAGTTTCCAAACAGTGAAGGAGGTTTTTCAAAACTCATCTCAAACTGAACGTGAGGATGAGTTGGCATTAGGCGAACACAGCCAGGTACCTAAAGTTTTCAAATAAGAATTCAAAATAAGTATAGAATTTTAAAAAACAGTTATTTATTGCTTAGTTATTCAGTCCACCACATGACAGTGTGTTAAATTTAAATTCTGTTAGTGCTGCACTAAAAGAATCGTTAGTAATAAGCTCATGCAGTGAAGGAACTGAACAATTGTGGGAACGTATTTGGGCCGAAAATGGGTGTGGTACAGAAACCCAGAAATGGCACAAGTTCAACATGAAACATGGATTAGGTACTTTTCGGTTTTCTGTCTATCGAAAAAGTATTTTTAATGCTATTATTTTGCATTCACAGATTTTAACGGGGGATCAAATCAAGTCTGGAAGTGTTACAGGATGGAAGAGTGAGCCTACAGATGAAAAAACACTGAGAGTGCATTACCATAAGGTGTGAGGTAAATTAATAGAGTAATGCAAATTGCCTAATGAGAAGTACCATCTTGTGTTAATGAATCCAGTACAACAGCAATCCTTTATAGTTCTGTCACAGCTAGAAGCCTCAAATAATTCTGCTTCTCTTGCTAAAGAACAACTTGTCCTTTATGTTCAGAGTGTTGGGGAAACTGGGTATTTAAATGGCCCTAAAGATGTTTTAATTTTGCTGCTATTGCAGAGATGAACATCATACATGGACTCTTTAGGTATGAAAGGATTTTTCTTCAAATAATTTTGAATTTATGACGAAGAATTTCTCCTCCTTTTTGCCAACCAGGTCTTATCTACCAAAAAAAAAATTTATCCAATAGGAAAGGATTTTCATGTACTGGGAAAACAACTATCAACAATGCAACATTCTACAGGTGCTAGTTTATCATTCAAGATCCTTATGCAATGAAGTTAATCTGCAATTTGTATGTCCTTTCCCAAGCTTCCACCAGAAGTTGAATCTATGAGTCATGTAAGTTCCATGATCAACAATTGATGTGTTTAACTGTGTTGTTTTTCTTTTCTCAATATAGGTTAATAGTAACATTGGATCTGAAAAGATTCTTGGTTGGGGCAAGACACTGAATAAATTGTATTGATTGGATGGATGACATGACATTGCTATACTTAATTCGGATTCCCCAGACGGTATTTGATATTTAAAAAATTGAAGTGCATATCTGGGCTCCCTTCTTTTCTGAAGCCCCGTTTCCCCTTGACTCATAATAAGCCCGTAGGGGGTCATGCCCCTACTGTACGGTATATATAAAAACAACATATACCGAGGTTTGGAGGGCTCTGGCCGGAAAGGGGACGTGGGGTGCCGCTTCGTCCGATGATGTGTTCACGGAGGGTGACGTGGCTGCCCACAAATCCGAACTAAAGGTTAATCGCTCCTGTAAAAATGTTCCAAATCTTCAGCTCTTCTTCCGGCTTCTCTTAGCCAATCACCGGGTAATCTCCCCGGTGGGTCAACAAGGCAGTGTCTCCCCCTGCCTGGGTTGACGGCAACTTTTGAAAGGTCTATTGTGCCTTTTTAAAGTTGCAAAATCATTTATATGTGCAGAGTAATGTCAATACAATTTATTTTTTTTTAACAAAAAATAGCAAAACTTATGTTTTTAACTGCCTTCTTACTCTGCCCTTTCTTTTTTTTTTTATATTGCTTGGTCTTGTGTTTTCTGCTTGGCATTCTTCTAATTTCTTTCTTCATTTAATATTCATACTTCGATAATCCATTTTAAGTCGTCTGGGATTTGAACCACAGAATTCTTGCACCATAGGCCAGCGTGCTACCGGTATGTCATACTACCCTTGTTAATATTGTTTCGGATTGTGATACCTATATAGATATTCAGTACACACTAGCTTATTGTTGAATGCATATTAGTTATTTGTAAGTTCATGGTTGGAATAATGGTAAAGCATGTGGTTGTCATGCTAGAATACTAGGGTTCGATCCCCATATCAGTTAATGTACAGCTAAATAATAAATACAAAATTAAATAGTGTAAAATCGTTTTTATTGTCCCTCCTTCCACCCACATATCCACCACTATTACATACATTTTAAAATACAGTACACAACATACAATACATACACAGATACACTTAAACTAACACGTTGGCTGCCACGCCACCATTTTCTACTGTCGCTAGTGTCGCTATCCTAGGGATAGCGACCAAGGGGGCCGGGTAGGCCGGGCTGACACGGCGATGAGACCTTTTTGGGAACGCACACCCCAGGTCTCATCAGCCGCATCGAAAAAGGGAATTCCCTGTGGTGCGTTGCCTAGGGGCCATTCGGCCAATCTTGGGCAGTGGCGCTGCTCCACCCCATGGCAGATAGACCATGGAGCAGAACAGCGCGGCCCGTCCCTGTCAAGCTACAAAAAAAAAGGGGATCAAAGTGGGTGGGTGGCAGCCAACGTGTTAGTTTGCAAAACATAATACAACATAAAACAAAACACAACCATACCACGAAGACGAGGCGACCACGAGGTGATGAAGGGGCGATAGGGGAGGCGTAGACGGCGTGACCACGAGGCGATGACAGGGCGACGACGACGGGCGAGGCGACGGGAGAGGCGAAGACGGGGCGACGGGCGAGGCGACGGGCGAGGCGAAGACGGCTACAGGCGAGGCGACGGACGGGGCGAAAAGCCAGGCGACGAAGGATTATGAAGTGAAGAACGGGCAAAACTTAGAATTTTGATTCAATTTTGCGTGGAACAGAAGATGATGGCATAGTTCTAAATGATAAATATGAAGAAAACGTTACTACATGTGGAATATAATATTATTGGCATAATTATAACAGGGAAGGAAATTTACTTTACCCTGTTGTCCAAAGACGCAAAAGTTGTTGGGCTGGTAATTTTGCTGAAGGAGAAGGCTCGGCAGACCTACGATGGGATATTATATTTAAAGAATGGCAACAGTAGATAAGCCTCAAACTTAAAATACCAAACAGGACTGGCTGTGATGTCCATTTCTATGTAAGTTGGTTGGTAGTGGTTAATCATTGGAATCCAAACAAAGAGGGACACGATGCACTAGTCAGATTAAAGCTGTTTCTGATGACTAGGCAAAGGGTAGTCAAATGAGACAGTGGTGTGTTGGTTCTATCATTGGTGACCTTCCCACTGGTTAGTATGTCTTCCGTTGTAAGTTTTACAAAGCTAGATGTTAAAGTCAGAATCATGCCAATATTAACGGCCACACACAAGTTACATACCTCTAAATAGAGCAACAGAGTAGCATGATGGAATGCTAAGGTCATAGTTCTTTGACAGAGCAATTTGTGACAGTTTGGAATTGGCAGCTTGCATAGCTTGCAAGATTGCCCGTTACATGAAAAATGAAATATTTGGTTTGCTTCACGTCCAAAACGACACAGGGAATAAAACACTTAATAGTACTTAATTTTATACAACTTTTCACTGGAGTCTAACATTTTTAACAAAGACTTTCAAGCAGGATTAACTGCTTACACCACTGTCACACGTAAACATTCCACCATTTTGAAAGCGCAACAGCGACGTCTAGTTTTTTTCTCAACAACCAAAATAAAAGTGAATCGAAGAAGAATTAGTGAACAAGTTGTTTATTAAAAAACCTCGGTATTACCATTAAAATACATGATTTAGATTGGAAATTTCACAGGGCTTTTTACAAGCGTGTCTGACCAGCATCAAACTGTAGTTTAAGAATAAATAATCTTACGCGTTTTTGTTTAAAATAGTACTTCCCATCTCTTGCCAGCTTTTAGTCGTATAAATATCAACACATAATCACCAGGTTTTTCTTGTGTCTTCTCGGTTAGAAAATGAAAATACAAAATGACAAGGTTAAGTCAAAACAACGAATTACTAGAAGATCAACTGTCGGTCACACAACATGATACAAAAACACGACATTTACATATAAAACAATCGGTTCGGTATTGCGAACGCCTGTGTGCCCTTTGCGCTAATACCAATTTAATGAAGATATTGACCAAAAAGAACGACATTTTAGTTTTTTGCGCTCGTCCCCAGAGTCAGACGATTGAACGTAAAAAGTATAAAACACGCTCAAAATAGCCCAGAGAAAACTGAATCGGATAGCGCGGAATAACACGCAGGAGAATACCGAGTAGTCTAACAAGAATAACGTTTATTACCTTTCAGCAGATTGTAAAACGGTGACAGTCAGTAGGATGTTTCGTATCCAATTGGAGACGCCTACGTAGATCCTTGGGAAACTAAAAATTTTGGGCAAATCAAACAGTCCTCAAAACCCACTTCCTGGTGACGCAAGTTCACATATTATTTACATACTTTAACGGCTGTTGATGCTAGCTGCAATTTTTCCGGCGCAATGTAAATCCATCAATATTAGTAACCTAGAAAGTGAAAGTTTCTATTAGAAGAAAATAAGGATGATTCTTAATGTTCCGAGAATAATTAAACTTCGATAGGTCTTATTTACTAATTACTCACCCGATTTAGTATGTGTCACGCACCCTTGTTTTGCGTAACAGCCAGACAGAGAAAACATTTTAAACCTTGGCTAAGGAGATCCGCCGGGCTCATCCAGGTTACGTGCTAGTGCTTTTCCATAAAACCTTCATTGTTAACTTGTTTGGAATTGATGTGACTCCTTGTTGTAATCATAGTAGGAGAGCAATCCCTTGATTTAATGTAATCTGGAAGGGAAAAATATTATAACGATTCAAGAAAAACATGGCTATTAAGATTACCACTAACTAAAATCTTAATCCTTTGAAGATAAGTTTTGTGCATTTCAAGAATTATTGAACATCAGAATTTTCTATTAATTCACCATCAGGACAGATTAATATGTACCACTGCTATTGAAAAATGTAGACTGTACGTGATGTGTGCGATAAAAAAATCCAGAAAAATATCTGTTAATTCAAGTTCATCTAATTTTCATCCATTCTACCATACCATTTCATTCCAACTACAGGGGAAACGGCCTCACGTGCAGAGACCTATCAAGGCGTATTCGGTTTTCTCAAGTATAAAGCACGCTTTGAAATAGATGGAATGTTTGTCTGTTGGAAAGCAAACGAAATCATCCAGAGCCATTTCGGTCAGTATGGGGACGAGTTGAGTGCAATCCGGCCGAAAACCTTCGACGAAATCAACAGAAAGCATTGAAAACTTCCTCGATCGACAACTGAATTCGACATCTTGTTAACTATATGTTTTGCCCTGATGAGGAATGAATCACACACTTCTGGGATTTAAACTACGATAGGCCTACTCCAATATACAGACATAATGCAATTTTAAAACATCCGCCGCGTATATTCGAGAAAGCCTATTAAGCATAAAATCAAAAGGTGTGTATATATAGTTTACATGATGTGAAATAAGAAAAAAAAATCACCCGAATTGTAAATTTATTAAATAAATCCCGTGCTTAAGGCTTCGCCTTTAGACCTTAGCCGGATTTAACTTCACCCCGTTCCCACACTGACCAAAACGGCTCTTAGTGATTCCGTTTCGTTCTGCCTGCATTTTCACTTTCAAAGAAATACATTAAACAAAGATAAATTTATACGTAATAAATAAATATCCGCAAGGAGGCCGTTCCCTTTGTAATTGGAATTAACTTTGAATTTGTGGAATAGAATGGTATAGTAAAATGGAGGACGATTGAGGGATTACTTATGACAAACTACGCAAGATATCTAGATGTTAGAATGATTTGGATCTAAATGGATGTCCTACCTCGTTCACATCACTTGAACATTTCAATTATATATGAATACGGGAAGAGCTTCTCAGCACTCAACTTCAGATTGAGAAGCGTAAAATTTTAAATAAATACTATTACTTGTATGGCTTCCAACTATTTTGAAGTTGAAGCTTTGCTGCTGTGCCAATTCCGGATGTTTAACTCTGTGTTTCTAATAACAAACCCTTATGATAATGGTAGATACATGGTTGCATGTTGCTGCGTAGTCGGTTGTTTTAAAGACGAATGCTTCCTTTTCTTTGCTCTCGTTTCACAGATAAGAAAGACTTCAGATTAATATAGCACATAAAAGAATTATACGACTCAAACCTTACCTAGGCCATGGTTATTTCAGACATCAGCAGTGTTGGCAATACAAGACGCACTGAAAACGTGATACAATTTTGAAAATGTTTTAGTAATGATTAAAATGGAATCTCAAAACGACATGCCTTGCTTATAGAAGAATAAGGTTTTCACAGCTAAACGCAAAGTCCTCGAAGTACATAGCGTAAAGTGAAAGCTGTAACAAAAATAAATTATGAAAACAATTAATGAATAAATATTTGTATAATAACGTACCACGTAGTATCTAGATTCCAACCTTTTTGTTGTTTTAGCCATGGCAACATGGATATCGACGGATAAACGTCAAACATGCGAAAAGCAGTACGGTAGTCCAAAAACTCTTATCGGTTTTCTATGTAAATCTAACACAACCATGCCCAAAAAGAAAAGAAATATGTATATATGATGAATTAAACATGTGGTCTAAAGAAGAATAGCAAAAGTCAGTTAATCATATAGCTTTACCATGAATGAGAACCTGCAACTGGTTACTGATGTAGTTTTTTCTTCAAACAAAAGCTTTCTTGTTGTCCACATACTGTTGTGTATATTTGTTGTTCCATATCGCCGTTGATTCCAAAAACAGAACTATGAACAAATCGAGCTCGCTGAAGACGTTTCTGAGCGTATAGAACAAAGTTATGAGCATGCAAAAACTTCCATTGCATACCTAAGAGAGCTTAAAAGAACTTCAACTTCTATTTCTTCACCTGACTAACTCTTTCTTTTAAGATGACTATTACTAACTATGGAACTAACCTGGAAAAAGTAGTACTATGGGGTTCTTAGAGGCGACAGCAAGACTCCACGTTTGAAGAGTAGCAGCCTGGATGAACACAGAAGCGCCGGGGGATAGGTAGATTTTCTTCGGCCGCCAAGTGGCGCTAATTTTCCTTAGGAGTAGGTGAAAGAATATGAAAGAAGTTTTAAATTTATATAAATTTGTCAATTTTAAATAGTCTACTAGTACTACTGTACGTAATGGTGTTAGATACAAAAAGAAACAACAAAAACTTACAGGTATCGAATTGGGTCACATATCCCGATCATAAGCGTCTGCATCCACGAGCCGTCTTTCAGGCCGTGGGGAGGCTAACGAACAGCCTACGTTCAATGTTCCCCTCTTCTCCACCCTTCAGTTTGTGGGTCGATCCTTAACGTGTAGTGAACAGTACTACAGATCGATTTTTAGCCTGGCAAGGCTTTTTTTGCCATTTTTAGCCTGGCAAGGCTTTTTTTTGCCATTTTTAGCCTGGCAAGGCTTTTCTGGTGTACCATTTAGCCCCGTTATAGTAGGCATGGCTCTTCTTTTCTCTCTTCTTTTATTCTTTCTTCTTTTTTTCTCACTTCTTTTATTCTTGCTTCTTTTTTTTCTCACTTCTTTTATTCTTTCTTCTTTTTTTCTTTCTTCTTCTTTTCTTTCTTGAATGAGTAGAATCTTGCGTATCTTGAATGCTGAATTGGAGGGAAAGGGAGGGAGGGAAATTGGCGGTGGCGGGACTTGAACCCGGGGCCCTCAGAATGCGAAGCGAAGGTGGTAACCACTGTGCCAGGACCGCACATCCCAAACAAATTTTGCTTTGGGTGTCACCCTTTGAAATAGGTAGCTTATGAAGCAATGGAATAGTGTAGTATGGCGCTATGGCTTAGTATACGGCTACCATGCTGATTTCACGGGTTCGATTCTATGTTTTTATAATTATATTAATATTTTTTTTTACGTTTAGCAACGCACTAGTAACTTTTGCCCGTGCAAGACCTGGGGATAGCGCATTTTAACGCTTCTTTTTCTTAATTTTAGTCGGTCAATCGTTAATTTGAGCCTAATTTATTCGTTATTTTGCCGTCTAATTTTAATTCTTTTTTCATATTAAAACACTCCCTATTTTTGCCCGCAAACCCTCTCACTTTATTTATTTACTAGTAACGTTGAGCCCGTCCACGGCCGGGGGATAGTTGGCGCTAGCGTATTTTTACGCTATTTTTAAGAAAATTGACCCATGCCTATTTTTTGCCCGTCTACTCTTAATTCTATTCATCAATCAAGAGTTCCCCTTTCATCCCCGCCGACCCACTCATTGTTTCTGCCGGCCATCCCCTCACTTTCTCTGCCCAACCACACTTTACCCGTCGACCCCCTCTCTGCCCGTCAACCCACACTCTGCCCGTCAACTCCCATTCTGCCCCCAAAAATGCCTACTGGGGGAACATCTACCTTTTTTTGCATTTGCCCACCCTTTCGTCACAGTCTCGGCCCGTCAACACCCCCGCTATAGTTGTCCGTCCATCCATTTTTTGCTTCTGCCCGCTAAGAAGCCCGCTGTTATTGCCCGTAGACCCTCTCTCTGCCCGTCAGCCCCCGTTCTGCCCGTCGGCCCCCTCGCTGCCCGTCGACCCACTCATCTGCCCGTCGGCCCACGCGCTGCCTGTCGACCCACTCGCTTCCCGTGACGTGACTCGTGATGTGACAGACACAGGCTCCTCCTCTTCAAAGACATCATGTGTCGCCATCTAGGTAAAATCCAGTTCAGTCAGATTCAAACAAAAAACAAGCTTAACTTTGTCTTTACTTATTTTCTCAGAAATCTGGATTGCTATAAAAACCCATGATTTTGAATCGAAATTCAACGATGATGTCGGAAAACCAGTGCGTTTTTAGTTGCGTTTTTTCGGAACGAATATCGTTTGGCCTTTCGAAAATCGATTAAAGGATCCGATAAGCAAGAACCCATTTGGCGTAGTCAATGGGGGGGGGGGGTGCTTAGGTCTTGCGTGTCTTGCCCCAACCAAGAATCTTTTCAGATCCAATGTTACTATCAACCTATACTGAGAAAAGCAAAACACCATTAAGCATCTCAATTGTTGCTCATGTGACTTACATGACTCATAGATTCAACTTCTGGCAGAAGCTTGGGAAAGGCCATACAAATTGCAGATGAAAATCATTGTATAAGGCTCTTGAATGATAAAATAGCACCCGTAGAATGTTGCATTGTTGATAGCTGTGTTCCCAGTATGCTGAAAATCCTTTCCTATTGGATAAATTTTTTTTTGTAGATTAGACATGGTTGGCAAAAAGGAGGAGAAATGCTTCGTCATAAATTCAAAAATTTTTCAAGAAAATTTCTTTCATACCTAAAGAGTCCATGTATGATGTTCATCGCTGCAATGCCAGCGAAGTGAAACATCTTTAGGGCCATTTATGTACCCAGCTTCACCAACACTCTGAACGTTAAGGACAAGTTGTTCTTTAGCAAGAGAAGCAGAATTATTTGAGGCTTCTAGCTGTGACAGAACTATAAAGGATTGCTGTTATACAGGATTCATTCACACAAGATGGTACTTCTCATTAGACAATTTGCATACTCTATTACTTTACCTCATACCTTAACGGCAATGCACTCTCAGTGTTTTTTCAACTGTAGGCTCACTCTTCCATCCTGTAACACTTCCAGACTTGACTTGATCCCCCGCTAAAATTCTGTGAATGTAAAACAATAGCATTAAAAATACTTTTTCGATAGACAAAAAACCAAAAAGTACCTAATCCATGTTTGATGTTGAGCTCATGCCGTTTCTGGGTTTCCGTACCACACCCATTTTCGGCAGACTTTATGGCAATATTAATCAAAGCCACACGTCCCACTATGAAATGGATGTTGAAAAGCAAATAAAAACCTGTTGAGATGGATATCAGGAGAATCAGAATAGATCTCAATCAACTTCAGTTATTCCCTTCCCTATAGTACTTAGTGACATAGAAGAGAAGACCTAAAATGCAAAGGTAAAAATATTGGGCATAATTGCAGTTTACCAAGCATAGTAGCAAAATAAAATAATTATCAAAGAAAAACATATGCACACTTGGGTTGCCGAATGGGTAAGTTTGATGCAAACTATGGCAATCCGTTTTACACAAACCCCCCCCCCCCCCCCCCCCCCCCCCCCCCTTGACTACGCCAAATGGGTTCTTGCTTATCGGATCCTTTAATCGATTTTCGAAAGGCCAAACGATATTCGTTCCGAAAAAACGCAACTAAAAACGCACTGGTTTTCCGACATCATCGTTGAATTTCGATTCAAAATCATGGGTTTTTATAGCAATCCAGATTTCTGAGAAAATAAGTAAAGACAAAGTTAAGCTTGTTTTTTGTTTGAATCTGACTGAACTGGATTTTACCTAGATGGCGACACATGATGTCTTTGAAGAGGAGGAGCCTGTGTCTGTCACATCACGAGTCACGTCACGGGAAGCGAGTGGGTCGACAGGCAGCGCGTGGGCCGACGGGCAGATGAGTGGGTCGACGGGCAGCGAGGGGGCCGACGGGCAGAACGGGGGCTGACGGGCAGAGAGAGGGTCTACGGGCAATAACAGCGGGCTTCTTAGCGGGCAGAAGCAAAAAATGGATGGACGGACAACTATAGCGGGGGTGTTGACGGGCCGAGACTGTGACGAAAGGGTGGGCAAATGCAAAAAAAGGTAGATGTTCCCCAGTAGGCATTTTTGGGGGCAGAATGGGAGTTGACGGGCAGAGTGTGGGTTGACGGGCAGAGAGGGGGTCGACGGGTAA
The DNA here is from genome assembly GCF_022539665.2 of Daphnia carinata. Lineage (NCBI taxonomy): Eukaryota > Metazoa > Arthropoda > Branchiopoda > Diplostraca > Daphniidae > Daphnia > Daphnia carinata. Next base: position 6,382,844 of record NC_081331.1, read on the forward strand.
AGTGTGGTTGGGCAGAGAAAGTGAGGGGATGGCCGGCAGAAACAATGAGTGGGTCGGCGGGGATGAAAGGGGAACTCTTGATTGATGAATAGAATTAAGAGTAGACGGGCAAAAAATAGGCATGGGTCAATTTTCTTAAAAATAGCGTAAAAATACGCTAGCGCCAACTATCCCCCGGCCGTGGACGGGCTCAACGTTACTAGTAAATAAATAAAGTGAGAGGGTTTGCGGGCAAAAATAGGGAGTGTTTTAATATGAAAAAAGAATTAAAATTAGACGGCAAAATAACGAATAAATTAGGCTCAAATTAACGATTGACCGACTAAAATTAAGAAAAAGAAGCGTTAAAATGCGCTATCCCCAGGTCTTGCACGGGCAAAAGTTACTAGTGCGTTGCTAAACGTAAAAAAAAATATTAATATAATTATAAAAACATAGAATCGAACCCGTGAAATCAGCATGGTAGCCGTATACTAAGCCATAGCGCCATACTACACTATTCCATTGCTTCATAAGCTACCTATTTCAATGGGTGACACCCAAAGCAAAATTTGTTTGGGATGTGCGGTCCTGGCACAGTGGTTACCACCTTCGCTTCGCATTCTGAGGGCCCCGGGTTCAAGTCCCGCCACCGCCAATTTCCCTCCCTCCCTTTCCCTCCAATTCATCATTCAAGATACGCAAGATTCTACTCATTCAAGAAAGAAAAGAAGAAGAAAGAAAAAAAGAAGAAAGAATAAAAGAAGAAAGAATAAAAGAAGTGAGAAAAAAAGAAGAAAGAATAAAAGAAGAGAGAAAAGAAGAGCCATGCCTACTATAACGGGGCTAAATGGTACACCAAAAAAGCCTTGCCAGGCTAAAAATGGCAAAAAAAAGCCTTGCCAGGCTAAAAATGGCAAAAAAAGCCTTGCCAGGCTAAAAATCGATCTGTAGTACTGTTCACTACACGTTAAGGATCGACCCACAAACTGAAGGGTGGAGAAGAGGGGAACATTGAACGTAGGCTGTTCGTTAGCCTCCCCACGGCCTGAAAGACGGCTCGTGGATGCAGACGCTTATGATCGGGATATGTGACCCAATTCGATACCTGTAAGTTTTTGTTGTTTCTTTTTGTATCTAACACCATTACGTACAGTAGTACTAGTAGACTATTTAAAATTGACAAATTTATATAAATTTAAAACTTCTTTCATATTCTTTCACCTACTCCTAAGGAAAATTAGCGCCACTTGGCGGCCGAAGAAAATCTACCTATCCCCCGGCGCTTCTGTGTTCATCCAGGCTGCTACTCTTCAAACGTGGAGTCTTGCTGTCGCCTCTAAGAACCCCATAGTACTACTTTTTCCAGGTTAGTTCCATAGTTAGTAATAGTCATCTTAAAAGAAAGAGTTAGTCAGGTGAAGAAATAGAAGTTGAAGTTCTTTTAAGCTCTCTTAGGTATGCAATGGAAGTTTTTGCATGCTCATAACTTTGTTCTATACGCTCAGAAACGTCTTCAGCGAGCTCGATTTGTTCATAGTTCTGTTTTTGGAATCAACGGCGATATGGAACAACAAATATACACAACAGTATGTGGACAACAAGAAAGCTTTTGTTTGAAGAAAAAACTACATCAGTAACCAGTTGCAGGTTCTCATTCATGGTAAAGCTATATGATTAACTGACTTTTGCTATTCTTCTTTAGACCACATGTTTAATTCATCATATATACATATTTCTTTTCTTTTTGGGCATGGTTGTGTTAGATTTACATAGAAAACCGATAAGAGTTTTTGGACTACCGTACTGCTTTTCGCATGTTTGACGTTTATCCGTCGATATCCATGTTGCCATGGCTAAAACAACAAAAAGGTTGGAATCTAGATACTACGTGGTACGTTATTATACAAATATTTATTCATTAATTGTTTTCATAATTTATTTTTGTTACAGCTTTCACTTTACGCTATGTACTTCGAGGACTTTGCGTTTAGCTGTGAAAACCTTATTCTTCTATAAGCAAGGCATGTCGTTTTGAGATTCCATTTTAATCATTACTAAAACATTTTCAAAATTGTATCACGTTTTCAGTGCGTCTTGTATTGCCAACACTGCTGATGTCTGAAATAACCATGGCCTAGGTAAGGTTTGAGTCGTATAATTCTTTTATGTGCTATATTAATCTGAAGTCTTTCTTATCTGTGAAACGAGAGCAAAGAAAAGGAAGCATTCGTCTTTAAAACAACCGACTACGCAGCAACATGCAACCATGTATCTACCATTATCATAAGGGTTTGTTATTAGAAACACAGAGTTAAACATCCGGAATTGGCACAGCAGCAAAGCTTCAACTTCAAAATAGTTGGAAGCCATACAAGTAATAGTATTTATTTAAAATTTTACGCTTCTCAATCTGAAGTTGAGTGCTGAAGCTCTTCCCGTATTCATATATAATTGAAATGTTCAAGTGATGTGAACGAGGTAGGACATCCATTTAGATCCAAATCATTCTAACATCTAGATATCTTGCGTAGTTTGTCATAAGTAATCCCTCAATCGTCCTCCATTTTACTATACCATTCTATTCCACAAATTCAAAGTTAATTCCAATTACAAAGGGAACGGCCTCCTTGCGGATATTTATTTATTACGTATAAATTTATCTTTGTTTAATGTATTTCTTTGAAAGTGAAAATGCAGGCAGAACGAAACGGAATCACTAAGAGCCGTTTTGGTCAGTGTGGGAACGGGGTGAAGTTAAATCCGGCTAAGGTCTAAAGGCGAAGCCTTAAGCACGGGATTTATTTAATAAATTTACAATTCGGGTGATTTTTTTTTCTTATTTCACATCATGTAAACTATATATACACACCTTTTGATTTTATGCTTAATAGGCTTTCTCGAATATACGCGGCGGATGTTTTAAAATTGCATTATGTCTGTATATTGGAGTAGGCCTATCGTAGTTTAAATCCCAGAAGTGTGTGATTCATTCCTCATCAGGGCAAAACATATAGTTAACAAGATGTCGAATTCAGTTGTCGATCGAGGAAGTTTTCAATGCTTTCTGTTGATTTCGTCGAAGGTTTTCGGCCGGATTGCACTCAACTCGTCCCCATACTGACCGAAATGGCTCTGGATGATTTCGTTTGCTTTCCAACAGACAAACATTCCATCTATTTCAAAGCGTGCTTTATACTTGAGAAAACCGAATACGCCTTGATAGGTCTCTGCACGTGAGGCCGTTTCCCCTGTAGTTGGAATGAAATGGTATGGTAGAATGGATGAAAATTAGATGAACTTGAATTAACAGATATTTTTCTGGATTTTTTTATCGCACACATCACGTACAGTCTACATTTTTCAATAGCAGTGGTACATATTAATCTGTCCTGATGGTGAATTAATAGAAAATTCTGATGTTCAATAATTCTTGAAATGCACAAAACTTATCTTCAAAGGATTAAGATTTTAGTTAGTGGTAATCTTAATAGCCATGTTTTTCTTGAATCGTTATAATATTTTTCCCTTCCAGATTACATTAAATCAAGGGATTGCTCTCCTACTATGATTACAACAAGGAGTCACATCAATTCCAAACAAGTTAACAATGAAGGTTTTATGGAAAAGCACTAGCACGTAACCTGGATGAGCCCGGCGGATCTCCTTAGCCAAGGTTTAAAATGTTTTCTCTGTCTGGCTGTTACGCAAAACAAGGGTGCGTGACACATACTAAATCGGGTGAGTAATTAGTAAATAAGACCTATCGAAGTTTAATTATTCTCGGAACATTAAGAATCATCCTTATTTTCTTCTAATAGAAACTTTCTCTTTCTAGGTTACTAATATTGATGGATTTACATTGCGCCGGAAAAATTGCAGCTAGCATCAACAGCCGTTAAAGTATGTAAATAATATGTGAACTTGCGTCACCAGGAAGTGGGTTTTGAGGACTGTTTGATTTGCCCAAAATTTTTAGTTTCCCAAGGATCTACGTAGGCGTCTCCAATTGGATACGAAACATCCTACTGACTGTCACCGTTTTACAATCTGCTGAAAGGTAATAAACGTTATTCTTGTTAGACTACTCGGTATTCTCCTGCGTGTTATTCCGCGCTATCCGATTCAGTTTTCTCTGGGCTATTTTGAGCGTGTTTTATACTTTTTACGTTCAATCGTCTGACTCTGGGGACGAGCGCAAAAAACTAAAATGTCGTTCTTTTTGGTCAATATCTTCATTAAATTGGTATTAGCGCAAAGGGCACACAGGCGTTCGCAATACCGAACCGATTGTTTTATATGTAAATGTCGTGTTTTTGTATCATGTTGTGTGACCGACAGTTGATCTTCTAGTAATTCGTTGTTTTGACTTAACCTTGTCATTTTGTATTTTCATTTTCTAACCGAGAAGACACAAGAAAAACCTGGTGATTATGTGTTGATATTTATACGACTAAAAGCTGGCAAGAGATGGGAAGTACTATTTTAAACAAAAACGCGTAAGATTATTTATTCTTAAACTACAGTTTGATGCTGGTCAGACACGCTTGTAAAAAGCCCTGTGAAATTTCCAATCTAAATCATGTATTTTAATGGTAATACCGAGGTTTTTTAATAAACAATTTGTTCACTAATTCTTCTTCGATTCACTTTTATTTTGGTTGTTGAGAAAAAAACTAGATGTCGCTGTTGCGCTTCCAAAATGGTGGAATGTTTACGTGTGACAGTGGTGTAAGCAGTTAATCCTGCTTGAAAGTCTTTGTTAAAAATGTTAGACTCCAGTGAAAAGTTGTATAAAATTAAGTACTATTAAGTGTTTTATTCCCTGTGTCGTTTTGGACGTGAAGCAAACCAAATATTTCATTTTTCATGTAACGGGCAATCTTGCAAGCTATGCAAGCTGCCAATTCCAAACTGTCACAAATTGCTCTGTCAAAGAACTATGACCTTAGCATTCCATCATGCTACTCTGTTGCTCTATTTAGAGGTATGTAACTTGTGTGTGTGGCCGTTAATATTGGCATGATTCTGACTTTAACATCTAGCTTTGTAAAACTTACAACGGAAGACATACTAACCAGTGGGAAGGTCACCAATGATAGAACCAACACACCACTGTCTCATTTGACTACCCTTTGCCTAGTCATCAGAAACAGCTTTAATCTGACTAGTGCATCGTGTCCCTCTTTGTTTGGATTCCAATGATTAACCACTACCAACCAACTTACATAGAAATGGACATCACAGCCAGTCCTGTTTGGTATTTTAAGTTTGAGGCTTATCTACTGTTGCCATTCTTTAAATATAATATCCCATCGTAGGTCTGCCGAGCCTTCTCCTTCAGCAAAATTACCAGCCCAACAACTTTTGCGTCTTTGGACAACAGGGTAAAGTAAATTTCCTTCCCTGTTATAATTATGCCAATAATATTATATTCCACATGTAGTAACGTTTTCTTCATATTTATCATTTAGAACTATGCCATCATCTTCTGTTCCACGCAAAATTGAATCAAAATTCTAAGTTTTGCCCGTTCTTCACTTCATAATCCTTCGTCGCCTGGCTTTTCGCCCCGTCCGTCGCCTCGCCTGTAGCCGTCTTCGCCTCGCCCGTCGCCTCGCCCGTCTCAACATCTTCGCCTCGCCCGTCGCCTTGCCCGTCGCCTCGCCCGTCGCCCCGTCTTCGCCTCTCCCGTCGCCTCGCCCGTCGTCGTCGCCCTGTCATCGCCTCGTGGTCACGCCGTCTACGCCTCCCCTATCGCCCCTTCATCACCTCGTGGTCGCCTCGTCTTCGTGGTATGGTTGTGTTTTGTTTTATGTTGTATTATGTTTTGCAAACTAACACGTTGGCTGCCACCCACCCACTTTGATCCCCTTTTTTTTTGTAGCTTGACAGGGACGGGCCGCGCTGTTCTGCTCCATGGTCTATCTGCCATGGGGTGGAGCAGCGCCACTGCCCAAGATTGGCCGAATGGCCCCTAGGCAACGCACCACAGGGAATTCCCTTTTTCGATGCGGCTGATGAGACCTGGGGTGTGCGTTCCCAAAAAGGTCTCATCGCCGTGTCAGCCCGGCCTACCCGGCCCCCTTGGTCGCTATCCCTAGGATAGCGACACTAGCGACAGTAGAAAATGGTGGCGTGGCAGCCAACGTGTTAGTTTAAGTGTATCTGTGTATGTATTGTATGTTGTGTACTGTATTTTAAAATGTATGTAATAGTGGTGGATATGTGGGTGGAAGGAGGGACAATAAAAACGATTTTACACTATTTAATTTTGTATTTATTATTTAGCTGTACATTAACTGATATGGGGATCGAACCCTAGTATTCTAGCATGACAACCACATGCTTTACCATTATTCCAACCATGAACTTACAAATAACTAATATGCATTCAACAATAAGCTAGTGTGTACTGAATATCTATATAGGTATCACAATCCGAAACAATATTAACAAGGGTAGTATGACATACCGGTAGCACGCTGGCCTATGGTGCAAGAATTCTGTGGTTCAAATCCCAGACGACTTAAAATGGATTATCGAAGTATGAATATTAAATGAAGAAAGAAATTAGAAGAATGCCAAGCAGAAAACACAAGACCAAGCAATATAAAAAAAAAAGAAAGGGCAGAGTAAGAAGGCAGTTAAAAACATAAGTTTTGCTATTTTTTGTTTAAAAAAAATAAATTGTATTGACATTACTCTGCACATATAAATGATTTTGCAACTTTAAAAAGGCACAATAGACCTTTCAAAAGTTGCCGTCAACCCAGGCAGGGGGAGACACTGCCTTGTTGACCCACCGGGGAGATTACCCGGTGATTGGCTAAGAGAAGCCGGAAGAAGAGCTGAAGATTTGGAACATTTTTACAGGAGCGATTAACCTTTAGTTCGGATTTGTGGGCAGCCACGTCACCCTCCGTGAACACATCATCGGACGAAGCGGCACCCCACGTCCCCTTTCCGGCCAGAGCCCTCCAAACCTCGGTATATGTTGTTTTTATATATACCGTACAGTAGGGGCATGACCCCCTACGGGCTTATTATGAGTCAAGGGGAAACGGGGCTTCAGAAAAGAAGGGAGCCCAGATATGCACTTCAATTTTTTAAATATCAAATACCGTCTGGGGAATCCGAATTAAGTATAGCAATGTCATGTCATCCATCCAATCAATACAATTTATTCAGTGTCTTGCCCCAACCAAGAATCTTTTCAGATCCAATGTTACTATTAACCTATATTGAGAAAAGAAAAACAACACAGTTAAACACATCAATTGTTGATCATGGAACTTACATGACTCATAGATTCAACTTCTGGTGGAAGCTTGGGAAAGGACATACAAATTGCAGATTAACTTCATTGCATAAGGATCTTGAATGATAAACTAGCACCTGTAGAATGTTGCATTGTTGATAGTTGTTTTCCCAGTACATGAAAATCCTTTCCTATTGGATAAATTTTTTTTTTGGTAGATAAGACCTGGTTGGCAAAAAGGAGGAGAAATTCTTCGTCATAAATTCAAAATTATTTGAAGAAAAATCCTTTCATACCTAAAGAGTCCATGTATGATGTTCATCTCTGCAATAGCAGCAAAATTAAAACATCTTTAGGGCCATTTAAATACCCAGTTTCCCCAACACTCTGAACATAAAGGACAAGTTGTTCTTTAGCAAGAGAAGCAGAATTATTTGAGGCTTCTAGCTGTGACAGAACTATAAAGGATTGCTGTTGTACTGGATTCATTAACACAAGATGGTACTTCTCATTAGGCAATTTGCATTACTCTATTAATTTACCTCACACCTTATGGTAATGCACTCTCAGTGTTTTTTCATCTGTAGGCTCACTCTTCCATCCTGTAACACTTCCAGACTTGATTTGATCCCCCGTTAAAATCTGTGAATGCAAAATAATAGCATTAAAAATACTTTTTCGATAGACAGAAAACCGAAAAGTACCTAATCCATGTTTCATGTTGAACTTGTGCCATTTCTGGGTTTCTGTACCACACCCATTTTCGGCCCAAATACGTTCCCACAATTGTTCAGTTCCTTCACTGCATGAGCTTATTACTAACGATTCTTTTAGTGCAGCACTAACAGAATTTAAATTTAACACACTGTCATGTGGTGGACTGAATAACTAAGCAATAAATAACTGTTTTTTAAAATTCTATACTTATTTTGAATTCTTATTTGAAAACTTTAGGTACCTGGCTGTGTTCGCCTAATGCCAACTCATCCTCACGTTCAGTTTGAGATGAGTTTTGAAAAACCTCCTTCACTGTTTGGAAACTGTTCCGTTCCAATTTGTTCTTTTCCCCTAGCTGAGCTTGAAGACTCAAAATTTGAGCTACAAAACACGAATGAATAAAAGCAAATAAATAGAATCATTACGTGTTAGGCCTACGATCCTTAGCTTTGTTATCTAATATTTTGTGTTGTTCCAATAACTGGGCCTGCAGCTTCATAATTTGATCTAATAAACAATAATTAATAATTGAAAACCAATATAATAATGTTTATACTTACCATTTTTTTGTTTTATTATCTTATCCATTTTTCAATTGTTCCTCCAGCCACGCGTTGTTCTCCAGCCACGCTACTCAATTAACTGCTAATGGGATACAATTAACTCAAATTGCTTACATGCTGTAATAACGAAACCGACTGATAGATGGCTACGGGTAGAAAAAAGAGAAAAAAGTGCGATTTTTTTTTTTTTTCCGCCATTTTTTTTTTTTTTCATGTAAAACGGATTGCCATATTGCCATATTGCCATACCATTATAGCAAATATGCTGCAAGCTTACATATGGTAAACCTTGGATTTATGTCGCAGACGACCCACCAAACGGTATAGCCATCTACTGGTAAGGTATCCAGTTCTATTTCACTCAACGGCTCCCGATGTTCAAGAAGGTAGGGCTAGAAAATAAGCCCGACAAAATAAATAAGTCCGACTTTCCCAAATCGAAGTTGGCGCGCCAGTACGGTACAGCGCGCCTGTACAAAACAGCGTATCGTACTATTAAATATATTTCAAAAACAGCTGCTTTGGCGAGAAAGCGAATAATTTCCCTGAATCAGCATTTCACTTTGCGTATAACATGTGAATTTCACCGAATATTTGGCGCAATGCTAGCGTGCCAGTACGGTACAACGCTAGCGTGATGCAGTAGAAATATTCGGTGTATTTCAATAAAAACTAACTTAATGAAAAAAAGAGCAATTTTCCCGGAATCAGCATTCAATTTTGAGTATATCCTGAGGTACTCAACCAATCCCAATGAGTTTCAGCTTTTTCAGAAAAAATTTTAAAGCCCGACCGAGAAAAGTCGGGCTTATTTAGTCGGGCATAAATTTTTTTTCGGTCAGTGTATATAGAGAATTAACTAGAAACGTGACCGTTAGATGGCGATAGCAGTAAAACAGAAAAAGGCCAATATTTCCTTTTTAAGGGTGTAGGTGAATGCGAAATAGTAAGGGAATACAACTACCCTCGCAATGATTAGAATGGTACTGCGAAAGTTTATGGTTGTACGTAATTCGCTGTACAGGGTGAATACCAACATACAGACTGCAAACGTTGTCGCACATCTTTTAACCTCTGTATGTAACTCCTGAAGTGGGAAAGATCGCAACATGATGGACGTGGCCATTTGTGGTCCTGTTGGCTAAGGCAATAGGATGATACGGTTGCACAATAAGACGAATACAAGAAAATAAAATCCCGTCAGAACAGCATTTTTTTCAAGCGAAAGAAAGACAAAAACAAAACTACACGAGACTAATGTTAGTAATATTGATGCTTAAGATGTAACGTAAACTTTGTTAAGGTATGCCTTGGAGTAACCCTCGGATGAATTCATCAGGAGATGGAATATCCTCTAATAAACCTAGAAACAAAAAAAAACAAAAACATAACCAATGAGACAATCAGGTGAGGCAGCTACGACCCTCAGTAAAATCTTACCAGCAACATCGCAAAATTCGTCAAATGAGCCGCAAGTCAGAAAATCATTTTGATAGGCATTGAGTAGTTTGTCAGTGGCCCTCAAAACGGTTTCGTCGTTGTGACGGATATATTCGGCTACTGTTCCAGGCCAGTCGGCATCAATTTCTCCCACAGTAACGTTCTGAATCATCCAAACCATAATGATTTATAACATAAGCCCTGGAAATCCAATATTACAATTTGTACCTTCAAGACGATGTTGAAAATTCCGTTGACGATGGAAAAGAAGACGAGTGCAGGTTTATAAACACTGTAATCAAGTATCTGTTTCTCATGACGTTGGTCGCTTCCTTTTGATTGGTGGGCACGGCAGTGTGCCGTCACCAAAAGGCGACCAAGGTAAGTTAAGCGATTCGCATTCCAGCGCTGGCAACTCTGCAAAAGCAGAGCCAAAGTCGTGTAATAGAATGCGCTATCGGATTCGACATGATTCTCCACCCATTTTTCTCCTCGGGCAGTTTCCAGAAAACCTAGTTGTTAAATATAGAATTAAAATAGAGCAACGTGGAATTAATATAGAATTAAAACGTAAAAAACATACTTTTCAAATTTTTCTCTTCGCGACTCCAGGAGCGTGTCGTATTAAGAACATATAGGGCTGCGTGAAGAAGATACGGTAAGAAATGCATGTTGGATTGCGGGCCACCGCCGCCGGATTCGTCGCTGAAAGAGCGTTCGAGGGCAAAGCGTAAAAGAAGCAACTTAAGATCGTGACAGGTGGAGACATAACCAATGTCTCTGTGTCCAGTGCATTCTTGAAGATAAGTGTTATGGCGAGCAAGGCAAGTTGCGAAAGCTGATTCTGGAACTTGCGGGCCCCACAAAGGTAAAAGGCCGTTGCAGCGGGTGTTGGCGTTTTGCAACGCTGCTGATTCCCATTCGTCACGTGCTCTGGCCAAACGGACGGCAGCCAAATGACATTCGACGTGGACTACGTTGAAGTGGGAGACCGTATAGTAGCCGAGAGTCTTGCGGCTTCGTCCAGAGCTAACGGACGGCGAAGAAGTAGTCGACGAAGTTGGGGCACCGCACCACAGCTGAGACTCGAGATCTTCCAACTGGCAGCGGCGACTGAAGGTGTAGATGGCCAAAACTCTCCCCGGCTGGAATCGGTAACCTTCGCGGCAAATGACACAAACGGGGCCAGGTTCCTCTCCTAATCCCATGTCGACCAACTGCTGTAGAATTGGGTTTTCTGCTTTAACTTGGCCAAGTGCGTTGGTCTTCATTCCCAGGGCACGCAGCTGATTTTCCCTCATCGCCATAGCCAAACGCTTTTTCTCTCGCTTCGTCTGTTGGCGAACTTCTTCTATGCGTTCAGCAACCTTTAAGAATTACACGAAACATTTCCTTAATGAACGCCAAAGAGAAAATGTAATTCTGAAAAAAACTGTTCCGTACCGTAGGATGGCCACGCATGGCCTCTAGCAAATTCTCAGCAAGAGAGCCAACGTGTTCATCGGATGAAATTTGTTCCAAATGATGGAAGAGAGGAATCGAATCAACGGCTAACGCCAACTGGGTTGTAACGTGACTGTGAGCCAACCCAGTCAGAAGGCGCAAAACAAACTTCAACGATGGTTTTGCTACGAATTCTTTCCATTCGGGACTGTCTCGGGCGATGGCCGAGCGGATGGTAGGAGCATTTTGAAGGAGATAATCCAGCGCAGTGTAGACCACCTGTAAGTAAGTTAACGCATTAACGCAGGTCATTATTCGGTAAACAAAAGAAATCATTTCCAACTCAAAACATACCTTCGAAGCTACTAAGCGATCCTTCAGAGTATTGCCTATAGCATTGTGTTCAATGCCCGATGTGAGGGCGCAGAATAATTCCAGTTTAACAGCCTGTATCATTTAAAACAAAATTTTATCAAATAAATTAGATTAAGTACATTTTAGTGCTTCGCACCTGCTCGGTACTGTGTTCTCTGTCATACTGGTTGAAATCTAAACTCTGCCGGAAATATTCAATAAGCACATCCATCTTGGTGTTGTTGACGAACGTCAAGAACGGAATGACACGAGTTAAATGAGTCAAAATGCTCGTGACTGTCTTGGAACCCGCCATTTGGGCCGACAACTGCAACAAAAAGTCCAAATCTTCCTTGGTACCGAAGGTCGACGAAAACAGGGCATATTGATCAACGCTCTGTGCGGAAGCTTGACATAAAATGGCTTCCATAACTTCCAAAAGTTGCTCTGTAAATGGAGGCATGTTCTGTTGAGCCTGAGGAAATACACAATGTTCATCAAAATCTGCGAAACAACGACAAAACTCTGCTATGAACCTGTAGGCAAAGCTTAAGAGCGCCAAGAAGACGTTGGACGGCATTCAGTTCCGGAGTGATCAGAAGAGAGCGGTTGGTCTGTACTTTGGTGCAGAAAGACAGAAGTTTGACTAAGGCACCAAGAAGTGGCCGACCTTCGCCCTGAATATCCCGGACGCAGCTCAATCGCTCCAAAAGAACATCCAATCCACCACATTCTCCCATGACATTTGCCAGTTTGTAAGTCTCTTCGTCATTAGCCGGGCGCTGGCGTTTATCATCAAACCGTTCGATAAATTCTTCCGTAGCATCGCCTAATAAGCCTCGCATCCTATACACGATCCTCATAGGCTCTGCTTCGTTATTTTCAGAAAGGAAAACCTAAACAACCGGAAATTATTAATCAATTAAAAGTATTTGTAAAAGAAAGAGGGGCACATACTTTGCGATAGACATCTCGGACCGGCAGATCTAGACTCATAATTTTATTGCACACCAATAGTTCCATGCCAGTATCGTCTTCTAGAAGAGCAACCAATTCACACTGAAACAAAGATAATAAATTTAATAAACGTTAACTAAAATTAGGGTGCAATTATTCCTTACGTCTTGGCAGATTTTGTTTTTAATGTCCCGCATCAACGGACCAAGGCCGGGCTCCGCGCTGCTGTACGGGTTACCTTGCATTCGCCCTAATTGCACAAAATTTAGAAAATAGTCAGCATCCTTTACAGCAAATGATGTTTTTTGTTTTGTTTGTTTGTTTTCGGTACCTTGCAAGAAATCCTCTTGTTGAGGGTCTTTGTCAAGCGACATAAGGAATTCGACATCGTCTTTCTCTTCCGGATGGATGATGGAACATAGACGTTCGACTACAAAGACAGGCGTTACGAGGTCATCGACGAGGCATTGGCGTAGAGTTTGAACGCACACAGACATAAACTGCTTCGTCTCGGCTTCAGTTCCTGTGGTCATGTCTCCAAGAAGCTGCAGTAGAAGTTCTTGTGTGTCCTCGACGAGCCGTGTACGTTGAAGGACCAAGCGACGCAAGTTCAAGTAACCGTTCAAAACGTGACCAACTAGGCGGCCTTTGTACGCTTGACGAACAGATGTCTCTTCGAGGAAAAAGGAAAGGAGCTCGACCAGCGATTTCATTGCGTGGCCCTGAGAAAGCTCCGATGATCGCCCGGCCATTTCCTGCCGAGTCAGGCCGTTGATTTCCACTTCGATCCAATCAGCCAATTTGGGTAGCAATCCACGACTGACAAGGTAGTAGCGCCAGTGTTCCTTCCGCACCAGCGACATGTAGAGACCGAAAAACTCCGCACCATAAGGACCAGCTTGACCCAACTGGGCCAGGAAGCTCGTCAGTAGGTTGACAATTTCTTGTCTCCGTTGAGGTACGCGGGCGAGGCCTTCGAGGAAGACGCAAGCCGTTTGGCGGCTGAGACGCGAGTTGGGATTAAACAACATGGACTGAAGCCAGTTGGAGCCGGACAGCTGACAAGAGACGGGTCTTTGTTGTTGATGGCGCTGTTGACACTTGTCGCGCCAACGAGCTCCGTACTTTTGCATCAAATGTAGTTGTCGTACTTGCTCCGGCCTCTTTCCAGCCACGGGCGCGTCGTAGCGCGATAAAACGCGCGATTTCCAAGCTTCGAAACTTTGCTGAGGATCACCTACACGAAGAGAAGAAAACAAAATATTAGAAAGAAAGAAAACAGAACGAGACTGGACATTGTACCTTGAAGCCAGCGTTTCAGGTCCATGAGAACATCAACATGGCCGACCTTTGAAGATTCTTTAACATGGATTTGCACCGTCCCAGACGTACCTGCATTACATCGGACATAAACAATAAATCATTGAAATCAAATCGAATTCAAAATTCCACAATTATTACCTTGTATAAGTTCTTGAATAATGCGAAGACAAGGTAGAGTGATGACATCCATAACAGCGGGTGACTGCAGATGATGAGTTGATTTCAAAAATAGCTGGACCACCGAGCGCAGACGTTTTTCCCAGCACGTGTCCTGGCATTGAAGGCTAGCCGCGAACAGAGCCATTTCGTGTCGAATGGAGTTGAGCAAAGCCAAACTATGGCCGGAGCGTTTCAGAACTCCGTCAACGCTCTCCATCAGTTTCTGGTTAAGGCAATCGACGGCGTCAGCGTTATTCAGCGTCAACAAGCAGAGCAGATCGCGGACTTCGCCACGCGATTGGGCCGAACCTTGCGCGATGTTAAAATGAAGCAATTCTTGAAGCAGTCCCTGTTCGAACATGAGCCGTCGCAACAGAGGCTTCGTTGCCATTGCGCGCAAGAGAGTTAGACAGTGATCCAGAGCGGCACTGGCACATCCGTAGCAACAAGTCGCTCCAGTAGGTAGCGGTACAAATTGGCTACCATCGAATCCAACAGCCCCTTGTCCGGGACTTGAACGTCTGACAGCTTTTTGCCTCTGGCTGGCATCGTAGGCAACGATATCGCGACGACAGGCTGCCACACGTTGAGCTATTTTGCTCAACTCTTCAAAGGTTGATTTGCACTCTGAATGATAGCGGTGGCAAATCTGTTGGATTGTTTTGTTTATCTGTCCTGCTCCAGGTCCTCCAGCATTAACAGACCCATTGCCATTAGCTGCGGCTGCATTAGATGGCCCTCCTGAATTTCCAGGTGCTCCCGACGACGATGCAGAGCTCACATCATTTCCGGCTAACACATCGATACCGGAATTTTCACCAAGCTTACTGATCAATACTTCCAATCCTTCCCTATGAACGTAAGAAAAAAGAAAAGAATATGAAAGGCCAATTCGGGTTAATAACGTTATGGGTATCTCACCTGGTGTAAGCCATTTGGCCTTGTAGTCGATCGGCCTTTTCCAGGAATCCGTTGATGGCTTGTAGCGACTTTTCCCGATCTTCCTCGCTCTCGACCGGCTCCACGGTACAGCAAGGCTTGGCGGATAACGTCAATTCGAACTTGGCATACTTGCAGAAGCCACAAGCATTGCACAAAAATGGATCCTTTTCGTCGTAGTTGATGGAACGGCACTTGTGGCACTGGTAGACGTTCTCGCCGCAATTGGAACATACTCCAGGGTGGGCCGGGACGGAAGCCGAGCAACGCGGGCACTGCAACATCTCCGACGAGGCGCGCAAGTTTTCGTAAAAGGCGGCAAATTCGATTTTCAAATTGCAGCAAGTGATGGGCAACGGCAAATCGACTTTAACTTCGGCCTGGCCTGGTGTTAGCGACAGTTTCTTAGCCTCGAGCCAGATACCTGGTCGGTTCTTGAGCTCAACGGCCGCTTGAACGGGCCGGTTGTTGTAATAGATGTTGATGGTGCGCACCATTTTCGTCCGTTTGATGTCGGTAATTCGCAGCGCAAAACGATTGACAACATGACTACCGACCAGCTTGATAATGTGTGTCGACGTCGTGAAACGGACGTCCGCTTTGAGAGTCGTCAATTTGACGGCCGAGAAGGGAACTTCGAGAGTGGAGCAAGCCAAACATGGATCTCTCTCCAGGTAGTAACCGTCCAAATGAACCAGACTGGCCAGCGCGTTGTACACTACGGTATTGGGGTGGCGGACGATGAGCTGGTTCTCTTCCTTCAGTAACGCCACAGCTCGATCGACATAGCCGGGCAGCGAAGTTTCCATCCCTGGTGTTTTTATCGTAAAATAGCCGAGTAGATCGACAAACTGCGAGGCTTTTCGGCCGTAAAGTTGAAGTCCTGACCATAAAGACCACATGAGAGCGACGAGATCTTGCTGCTGGGCCACGGACGAATGTCGGCAGAAGGAGTGGACCAGGGCGTGCGCATGCCAACGGACAGCGCTCTCGTTGCAATCCAGCAGGAAGCGGAAGATGAGGCGACTTATCAGGCGACGCTCTACGGTTCGATGTAATTGCTGGACAAAGAGGCCACAAACGCAACCTTCTGCGCCCGTACACGAACTGTCCAAGTCCCACGGCTCTGCCGTGAGGTCGCATTCCGAAGATTTCTTAGCTATCGGTTGATTGGTGTTGGTGGCTGAGGTCACTGCGGCATTCGCGGACGACGAGGCCGACGTCTTCAATGGACAAAAAGCGTAGCGCAGTAGCTGGAGCAGCGTGCAGCACAGGCCTTCGTCAATGAAACAGACCAGCTGGACTAGGAACGACAACGTATCTCCATTTTGCTGGCAGTAGAGCTGCCAGTTGGCCGTCCGCGTCGCAGCCACGTCGAGGCACACCTTCAAGTGTTCCATGACAATCACGAGATCATCGTAAGGCAACACCAATCCATCGTGATTGCCTTCTAGGATCGCATCGAACCCGTGTTCCAACGCTAGTTTCTTGACGTCTTTGAAATGCGTCTCGATCGTCAACAGATCTCGACATTGGCGATATTTTTCCTTGGAACCGCAGTGAAACAGCAACAATTTACGCACGTGGCGTTTGACAGATGACGGGGTAGGTGCTGCAACGTACTGACAAAGGCATTCCACCCAGCGTTGATCCAGCTGGACGTTGCTGTTTACTTTTTTGACAAGGTATGGCAGACGTAAAGCCATTTCGGTCAGCAATTGGGAAAATCCTACAGACCAAAACAAAATTTAAATTCACATTTAAATCATTGATTTTGAATTAACAAGCAATAAATTAAGTAACCTTCGAAGATGTATCCCGTATTGCGATGCGTCAACGTTCTGGAGAAGAAAGGCGACAGGTCGAAAGCTGTGGGCACTACGGGGTGTTTGAGAAGGCCAGCTACGACGGGCGATTCATCTCCACCAGTGGCTTTCCAGTGCAGCAGAATAGCTTGCAGGAGCACGAGGCAACGTTCCATGAGGCCAGCATCCAAGAGAACTTTGGCTGCCACAGAAGCCACAGTTGATAAAGACGTAGAAGTACCTCGACGTTGCGAATGACTGGCTTTGCCGCTTCCGCTGCTGGACTTGTGATGATGGGTCGACAAAAGAAAGCCGAAAAATTTCATGATCAACAGCTGTACTTCGTGCTGCGGTGTACGTTGTCCGGCTACTTCGATGGCCGCATCTCTTTCTAGGTCTAGTTCGCAAACAGCCTTAGCCAACGTCCGATGCAGTTCGTTCCTTTCTGTCGGGTCAGACGGCCTCAATTCAGACACCAAGATGAGCAAAACTTGCAGGAAATGAATGGACTTGACGCCGCCCTTCTTCTTCAATTCCGGAAGGTCGTCGGTGATTCTCTTCAGTAGAGCCAATCGTAATTGACGGAAGCACTCAGCAGACAAGCTGGACATTTCCCGCACTTCGTCGTCATTCGATTCCGGAGCAGAGGTGGCACCACTGGCACCTTCCAGACTCATGGCAATGGCCAGCTGCATAATATCATCTTCATCGCTGTGCGCGGCTTGGCGGCCAGGTTGAGCTGCCGCAGGTATCGATTTGCCATTGCAGCCCGTTTTCATGGTACGCTGGAGTGCGGCTTTAGCTGCGTGACTGACACCCGCATCATCGCAAAGCAGCAGACTAATATAGTGATCCATGACAGGTGCCATCCATCGATGCGGTTCCGTTAAAGCAACCGAGAAGAGGATGTCAACGATGGATTGAACGCAGAAATCAATCTGAGCCACGCCGAGTTGTCCAACGGGACTCAGCAGTGGATTGAGCGCGCGTTCGTGATGTAATCGCCGTCCAACAGACAGCAAATCGCCGAGGAAATTGTCATTGGTAAATTGAATCAAGTTTTGCGGCTGGCTAGTGGCCACTGATTTCGTGATGGTCAACACATTGTAGAACGCCTCCGGATCCAGATGGATGGGAGATGTTTCGTCCATAATAGCTTTGAGATCGTTGACGACAGCCGTTAACAGTATGCGATCCTTGTAGTCGTGATAGGCGGCTCTGGTCGGATGAACATCGGCCAGCAATTGCTTGACGACGCCAGGAACGCAACTTCCGGCGCCCCAGGTCATCGTCAATATTTGCGTCGACAGACGGAGGACGTGCTCTTTAGTGGCGGGCGAACAAGTAGGAGTGACGCTGCTTACGGGCAATGACAGAGCACCTTCAAGAAGAGCTACAGCTCCTCCGACTAACTGATCCAGCATTAACTGGGCGGGGCTTTGCATTGCCAATTTATTGCAGGAGCCACTCGATTGCATGGTAGGGCTCTGCAGCTGGTGGCCTTGCGTTGGTGGCAAATTGAGGGCTCCATTACTGCCGCTCGCTCCAGCCATCTGATCTTCGGCGTCTTCCGGCCAGCCAAAGACTTCCTTCGTCTTCCCGTAAACTTTAATCGAATCGATCATGGTGACACCTAGCGGATCGCTGGAAGACCCGAAAGCGAGGACGAGTTTCTTATCCGCCTGGAGGCTTTCTTCTTTCGTTAAAGGTATGTCATACCAGCGATGGCGCTGCAAAACGAACGGAATGTTACGTCCAAAGATCTCGACGCAGGTAGGAGCTCGTTGAACGTCTTGCGAGCCGACGAGAATGCGAACGCCTACGATGACGTTGGACGTATCGGGATTGGTGATCTCGACGGAGAAGCCCGCCTGTTTCGTGCAGGCGATGTAGAGGCCACTCGTGTTGAGCCTGTGTTTCAACTGGGCCGAGTTGTACACGTGCAACAGATCGTTGCCGCCGTACTCGACATCATTCATGGTGGTGCAACTCTCAAAGAAATCCGTCGGAAATGTCGGTGTGGCAGAGCCGGAACCTCCTTTCGTTCCATTGACGCTCTCTTTGCGAACCATCTTCGGCTGCGTGGAGGAAAGGATGGGCGGTTGCAGTGTGGGCGTCAACCAAAAGTTGGTCATTTCCGGCGACGCCATAAAGATCCTCAACGATCCATCGTCGCAAAGTAGGATGAGTGTTGTACGCTGTTCGGTTTTGTCTTGTCCGGTGTTGACCATGTGGCGGACGGCGACCAGATCAGTCACCTTCACTTTGGCCGATACCACCTTGATTTCTTCCACAAGGATTCGTTGCGGCTCCACCATAATGACGACGGGCGTGTAGGAGCTTTGCCTCAACGTCAACAACAATCCCTAGTGAACGGAAAGCATGTTATGTAAGATCGCAATATAAACCATAACTAAAATGTTATGGAATTACCGGATGGCCTTGCACTTCAGTCCACTGGCAAAGTGGCTGGTGCGATCCAGGGGTCTGCGAAGCCGCGCTCGAACCC
Organism: Daphnia carinata; assembly: GCF_022539665.2. Classification (NCBI taxonomy): domain Eukaryota; kingdom Metazoa; phylum Arthropoda; class Branchiopoda; order Diplostraca; family Daphniidae; genus Daphnia; species Daphnia carinata. Next base: position 6,402,293 of record NC_081331.1, read on the forward strand.
GTCGATGGAGTTCCCAGTTTGAGGGAGCTTCCTCCGGTTGCGGTGGCGCTGCTGCTTTTGGCCGGGATGTGGACGGAATGGAGTGGGCCCAGTTGCAGTTCGTTGCGACTGTCTTCCGACACCGAGGCCATAAATGTTTTGCCTTGTGCATAGCTGAAGCAGAGGAGTTGGAGACAGTGGGAGTAGTAGACGGAGACACCTCCTCCTCCAGTCTGGCCGTTGCTCTCCTTCACTTCCGGATGGGTCACGTCCAGTATATTGGTTACGTAGAAAGGTCCGTGACGGGCAGAGCTCTCTTCATTGAGGGGCTTCCAATAAATGTAGCCGGACGAGGAGATGAAAAACGTAAACTGCGCTCCATCCTGACGGAACCAGAAGGAGCAATCGCGGACTTTGCCACTTGGCAGCAGGAAAAAGTACTGCGGGCTTAGGACATCCACAGACAAGTCATAAATCTTGACGAAATCGGCAGTGATCACCGCCAGCTGGGTTGGATGGCCGGGCAACCAAACGGCTTTGATTATGAAATTCCCCGTCTCCAACTGAGGGTGCAGCACTAGGTGGTCTTGGACAGAGCCACCTGACGTCAGAGTCATCACATGAACCTCCTTCAGGCCGCAAACGGCCAGCACGTCCTCGTTGGCCGGATTACTCGCCATGCTCAATACGGTAAATGGAACAGGAGCCGAGCTGAGCCGCGTCAGCGTCAACTTCTTTTTCGAAGCATCCGCTTGTTTCAACAGGGAGCTCAATTGCAACACTGTCACTTTGCCTTTCTCATGGCTCATCGCTAGATGTTGTCTACGTCCATACAACGAAGATAGGCAGCACATTGAAACCTGTTCACCAGTAAAGCAGAATATTTAATCAAATAGCAAAAGAAAAAACTTAACTCTCATTTATCTTACCCTGCGGAGGACGTGGGCAGAGAGCAATTGGCGGATAGTCTGACCCTGATCTCCCGTGAAACTCATCCGGACGTTCTCGAAGGCGCCCTCTTGTGAACCCAAAGTCGGGATCATGAGGGATTCAGAGGCCACGATACTTTTGGGGCTCGTGGTGGAGTTGATGGAGTGTGCGACGTGCACGCTGTAGGCTCCCGACGGGCGAAAGGCGTTTGCTAGCCCGTTCGACCGACGGCAACAATGAGTTGAGAATGTCAACGATGGCAGCCGGCAGTTCGCACGACACAGTCACTTGCAACAGCTCGTTGACGTAAGGCTCCAGCTGTTTCGTCAGGTTTCGACGTCGTTCGGAGAGTTCGTCACTTGCAATCAAATCACCAAACCTAGCATCAGGGCCGTCTAAATCGCCACGATACGGAACGTAAGCCATGGCTGCTGTTCCTCCAAAACCCAATTGCTGGAGTAGGGCTTGATCGACTGTGGTATGGGGCAGACGTCGGGCTGAAGCGCTGTCTCGTGAGCGCAATGGATTATCTTCTTCCGGCTGGGGAGGTCGACGAACCAATGCCTGACAGCTACTGTCCTCCTTGGCGCCACAATCGCAAAAGAAGCTGCCGAATTTCGCGTACGTCACATCGTGATCGCGATGACAAACTTTGGCACACACGGAGCAAACGCCGACACCGTCCACCATGCGGCAGGTATGGCAATGATACCAATGTTGATTCATAAATTCCTTTTGCGTTATGACGAAGGTACATCTAGAAGAAAAAAGACCGCTGTACAATTTAATTATTCAAAATGAATAGATAAGCAAATAGAACTTACAATTGGTTACAAAGGAGATCCTCATCCGATTCATCGCCATCACTTTCAACATCATCTCCAAGACCTAATTCATCCACCCAATCTTCTACGTCTGCTGTGAGGGGGTTACCTTCGATGGATTCAAGCAATCCAGTGGCAGCTGTTTCGGCAGTTGCGTGCTCGTTGGCGGCACCTACACCGCTGGCACTGCTAGTGCTCAGCACTCGTAGTGCGTAGAGCACGTCCGTCGTGTACTGAAGTAGACAGCAGAACGAAGCCAGTTCGGGTGGTGCATGGAGAACTCAAATCTTCCTGGTTAAGGGCCGTCCACGATTCGGTGGGCATGATTTGCTGATATCTGAGTAACCAATCCAGCGCGGCCAAAAACAAGTCGCGATGACCCGAACCTTGGCCGACGGCAGCCAATTTGACCATGATGAGCACCAGATCGGGCGTGACATTTCCTGGACTACTCGGCGACAGGTGTTTCAACAGCAGCTTGAGAAGCGTCCGGGCAAAATTCTCCGCTTCACCTTTCCGGAATGCGAATTGCGTCAAACTCTGCAACAGGGAAATTCCATCCTGCGGGCTAGTTTTCCCACCAGAGCCTCCTGCAACAGCCGCATTTTTCTCTTCATCCGCCGCATCAGATCTTACAACTACGGGCGTACTACTGCCCGCTGGTTGCTGCTGGCTTTCCTCATCATCCTGGCCGGCTAGATGGCGTAAAATGGCAAGTTCGATCCAAGCTTCCAAACGATCTTCGTCGATCTTCTCCAAGTTCAATAGAGTCAAACAGAGATTATCTAAATCCGTGTCGTTGCTATCGGACGACTTCAGCAGCTTGTTGATGAAGCTATAGACCGATTTCCTGGATGCAAAATCGATAAAACATAACAAATAGTTAACGTCCAACACAGTTAAAAACTTAATGTTATGATATAATACCTGTAAGTTGGGGATAATTCAGGCGTTGTTGTTGAGAAAACAATGTCCCATAGCGAGTGAACTTCTTCTTCGAACGTGTAGAATCGCGAAAGAGGATGGCGTGTAAGCGGATCTTCAACGCACGATTCCAAGAATCGAATACACTCCTCCAAGGCTTTCTCTTCCAAACATCGAATAGGGGCTCCGGAGGCTGTAACCAACGAGTGGCAATGGCTGATAACGATGTACGAGGCAATGTCTTGGTAACGGTCGCTGTCGGCTGCCCCCACTACCCCAGGCGTTCCATGACGAGCTGAACGAGATCAACCAAATTCTCGAAACACGCATCCAGCGCGATGGGGAAGAAGACTCCGACCAATTCCTTTTCCGCCTCCTCAGAGTTGGGATACCAAACAACCAAATCATTGGCCAGTCGAACGGCGGCGTTCAACAAATGGCGTAAAGATGAGGCCGGGCTGAAGACGGGCTGTGATGACAAAAGCTGTAGATGGGCGCCCAGAATGCCGTTGAGATACGACTCGGAAGGAATAAGATCGCCCGATTGACCGGAACGCCAAGAGAAGAAGGCTGGGAAGTCGGAATTGCTGCTGTTCCAGCGATCTAGCGCAGCTCGCAAGAATGGCGGGAGACACAGAGCCAAGGCGGGTGTGATGTTTGCCAGTTTACAGCCTCGCGTTGAAGATATGGCCAGCAGGTGTTGAAGCGCTTCAGCTTCACTGGAACCCTCCAGCGTCGGAGTATCTGTGCTGTTGCCTAGGGCATCATGCAAAACGCAGCGCCGTGAAAGACTGGCAACCGAATCCACCAAGTCGCAGAGTTCCATGAAGATTTCTTTGGATATTTTCGACGTTTTGGGTAATTTCTCCGTTGGACTGTCCAAGACGCGGTACGATTCATCACCATTATCCTTGTTGGCGCACTCGTCGTACAGAAGCCGTAACCTTTAAACATTTGTCAAAATGTAACAGTTTAATCAGTAAATTAAATGAAAACGGTGATGATTAGGAGTACCTGGCAATTACCATATCCATCACGAGGACATCCCACAGATTGGGGACGGCTGCAATGTCTTTCAAGCGCGACGATTGGCGCATGCCTTGCCCCAGTTGCTTGGCCACTTTAACCAAAAACGCCGTGCTGTTGGCATGCTTGGCTGCCGCTTTGACAACGAAAATGGCTTTCTGTGTTGTAAGGCCTTGCTTGACCAAGCAATCTGTTATCCACGCGTTGTAGACTTTGTGGGCCGACCGTGGCCCCCACAACAGGGCGTGGAGCAGAGCGGAAGGCTCCAATTCCACTCCGGCGGTAGACAAACCCTCCATTACTGGAACGGAAGGCGGTAGGCACTGAACGAGCCTCCAACCGGCATTGAAGCAATACTGGACGGCACACAGAGCGCTGTAGTCTCGCTTGTCTTTACGGACGCTATGAAATTCGCACTGGTGAACGACGTGCAAGACGTTCAAGATGGCGCCGTACAATGCTGAATATTTAAACGAGTCCGAAGGGGCCAGCATGAAACTGCAAGCCAGGCCATCTAAATTTTTGATAAATCAAAAGGGGGTGTTATTTTCATTCATCGCCAAGGTATGCCATCTATTGTAACTGACCTAATTTCGGAAGATCTTGATTATTGCTGTCAATATTACTGAGCAAGTAAAACCGGGGGCGAATGCAGCATCCCTCATCTTCCGAGCCGTATTTGCGGTAACAGTCTTCCAATTCCCGACAGCAGTTGTACATTCTGCTGGGCTGTTGTGCGTCGTCAGCTCTGCCGGTACTCGAAAGGCCGGCCGAGCTGAGTAAATTCCATTGTATCTGTTCTAGCATGGCCACTGGGGCGTCGTACAGATTTTTGATAAGATATTCGAGAAGAAGAAGGATGCGAGCCAGTAGCATCAGCTGTGTATCATGCAAAGGAATTATACTGAAGGCGGCCTGGGCAGCACGGATCAACGTTTGGGCACAAAGAAGTAAGATGGCCTTCTTTTGCATTAGCTGCAATGAATGGAAAAGGAAGAGGAGGAGCTGAGCGTGCTCGACGTTGAGGTCTTCGGCCTCCTTATCTCGATCGCCAGCAACATGTGGATCTTCGATGTATTTTATCATCGTTTCCAGGAGACGCTTCCAAATAGAGAGACACGCGGCTTCACTGGTTTGACGTGCCTCTTCTTTGCTATCTTTGCGGTGTTTAGAGAGAAGCACCTGAGCCAAAACAGCCAAGCTTCTAGGATGAACTAGCAGTGGCCAGTCCTCTTCTTCGGACCACGGGTTGATATTCAGATGACTGAGCAGCGCAATTTGTAACGACGGACTCATGAGTTCATAAGCCAACAAGTTATGCGTATATCGGGCTAGAGACTGCGAAAAACGGCTGAACAGCTGGCCAAGAGTTTGTCCGAAAAATACGGCAATCGTTCCCGTCTCCGTTCGCGCCGTTTCACGATCTAGATCCTTGAGAATAGCGGCCAAGAGGATCAGCTGGTGTTCAGACAAACTGCTGGTTGTATACTGCCTCAGACGGGGTGAACAGAGCATGTGGTCGTTCATAAAGGCAAAGATTTGCGTAGCTAACACGATGTATCCATGCGGTTCGCCCTTGTCAGGAACGGAAAGCGAGATATCGAGATTGCGTTGACAAGACTTGGAAGCGTTTCGTGCATCCTCTGAATCGTGAGGTCCACCTTTGTTCTTGCCCCCTTTAGGCTCTGGTGGAGTTATTGTCTCTTCGAACCAGTGACCAAGAATAGGTTCGCTATCGTCGTCTTCTTCTTCCTCCTCCGCGGCACTGCTTTCCTCAGAGCAGCTGAAATCGTCGTCGTCGTAATAGGTAGCCGAATCTGATAATGAAACTGTTTCCCCGTCACCATTCTTCTGGATTCGCTTCAGGTTGCACGATTTCCGGTAACTGACCGTGGCGATGTGGAATAGCAATTGTGTCACGGGCAAATCCGATAGAAAGCGAGAAATTCGTTGGCTATGGCTATAGTCTTCGGTGACATCAAAACCCACCAAGGTTCCAGGCATAACCTGATTTTCCTCTGCGTTCAGTATACCATTAGGTTCCAATAATTTTTCCAGGGTGGCAAGCGCCTGCGAAGCCAAGACTACCGACAAGCCACCATAACCTTGCTGGATTTTGGTCAAATTAATCCTCGAGCCATCCTTGTGTTTACTCGGGGACTTGCCTTTATCTTCTTTATTTCCCTTTTCTGATCCCGCCTGTTAGGAAAAAAAAATTAGATAAAAATGACCAACATTTCAAATAAAACCAGGAAAATAAATTCCTTGAACCATCAACCAACCTGACTAGTGTTGGTCATTTGACCCTGTAATCCAGACAGTAAAAGCCAAGCGGCTATGTACAGAAAATTATCATAGTACACCCGGCTGCTGCGAGGTGATTTCTGGACGAGAGACGCCAAAATTTGATATATCTCAACCGCTGTTTCGACAACGGTTACTGCATTGCTTTCCCATTCTTCTTCCCGGTTACAGACGGCTGTAGCCGCATTAGGACTTGCTGACTGTTTAGAAGAAGCCATGTTTGGATTGCTGCTTCCCAACGATTTGGCGGGGACCGAACTAGCAGCCGCAAAGATACTGTGAGACGTCGCAACGGAAATGGCAGCCAATAGACAGCCCATTCCAATTTGCGTCAGAAGCCGTAAACGTTCTTTCGTGAGTGGTTCAAGTAGCGGTAAATTTAGAGCTTTCTTCGCAAGAAGCATGTCTTCTTTTAGGTGAGTAATATTTTGCTTTATCAGTTGGGCTTCACTTAATGACGAAGGTAGCCCTAGTCCTAACCCTTCCATTGCTCCGTTCCATTTGTCGATAAAACTTGCTACATTGGGCAGCGATTGACAAAAATTTACGATGGTGTCGGCAACGTCTAGGCTGCATAGGTTGGCGATGTTTTGACTACACACTGTCGACTATGTGAAATAAAATATTTGAGTTTCGAAATGACTGACTAAAAATATTGAATGAAAACAAGCTACCAAATTTTGCGTGGTGTTATCTTTTCTAGTGAAAGTTGCCGCTTCTCCTTCGCTCATGAGCTGGGTCATAGCTTTCTCAAACATGGCACCTGGAATCACTGATACAAACTGATCCAGCAAAGCAGCATTCAAATCTGGTCTGTTCTTCTTTGAAGTTTCAGGAACCAATGAGTCTAACAAATACAAAAATAAAATGAGAAAAAAAACTATTATAAAAATAACTTATATAGCAAACACTGATACCTGTGTCTTTTGATTTTTCCAGATCTTTCAGGTAGCCTTCAAGTAATTCAAAATCTGTGTCATTCATCTCCAAAGCTCCAGTGCTCAGGGCTTTCAATGCAAGAAGAATATGACTAGGCTGAACAGCTTGCGAGATAGGATTTTGTGCCAACAAGTCATTTGAAGCTTTCTTCAAAGCTCCTAATAAGCTGGGCATGATGATCTTGCAGCTGTTGGATATGATTCCTCCAAAGGTAAGGTTCCCTAATAAATTGTAAATGTCAAATATTAGGTTTCAAATGGTGACTTCAAGTACTAATCTTGTGACTGCTTACTTTGAGAGGCATTTCGAACAAAGAAATCTGCCAGCAAGATGCTTAATGTAGGGTTGAAATCATTTTCATCATTAGCTGAGAAACTGCTTTCACTTAAAAAATAATAAAAACGAAATAAATGTAAACACTAAAACTCTGCTCACCAACATTTTCAACTTACGTTTTCTCAACGCATTTTGCAACTTCAAGAAGATTACTTTGTGTTTCGTTTTCGGCTCTTCGTGCCAGGCATCGTTTTTGCAAAATCGAACTCCAATCCGATCCGGGGCTACTGCTCGCCATGTTCACAACATATGCTGAAGAACTTGAAATGAAAAAACGACAACGGATACAATGACAGTAAGAAGATGTGCAACAAGAATCAATCTAAGCCGGAATTTTTTGTCGCGGATCGGCGATGAATCAGCTGTTAAAGAAGGTGGTACTAAACAATGACTAATGCGTCCAACTTTACAGTAGAAGGTACTACCATACTACTTACTAATACTTGCAGTTGCAGTTTGCAGAGCTTTCAGCTCTGATAGTACTTCGTACGTTAGTAGTTTTGTATAAATTACAAATAGTCAAATGTAAAGTACAATACAACTTTGTATTCGTTTAGCTTCAGGTGATCGGATCAGTCAGGCCTTACGAAATGGAATGCCAAGCATTGGCAAATGAGCAACGTTAGATACAACATCATGATAACAACTTTTTTTCTGCGTTATTTAGTCAGGAAACTCATTGCGTACAAAAATTCGATTATCAAGCAATTACGTAATAGATGAAGCGGACAACAAGAGGCATAGCAATAGGAGATAATGAACCGATTACCTGACACAAGAATGGATTCACACTCCCTATAGTGTTTTAGTACTAACCGCTACTATCTGTACTTGTTTTACGGAGTATCGAACTATCGATACCGTATGTTTGTCATAGTAACGTATTCGTTGGTTTGAATATTGTCGCGTAAATATTGCATGAAAACCGATCGTATTGCGAAGGTCCAACTTTTAATGCGCACTGCCTATTTCATGTCACGTTTCCTACCAGCGGAGAAAACGTGTCGTGATCTCTTGCCACGTCCCAAATTGCACACGAGTTTGCTTTTATAATCTTATTAAAAGTTAGGAAGCCAAAAACTTATGCTATCTCGTCGATTGCCGAGCGTAACAGTCCTTTTGGAGCTTGCAGGAGTTATCCTACTTCCAAGATTGCATTTCGATTAGGGGATAGAAAAAAAGTTTGTTCTGTACACGTTTCATTGGCAACACGTTCAATAATTTTATATTCAAATCGATAGGCATCGAAAGTCAAATTGAAAGAGCGAGCTAGCATCATTAACCCACTTGGAAAAGTCGTTCCATTGCAGGGAAAGAAGCAGGAAGAGAATCATAAGAGAAACCAAATGTTTTTTAGTGACGAATCGCTGTACTTCCATCAAAATACGCGATCTTGGTAACTGCTATCAGCAGATGGATGAGGCTTTGGTTGAGGCAAAGCAGGGTGAGGTTGTGGCCTTCCAGCTCGGCGCGGCGGGGCCAGGAATTCAAACATACTCTGGCCGTGTTGGCCAAGCATTTTAGACAATTCGCAAGGCATAGGATCAGTCCAGAAAAAATCATGATTAAGGGCCGCATCGGCATCAACTCTCTTGGAAGGATCCAGCGTCAGTAACTTATCCAACAGGTCACATGCGTAAGGATCCTTGACGTAAGGTTTCAAGCGCTCTGAAAAATGGAAGTGAATCACTTAGCTGGATGTGTATGGAATAGTAAAAAAAAGATATTTCGATAAGCAACCTTTGACTTTCCGTTTTTGTCCTTTCGGTAGCTCCATTTTGTTGTAAAGTTCGAGTTTTTCAACGTCAGGCCAAAGTTCTGGGACAATGGAACCACACAGTTGGCAAATCAGCGTCAGCTGGTGTTGTTCGGTATTGCCCTATTTCAGAATTACCTTGGTTAACCGACATTCAAACATTCCAAATAATCGACCCAAAATACCTGCATGATTGGGCTACGAGTCCACATTTCAGCCATAATACAACCCGCACCCCACATATCCACAGGCGGTCCATAATTTCTTTCTCCTAACAGCAATTCGGGCGGTCGGTACCATAAGGTTACGACACGGTTGGTATATCTTTAAGAGAAACAGAAAAAAAGTGATTATCAAGAAATTTTCTCACATATTATATTTAATACCTGTTGGGCTGGTTATTCTTATTCAAACTGAATGCTCTTGCAAGACCAAAATCAGCTAACTTTAGGACACCAGTTCTGGTGATCAAGACATTGGCAGCTTTCATGTCTCTGTGTAGGATCTTAAAAAGAACCACATTGAAACAAGCTTCAAACAGGGACTTGGGTGTCGGAAACTCACTTTGTTACTGTGGATAAAATACAACCCATTCAAAAGCTGCTGCATGACCTTTTTAATTTCTCCTAAACTAAATTTGACATTTGCATTGGACAGTAAACCAGCCAGATCGTGCTCACAGAAGTCAAAGACCAAGTAAAAGGTTGACTTGAACTTGTTGAGCTGGGTGACTTTTGTCCGGCAGATTTCTATCAAATTGACCACATTTTCATGTTTGAGCAGCTGCAAAATTCGTATTTCTCTCAGAGCAGTGATAGGGAACTGGGAACAAAGAGAGAAGACATTATAACGAAATGCTCATCAATCATCTGAAATCAACAATGGCACTAACCCCTTCTTTCTCATTTTCCATTAGAACTTTTTTTAACGCCACAATTTTCTTCGTCTTTTTGTGGCGGGCTTTGAAGACTTCACCAAAGGTACCTTGTCCAATCTTGGCCATTTTTTCGTACTTGTTGACCTCGTCACAAAAGGGAAATTCGAGTTCTTCCAAGAATTTTTCACGATCTTTGGGATTCATTGAGGTAATGGATGTGGCCATGTTTACAAAGGTTTGCTGGGTGATTTCTCACCTGGCACCAACCAGAAGAGAAACGAACAAACCAGTACGTATCAAAGTAGAAAACGAAGCAAAAACGGGAAACAAATGTGGACGAAAAATAACAAAAAAAAAAAAACACAACTAAAGGCTTAAGATGTCCCTGAATCGAAGGTTGGACTAACGGATAGGGCTAAACAGTAAATTTTGCTGGCAATCAACATGGTGTCTCGATTCGAGTTTTAATACTGGCATAAACGCATAATACAAGTTCTTGATTCACTAACGACATCGTTTCGGCTTTCCCCCACTAAAACAAAAAGACCGTCTACGTGAATGAATAACAATTTCTCTTAGCCATTTTTTCATATATTACGTAGCATTCGCTTAACTTAATGGACTGGTGCTTGATGAATGTGGTACATCTAGGCTATTCATTACCAAGACCTTATATAACTTACAGCGTCTATATCTCATAACAGCGAAGTGTAATAAAGGACTTATTCCCTGAGAAGAAAGTTAATAACAAAGATGTACAATGCATATTGTCCTCGTCGAGAAAACCGATCAATATCCACACACCCAAGCACTGTACCGGCCTTTGTTCGTGCCTTCTGTGCTGTACGCCTTGCGGACGGCAATTTCGTTAATCGATGAAACTAATTATTGGCAGTCTCTCAATCATAGTACGAAATGATACGCTCGAGAATCAGCGGAAGCCTTTGTTATCTTCCTAATGGAACCACTACATCATACGCACCGGAGGTATAACCGAACGCACATTTCTTTACATCCTGTATTCTTGGAAACGAGATGATTTAAATTATGCTCGGAGTCTCACCTGAGAGGCGTCACCTTCAACATTGAACTGCAAACTGAGAGGAAGTTTAAAACAGCCGCCCTTGCCATCCTTTCTAGTAGTTTATTTAAAGTACAGGGGGTGTTGCGATCAGCCACATTTTGGGACGAACATTTTAAAGTAGTTGGCCTATATAATTGAGGCTTTGAATTGGCAATTATCGTCGGCGCTGCCGTAACGTACATTGTTATTGCGCGTTTCGCTATTGGTGCACACCAAAAGTCAATATATTGCCGGCGGTTGTAGTCATTTGCTTAAAGTTCCCTCGAAATATGCCGTTGTTGTTGATCGTTGAGTATTAGTGAAAACAAAGAAAACTTCCCTTTTTTTTTGCGAGCTTTTGGCATACAGAAAAACAACTAAAAACTATAAAACCAAACAAGTGAAAGTGCAGTGCGGCATCTAAATATCTCCCATGCGTCATCGTGTTGGCGCAGTGGAACACGGAAAACTAACTTGATAGAATTGGACTGGTGTTCTCCCCCGAGGAAGTGGCAACAAACAGAATCAAAATAAAGGACTGATTTAATGTAAATACCGGTAAATCTCTTCATATTTCAGTATTCTCATCCGTAAAAAATAGCGAAAAAATGGGGCCAGGGACGGTACGGCCTTCGTAGAACACACAACTTTGTGACATGTTAAAAAAGAGGAGTTCAAATATTAACAGTGAGATTTGGTCCACAAAAACTTGGAAATTGCCTTTTAAAAAAATGTAAGCTGTAATTTTTCGACAGAAGTTCGAATTAAAACAAATAGACTGGCTCATTAGCCAGCAACTGTACCATTCCTGAGATCATATATCAATCTCGTTTTTTATTTCAAGCAAATTTTGACAATCGACCTGTTAAGTCTTCTCCTCGCAACCAGAGTAGAGAAGATTGTGTTTCACAGCAATGTGCGTATACGATGACTGTGACGCAAATGAGGCTCATAATATTGATCGCTTTTTATTATTTTCTAGCTCTATGAAAACGAAAAGAAAGAAGAATATACTAGGCTCAGCAAAATACTACTTTGTTGACAAGTCAAGCGCTCTAGCTTTCGTTTCCTGAGGAAACTGGACTGAAAGGGCGAGAGGAGGGTCTGATGACGTCGTGCGCTATCGATTGATGTCTCCGTGGTCTCCCGTTTCCTGCCTTGCGTATTATAACAGCTCGGGACCTTGCCTAGTTGCAGTGGGGTAAGAAAAAATATTGGGAAAGATAAACAGGAGTAGGAAACCCGCATAACAATTATCAAGCGGCAAAAACTGGTCCAAACAAACACCAGCATCGTTACGACCCCTGTAGGCAACAAGAAAAATCGTCAGTCAGTTGGTGACACGCGCCGTTCGTTTTCATTTGTGAAATAAAAATAGAAAAAACAAACAAAAAAAACCTCAGGTAATGTGTCCGTTCATTCACTTGAAGAGTGTAGAAAAAACAAGAGTGCAGCAAGTCGTATTGATCGTGATTTAGCCACGCAACAGAACAGCGGAGATGGGCACACACTAAAACGCCTACACGTACTCACGCGTTTAGCTTCTGCGCCGTCCATTGCTCGTCGTTTGATCGAGACACGACTCGCCGTCGTACAGTTTTGTTTCGGCCGCTCTTCTCAACGGTCTTTCACAGCTTTCTCTTGATTCGTGATTCCAATAATGGCTACCTGAATAGTCGGCATTGGACGGCCATTTTCTCGTGTAGTGCTTTCTCTACATTTAACTGCCTAATAAAAAAGGAATTACAGTGGTAATTGCTAGTTTAGTAGAGAGCCGGCCATCTCGTAAGGCCATGGTCAACCGCTCGTGGTGGTTCCTGGCCTTTCTGCTGGTGGAGACGCAGTATTGTCTAGTCCTCGCAGGCCAGCATCGCAATTATCAAGGTTAGTTTCGATTTTTACCCTCTTCTTTCTTTTATGTCGTTTGCGAACAGCAACGCCATTTGTTTTTTCATACATGAAAGTAATAACCTCAACTGGGCTGTGTACACCAGCTGGTACTCGTACGACATCTGGCACGACGTCATCATCGGGCTTGATGTCGGTGTGAAGGGCGTGATATGAGCAATTTACATACAGCTTTCAGGTCACTAATGACATCTCTGGGAAAATTCTATTGTCTTGCAGATGCCACGGCTGATATGGATAATGGGCCAGAGGATCTTCTTTTAGAAGAATTGGTGCGTAATTGGAAATGGGCAGCTGCACAGCAACATGCGGGGAATCGTCAACGACATCCCCAATTGGCAGGCATTCGATTAGCTGACGAAGACGACTACGCCGAACCAGAAGACAAGATCCAGTTCGAACCCAATAAGGACGACCATCGTCAGCAAAAGAATTTTGCATATCGACCCCACGACGATAGATTTCAGAACCATCGTCCACCCGAGCCAACCCGACAAATTAAGACCGTTGATCCTCTTATCCAGTCTGCAGGTAGGTTTTTTCCTGCGACAACAAAGGAAGCCATTTTGGGCACACAACGGTGGCCAAAATGTAAAGGAGTCCGCATGTAATCTATGAACCCGGTTTTCTACTTTACAGCACCAACCATTCCGTTTCGTATGAGCTTTAATGATATCCGCAACGCCGGGCAAAAGGAGACAGATGTTTTCGACGAAGCGCCAGTAGCTATTGCACAGCAGCATCCACACCTTCAACAGCAGCAAATCCCGTCACCTTCGGCAACAGGAAAATTTGTTAAAAGTACATCCGTTAATTCGGAGGAGGCTGATGAAAATCCTGAATCGCGCATTTCACGCGATCCCGTCGCACACGCCATCGTCAGTTCAACAAAAACTGAACGTATCCACGACTCGCTAGCAGACATATACCTCACAGGTATTGCAAACGTTTTCTGAATTACAAACACAGACTAGTAATTATCCCCAATTCATTTCCTTTTGCTTGTATGGCTTGATTGATTGCCAGCTCTGGTGGCAGGATGCACAGCGTCAGTTGTAGCAGCCCTCTTGGCATTGGGCGTTTGCTTCTATAGGTGAGTGTCTACTTTTTTTTCAATCAATTCCTTTCTTTGAAAAGGAGGGTGGGGGGCTCTGGCAGACATGCCAACATCACAAGAGGTTTCTGAAAAGCCGGGGACGTCACATTCAATAAGTCGTAGCCAAGGATTTGGTAGCGTTCAAGGATCGATTAAATCAGGCAGCAAAAGCAAACAGGATCCGCTTTAAGACACGAATTTTGCACTTTCCTTCCACAAACTAACTCAAGTGAACAAGTAAAGGATTTCCAGGGCAAATGGAAGAAATCTTTAAAAGCCAATCTTTTTTTGAGAGAGAGGGGGGATATGAGATGGCGTTATCGATCGATGATGAACAGGCTGCTACCTCAATATTTATTGTGAAAACATTTCCAAAATTCTGTTTCTTACCCTATTTGGGATCATCGAAAAACTAGAACGTGTTCGACAAACAGCTGGCACGACGATCAGCTGATCACATAAAGCAATTGATCTCTTACAAATACGACTCAAAATATTTGATAATCAGAACAAGTAAACGTAGCCAAATTTTACCTTAGATGGCAGAGAAGAGCCAAAGCGGCCCAAGAAGTTGAGTACCCAGCTTACGGAATCACTGGTCCTGGCCCATCGCCTAGCGGTAAATCGTCACTGAAGTCTTCACCTTCGTCCTCGACACCGGGAGGTGGCATTAGTGGCTGGACTTTGGGTAAAACCCCCAAAGCGGTAGCCAGTAGCGGTGACAAGAAATTGGCTCACTCGGCCCATATGTTTCACTTCCAGCACCAAAAACAACAAGTCATTGCACTAGAAAGGTTCTCAGCTTTTTCCTCACACTCACGTGTTACACAGGCAATGGAATCAGATTTCTACATCAGTGTCTTATTTTTGCTTACGTAGTCATTCAGGATGTGACAGACGAGGCTCCAATTCGGGAGGAGAAAGCGACGAGGACAACGAGGAAGGTGACTACACTGTTTACGAATGTCCTGGGTTGGCACCGGTAACGACACAATCTTTTCATTCTTCAGTAGCTCCCCAAGTCGCGAGCTAATAATATTTTTGTTTTGTGAAAAGACTGGCGAAATGGAAGTTAAGAACCCGCTCTTCCTTGACGATCCGACTCCTGCCACGCCAGCAGCCGTGAAACGTCAATCCAAATAGACAAGAGAGAACAAGTGAGAGAGAGAGAGAAAACTATTCACTTTACTAAAATCCGAATTCATCAATGGCCAGATATATGCCACAAACCCTTCTCTCCAACAGTAAAAATTCAAAATAAAAAAAAGAAAAGAAAATGATGTGAACTGTTGACAAAAGGTTGTATGATTTTTTAAACATGAGGTCATCAATGTACTACGTTTTACACGTTCGTTTTCCAAACAACTATTTTATCATATTTCCTTAAATGTCTATTAACGCCAACCTATAATTACCAAAAAAAAAAAGTTTTCAACTCTTTTCTATCACCATCTTTCACGTTTCACTCCCTCTTGTTCTCCTTGGTTCCATTCAGATTCAAAATATACATGATTTATATATTATATATATGATAAAGATAGAGTAACGATATTCCTCTCCGGCACCCTCCTTATTGTTATTATACATTGGGTTGACATTATTAATACACTATTTTGATGTTGCCACGCCACGAAAATTGAAACCATTTTTTTATCTTTTTTTTTTGTATTATTTAACTTTCAAAACAAAAACCGGGACGCAATAATTTTCTTACGTTTTTCTTGCACCCGGGATGCACTAGAATTTCTTTTGGGGAAAGAATTTTTTTTTTAAATTGAAATAAGTAATCGAAAAACGCAAGCCAAACGAAGACATAAACTAAATCATGTAAAAAGGAGCTGAATTAACTAGGAACTGGAAGTCGACGAAGCAATTTTCAGTAGTTCTTTCTGTTCCTGTCTGGCTTCCACTAGAAAAATGGACTCTTTTGTCTCCTTGGCGCTATGCACGTCGATCTTGTCGTAAATGATGCCGTTAAGGCCCAAGTTCTTCAAGTATCGGATGGTTGCTTGGTCATTATTATCCTCTCCCCAGCAGAAGAGGATGAGGCCTCGGCTTTGTACTAAAGCCACCTGAGTGGGATCGCGCAGAATATCTTCCGAATGCACACACAAACCCTTATGGGGAAGAGAAAAACGAAATTCGATCATTTATGATACTGGGCACTGCTTTTCCATTGATGTTCAAAAGAGGAAAAGAAAAAAGCCTTATTACCAATATGCCAATCGCTGAAACGAAGTGAACTCCTGTGGGGATATTGTGAGTGCGGGGGTCGTGGTAGTCGGCGAACTTTGCTGTGATTCCCTGAGTTAGAAACATGACTGGGTATTTGTTCTGCTTCATACGTAACCTTCAAAACAACAATGGAAAGGTCGTAAAGTCTCACTGGTTTCCACATTTGAAAAAAAGGAATACTTACATGGTGCAAATGTCAGGATGGAAGCATGAAAAGATAATCTTTCGTGTTCCGCCATACTGCAACACTGGCTTCAGGATAGTGTCCAGGTAGAGGTTGAGTTCAAATGGGTTGTTGAGTTCGAACGATCCATCCTAGAAAATAATTCAGCTAAACTTGAACGAACGCAAAATCGGATTTGATTTTTTTTTACCTTAAGTTGCATAGTCCATTTAATTTCAATGTTGAAGCCGCAATGCGGATCCAAGTGTTCCAAGGCACGTTGTAACGTGGGGAATGGCTGGTGATCATCAAAATCGTCATCATTGAGTTTAGGCACGCGAGTGTTCTCTTTGACATGGTAAATTTTGAGTTTTTGCAACTGGGCTAGGGTCAGCTCTTTGATAGGCAAATGAAGCATATCAACATGCCCTTCAGTGTTGCCATTAGTGCCTTCATCTTTCCCGAGTTTCTTCATCATTGCAGTGTAGACGTAAAAATCGTGGTAAATAACCGGTATCATATCCTTGGACAGTTGGACATCAAATTCAATCATGTCGGCTCCATGTTTGGCAGCATGGGCTAAGGACGCTATAGTATTCTCCCGAATGGACGAACAACTTTTTCGACAGCGCAGGACAAGCAATAGTTTTTAAACGTGGAACATTAGATGTCAAGAGTAAATGGCTCAATCACCTCTTCAGTGCTTCTTTAAAAGAACTGCCGGCACCACGGTGGCCCACTTCTAAACCGCGCCAAGTATGCTTCCAATGGCGAGCAAAAGATATGGACATGTCGCACTCGAATCCGTTCATAGGCCGCACGATCAAGTAATCCACTGAAATTTCAAAGGTATTTTGACAACGCCACAGTCACGCTGGCCAGCGCAGGTACCTTTTAGTTGGCCGATAGCCAAGTGCTTGGGACTGGTAATGGGCACAGTGGCACAGCCTTCACTTTGCGTCATGTTGTTCTGTAGGACGTAGCAAAATCCAACATGCTCGGGTGGATCCCCTCCGGATGTATTATGGGCGTAGAAGTCCACCAAAAATGTCTATGGATCATAAAACACAACTGAAAATCTACTGGACATTGATGATTGTTTTATCTACTTACCACCGATTCGGGTTTGGTAACCTGAGCTTGAAAAATTAGATAAGATCCGCGATCCATTAATTGGCCAAACTGCTGCTGAGGCTTGAACTCGCAATCAGCATTATTCATTGCCTAAAATAGAACAAAGTATAGCTTGAATACAACTAAAATGCACGAAAAGAAAAGGCAAAGACCCTTACCGCCACTTCAATTAAAGGCCAAGATTTAACCGCATTGCGTACGTCTTGCACATCCCAGCTTTCATCAATTCCACCATCCCGAACAGTATTGCTGCACGAGACATCAACCTCGACAGGTGTTACTTTCACGCGAAACTGACAGTTAAAAAAGAACTTAGAATTTGCTGGAATATATAAAAAGCTATGTAAAATTACAGCCTTTCCATGAAGAGATTTCTTCCACATGCGAATAGGATCGTTGTACAATTTCAGTTGGACCACGGTTTCTTTCGTAAGCCAGCCTCGATCGACCCGTGTTTCTCCGTTGTAAGTCCCAAAGAGGTCAATGTGAATTAGGTCATTTTGAGAGCCTAGGAAATGTAAAATATTTTTTTGTTATACGATTGTTAACTGATTAGATAATCAACACAAATATACTGTTAATCTTTATTAGTCTTGGTGAGATGTTGGTCTCCCATCTCCTCACAATTAAATCTCTTTTGTTTCCTTCATCATTTTCAGCTATGTGATCCAAGACGATGCAAGTGAAATAGCGGAAGTAAACTTCTTGATCCACCGGTAGCTGAACAGTCCCCTGCCAAATTTCATTCCTACATTAAGCATATAAACATTAATAACACAATTCTTCAAGAAGAAATGTACAAAGTTTGGGTGAAAGTTTTGAATCCACTTATCAGATAGCCACTCACCCATCTGATGAATTAACTATACTTTTGGTCAGGAGGATTCCATTTTGGTGGTTCCAGTTTCCCAACTGATGGCAGTTTCCAACAACCCCAACACATTCACCTGGTGTAGTCCTCAAAGTCACACGGAAATTCCACTCTCTTCCAAACATCTAATAATAAGCACAGCTATTAATTGAATTGCACTGAAAAATCTAACAAAGGATCACCATGCTTACTTTCATTTAAGAGCTATACTTCACTAAACGCGATCCTAACCTCAAGTTATATTCCAACAAAACTTTATGCGGACATTTCGTTTTTTATGCCCGAGGTAGACTTCGGATATTGAACTCACAACAGTCGTGACTATTCAGACCGCCTGACTTGAGCCAATTGGGAATTAGGTTATGCCTACCTCTGCTGGGCTTTTTTTCTACTAATCACAATTGTAAAGATCGAAAATACGAATGAAACCAACTCGATAGTCGTTAAATCGATAAATTCATTGTAGCAATTTTGAATACCTCTTTAAGACATGTTTTCAGTACAAAAAGCTCGAAGACATCTCTGTAAAAACTGGTTTAGACCAGTTCAGCTAGCAGAAACCGGTAAAGTCTCGTCCCACTAGGCTACTACCCAGTAAAATACTGCAAAGCAACGGAACATCAGTCTACCTAAAGTGCGGGTATCGGGATAGCTTTTCCTAAACTGCGGGTCACGAACCGCAGGCGACGAACTTTTACTTGCAATCTAGGTATTTATCCTACTACGGACAGTATTGCAAACTTTGCGTACGTGATCGTCTAAAATAGATATCCAACGAAAACGGCTGTAATTCTATATGGATGTTATGAACACCCCCGAAACAATACACACATTATGCTTCTGACGAAATAACCACAATGAACATGACTACCTCGTGAGTTTGAATTTCAATTGAGAAAGAGAACTTTGTTTTTATTAACAATGGATTCAATGCAAAAGTTTTTGCATTCCCGCCTTCCACTGAAACAAGCATTTTCAATGAAACCTTTATTGGCATAGATATCAAAAGAAGGAAAAGGCATTTCAGTTTTCAATCAGCGCTCGTAAAAGGCAAACTAGGGCGGACTGAGAAACATTGAAGATTGATTTCTGTTAGGGGCAGAAGTCAGAGTTCAAATAAAACCCTGTAGCACGCATTCGCCAAGAGAAAGGCTTATATTTATGAACATGCGGTTATCAAAGAAAGCAGATGATAACATGCACAGTGATATCTTTGCATCGCAGTTAAAAATATACAAATATAAGCGTCAGCATGGATGATATGTAATGGTTATTGACATGGTTGAAATTACAATAAAACAACACGTTGCAGACTGCGATAAGCACAAATCACACTCCAAAAACTAGACGTACAGCTCACGAAATTAACTTCTTGCTTATACTCTCAAACATTTCATACAGGTAATTGACTTAAAGACATTTCAATAACCAAAATTTGAAAAAAAGAATAATTTACGTAGTTTCGGCCAGTACAATAGAATGGCGAACGAAAGTGAGAACAAATTATTGTTTCGAATGCACCACATTATTCCCCGTGGCTTAGCATCGTCTTTCAACAGTCCCGAAATTACGTTGCCGCCGTCTCCTGAAGAAATCGAGATCCAGATGACTTGGGGCAAAGTAGCAGGTGAATAGGTTGCTAAATTAAGGCTGAAAATTGTTTTTCATAATTTTACGCCTTTTAAATATCATAGCCAAAGCCTGGGGTCCCGTGAATGGCCGGCCAATGATTGCTATTCACGGCTGGCTAGACAACTGCGGGACGTTTGATACTTTGATCCCTCTTCTACCCAAGGATTTAAGGATAATCGCCGTAGACATGTAAGCTTTGATTGCACTTTCTAATCAGTGATGGCCCAATCGGTCAAACACTTCATTTTTTTTTTTTTCAATAGTCCGGGTCATGGTCTCAGCAGTCACTTTCCACCTGATATCGCCTATAATTATGTCGACACACTGTTGGCCGTCGAGAGAATGTTTGAACGTTTTCAATGGAAAAAATGTTCGTTTTTAGTCCACAGTTTAGGTGGAGCAACAGCTATGCTTTACGCCGGAGTGGTAATACATTCAAACGATAACTCAGAAAGTGTTTGGTAATCGAATAGTTTTTAAAAAAAGTTTCCAGAGAAAGTAGAGAAAGTCATCTGTTTGGACATAATCCGGGCGACACCAACGATTCCAACTACGGTGGATGTTCGATTACGCAAAACCGTTGGGAAATTACTCAAATACGAAGCAGCTATAGTCGCAGGACCCGAAGAGCCCGTCAGCTACGAAGCAGCTGTGGAACGATGGGTTAGTGGAACTTTCGGCTCGCTCGATGAAAAAGCGTGTCACATTTTGTGTCAGAGAGGCATAAAAAAGTTAGACGGAGGCTACGTTTTTAGTCGCGATCGACGTCTACTTGCAGCTCCTCTGGCTTTCATTCCGAAAGAAGATCAACTTATTTTAGCTCGCAAAACCACAGCCCATGTCCTCGTCATCAAATTCATTGACGGCCCGTATTTTGAAGATCCAGAAGATTATCAGGAACATATGCAAGCACTTCAAACTTCATCCAAATGTGTCCGTTACGTTGAAATTGAGGGGAAACATCACACTCACCTGACTCACCCCGAAACGGTTGCCCCCATTATTAATGATTTCTTGAATTATCGTTCCGAATCAGTTTGAATTTTTCTCTGTCATAACCTTTTACAATTCCCATAATTACAACAGTTTTAACAATGTTAATATTACATTTGATCCTAAATTTTCTGATTCAATTATTCATCCTTCACCCAGTGACTGTGCACTTTAAGAATGTAAACATGACGTAACACTACGCCCTCTTATCGATTACGAATGCAAGTGTGAAAACAAAAATTTGTCCCAAGTGTCAATGGCTTTCTACATAGGGAGTTAACAATCGTCTGCCACTGTCTTGACCAAAATAAGCAATCGTCACTTTGGTTCAATCCTTAAGTAGGTACAGAAATCGAACTGGCCAATAACGAAAATAAAGCTGTAGAGGACTACTTACGTTTTTGTTGAATTTCCAATCAGAAGACTAGCTTTCGACCAGTGTTGCACGAACTTTTTGGTTGGACAGAACCATCGTTTTTGTGGTAGTGCCAAGTGTTTACAGATGTTTTGTTTTTGTTTTGTTTTTCCAACGGGTCCGCCCAGTTTCCAGATTACGCCAATAGGAGGAGTTACATACTACCACGTCGTCTACACGCAAAATGATTCACGTTCGAATGTTTACATAAGACCATAACTTTGGAATTTTTGATTTTCAAAATGCAATTCGCAATCGCGATGAAATCATGTTTTCAACATGTATGCAAATTTTGATGTCGTAACCTACAGCCGCCAAGTTGTCATAGCAAAAACACGATTGATATGCTGTCGATGTAGAGATTCTCAGAATGTTTTCTACACCGGAAACATTAAAATTGTATGGACTAATAAGGAAATGTCTTCTCCGGATTCCGATGATTGACGCATTAATCATCTTCATCCTGGATGAATTATACTTGGATTGGCGGTGATTACTGTGCATCTATATTTCACATAGCTCTCGATCGAGTGTTAAAAATACCCGTAAACGTAAAATGAGATAAAGCTGCAGGTATTCAATGAACTCGTTTCAAGTCAATTACTGGGCGGCAATACAAATCGTTTCCTCGTATCGCTGCACACTCCTTTCCGAGGATTCATTCCCTAGAAACCAATCTCAAATCTCTCGCTAGTTAGAATTTCAAGAAATATGAATCTATGAATTCATTTCATTTCTTTTTAACAGGGTGGTAAATCAGCAGAACTTCAAAAAGAATCAGAAATTAAAATTAAAGCATAAAGAACAACATGCTTGATTAATAGTATATTTGATATATCCAGAAACATGACCGACTCAATAGGCATTCAAGTGTAAATATTGGACATGGCAAACGTAGGCCTGTTCTTGTATAGAGATTTTTCACTAAAGTATAGGAAGTAGGAACTATTTTTTTTTTGTTGTTTTTTGGAGGCGGAGGAATAAAAAAATGTGTGATGGTAAGTTCTTCCTCCGTGGGAGATTGCACTGAAGAGAGAGATAGAAGAAGGGGGGAATGTTTATATATTTCCCTGCACTGACAATGAGAGAGATTCATATAAATATATATACGCGTATTAGCAGCCATCGTTGGACAAATATATAGAACTCTGAATCAGAATAGACTAGATTTCATTTTGTTTTCCCATTCGGGAGCAGCACAGAAGGAAGGGCGGGAGAGGGCAAAATAAAGCAGCCAAATGATATGACGAAAGACGACCAACACAAACGGGTTGCGAACGTATCAATTGCACTGTTCCATCTTCAACTGTCCAAATCCATTTTTCCTTTTGTGCGTTTACCACGCGCACAAAGCAACAAGCTCGAGAAAAAAAAATACTGGCAAAAAAAAGAGACACGTAGTACAAGGGGGCGTTGCCAAAAATACAAAAAAAAATTGAAGAAAAAATTATTTCAGCTAACGAAATACAAATAAATAAGACATATAATAATAAGATTTAATAGACGGGGAGCGCTGTCCGTGCACATTATCTCGATAGTAGCGTTAGCGGCCAATTTTGTCGATCATTTCCGAGTAGTCCGGATCCTGATCCTCCATTAGCAAGACTTTGAGGCAAGCCTTGAAAAAAGGTGTACTAAAACATTCCGACCTGGAATTACACATTTATATTACAAACAATAATTTAAATTATCATTTAGCACAAACTCGTATACCGCACACCAATCGAAAATAAAAAAGACAAAAACCACCCAAGTTTTTGTTAATGAAAGTGGGTCAATTGTTGGTCAGAAAATGCACATCACCAGCCAGTTTAAAACACCTGATCGTTAGTTTCAGCGTTTTTTGCGAGTTACCAACGAGTTAGTTATAAGCCACAATTTGAAAGGCACCCCAGTCATTTGTAGGGCCTTGAATACGCACGTATTGAAAATGGAAAAGCAGAATAAGCTTTAAACAGAAGAGAAGTTGCTGCAAGGTTACTTTTGTTTGCCAGTTAAAATGGTAGTTTCGAAAGCTGATAAGCCATTTCTTTTGTTTGGAAACTGCTGAAACAACCAATTTTATACCTGGACACTTTTATGCCCTCTTTTTTAAATGGGGATCTGGTGAATGATGGAAATATCTTTCATAACTCTTTGAATGTCTTTTTCGTCGTTGATGAGAAGGGCATCTAAGCAGCCCTTGAAATAGTTGGTGGTGAAGCAATTCTTCCTAATAAGAGAATTAGAACACGTTTCGTTATACAACCTCTTGTTTTTCACATCAACGACGTTGTAACCTTGCCCCTCGTTACAAATCAAATGATTCGTTACCTTGACACAGTAAATGGCACACGAGATCAGAATCAGGACAATTTACCTGCAAAGTGTATGAAGTTCAGGTTCGCGATAGAGGCTGTAGCAGTCTTGACAAATGCGATCAAGGCGGGCGAAAATGCTTTTGTCGTAGAGCCCCTTGCAGTTGATATCAAAGAAAGACCGTTTGGACAAGGAATGGGGATTGCTGGATAAAGCGGACATGGCTGATGACGGGTAACTGGGCAGCACTGCCAACAAAAGCACTAGAAGAGTTGTGATGCCCAAGAGAGATCGCGTCGAGTAAGAACTAGGTGTTTGGCGTCCATTCTGTTGCACTGCGGCCATCATTTTCTCCGTATTTTCTAAAGGTTTAGTTGAACTGTAAAAAAAAATAAAAAAATTAAAAAAAAAATGTTTGTTTAAAAGCGGTGTTCTTCACATTTGCCGCGAAGCCGGTTTCTTTGTGACGGTGTATCTTGGAAAGCAAACTCCTCCTCTCACACTCATTTTAGATGTTTAAAAAAAATCTTCCCCTTGAATGTATTACGCATCGACGTGTGGGCCGTGACATGGGCGTTTCCCAGTGGCTGACAGTGAATGTGTGACGTCACAGTATTTCCCTTTGGTACGCATTCCTCAGGCATCGTTTCTCCTTGACCATATGTACGTTGATCGGACTTAGCGACATCATCATACACGTGAATCGAATTCGGCTGATGTAAAGGGCATAGAAAATAAGCCCGATAAACTTTTGTCTTTAAACACTAAATAAGTTTAGGAAATCACATTGTTTACAAAAAAACAAAATCGAAGCGGTAAGAACGAGCATTTTCTAGAAAGGGTAGGGTGCAAATAAAATACTTGAAAAGGAAGGGGTTGAAATTTAGAAGTTTGTGCATTTACCCTCACCTGGGGCAACTTTATGCTTCTCAACGGGTTGTCATAACCACAATGTATGGATGGCATTTATACATATTTCTAAAAAAAAACTCAGCTAAAGAGATACTTGCTATTTTTCTAAATTGAATTTCAGGTAACTGGAGCAAAATTACCTGTGATTAATAACGCAAATCCTTGGGATCACACGTGGGCTTGATTTATAAATGAGGGAACTGGCACTTTTATTTGATAGATCAAAGGTGAAGGAAAAGTTATTTTAAAAACCGTACAAGTGCAGAGTAAACACAAGAATAACGCTGCCACTTTTATACCAGCGCTCGGCACCTGAAGAAACACCTTTGGCAGTTCTTATGGCCACAACCTGCGCAACTTGTAAAGAATCTCCTCCTCTTCCTTTTTTATACCCACCCTCTTCTTCCCCTCCTTACTTTCTCTCGTCTTCTTTTACTAGCTTGTTATCTTCACGAGAACATTACCTGGATGCTAAAGACTATTGTTTTCATTTTGAGGTCGATCTGACAACGAAACTAGACTCATCACATCAATGAGAATTGCCGTGATTGGAATATTTTCGGAATCACTTCCCCAAAGTTGGGTGGACATCCCAATATAATGCCATTTTAATTCTTAGTGAAACAATAATTGTAATACATATTAAACGTATCGATACCGCAAGAGGTATTGAGGTTGAGTAGGTGCGATAAAACAAATCGCAGACGAGTAAAAATAATTAGACTCAATAAATTCAATGTGGCAAAGTGGAATAAAGGGCGATGTCTCTTATCTAATCTGACGGTACCCACATAGCTAAAAATGTATTTAATCTAGTCTTCTTATTTGTACCGTATCTTCGGCCCATATCATAATTTCTGAATATTTAAAACCATAAAGCCACTCATCCCGCTTTCGATTTCCTGCTGCGAATGTGTCATATCTTGCACTCAAATAGGTGACAAAATAACTGTTCTTGCTCACAAAGCCTTCTCGTCGCTAATACGAAATCACCCGCCTCAGATTTGCTATTGGGTCGGCCTCAATTTCTAGATACACGTACCATATCTATGGTGTAACTCTTTCGATTTGACTTGAATGCACAAAAGGAGGACATGCCACAAAAAGCAGCTTCGTCATTGTTGTTTATTACTCGATTCCCTCATTACGATTATCGTTAAATCATTAGAACATGGAACAAAATAAAGAACTTTAATGAGAGTTATTGTTTAGTGATTTTTCTGGATTTGACCAGGTCAAAGTGGCTGCGACAAAAAGGGTGGAAACTACGCATTGTTCCCAAAGACCTTGTCTCCTATGCGTCATTAACAAGAAACTGAAATAGCTTGAAGCGTAACGTGACGACCGTGGGCATCCCAATACGTGAATGGAAATCGTGTTGACATTGTCGAGGAAATGATCGTGCAAGTTTTTCAAAGTTCCTCTAAGACCGGAATTCCCGGGGAGTACACCTTCTAAAGTCACGAGCTGGAAGGTTGCGCAATAAAAGGAGAATACCTTCTACGTATTCTATGGCAAGGGGCATCACGTAAGATTGAGCAACTTTTTAATAAGAAAGTTAGTTAACTGTTAAATCTTGTGTATGTTATCTGTTCGTTGGCCAAGTTGGGGCCATCCCTTACGCTTTCCTAATGCTGCACACGGCTGAGAAAACATTTATAGGGGGGCATTAATCAATTCATCGTCAGATATTTTATAAGCGTGCAGTCTAGATTTGTAATGCCGAGTTAAGGGATTTGATTTTAAATAAGTGTTCGTGTCGTACAATTTAAACGAGGTCCCAAAAATTCGAACGTTTTTGCTGCTTTTTATACCCTCAAACGTGATCCAAATTTTAATGATTTAGAAATACCAAAAAATTTTTAAACGATACGTTAATTTATCAAAACCAATTTCAAGTGACGTTTACTTTTAGGCGATTGTGTGCACTCTCGAAAAAATAGAATGGAATAGAAAAGATTTTACCAGATGAGAAAAAGGAGGTGAGCAGAGATCGCACGAAGTTACCGTACTGGATGATAGACGCACACTCTGGTCCTTTGCGGATGCTGGATGGACTTATATACTTGTGCAAAGAGCTAGCTGATGTTAAAGTAGGCAAGCCGTCAACGTTGCTATGGTACAAGGAGGAGCCACACGACTCAATTGATGATAGCTTCTTCATGAAGGACGTAGCCCATCGATTCAAAAGGATGAGTTCTCTCGATTCGTTTTTACACTTCAAACGTAGGTAGATATATAAGCACCTACAACGACAAGGACAGAACAGCAAAGCATAGAGAATTGCAAAAATAAGCGAATAATGACTGTTTCGTTTGGCAGAATACCCTATTCTTAACACCATGATTAAGCGTTTCAGTCGTTACGTATGCAAAAATCGGTGTTTGATGTCTACTTTCGAATTCGTGAACTTAATGAAAAAAATTCGAATATAAACGATTCTAGTTTAATTGAATTATATCTGTTAATTCTTTAAGAATTTTGTATTACATGTACGAAATGTGTTCAACGGATGAATTATTAATTGTTAATGCCATTGCTAGTGGAACTTTTTCAACCGGCGAATACCTTCTAATTCCTCCGGAAGTTGTTGACAACGACAACAACAAAAAAAGGGCATGAAAGGACTCAATTGTTTTCGGTTCATTTTGACACGATAAAGTAAGCCGACTGCTTCTCGTTTGACCCACATCATTATTATTGTGCGTGGTCCAACACATACAATACTTCGCATCCCGTAGGTAACAATTAATCAACTTCTCGACGTGTGACCGAGTCCTGGAACAAGGGCGTATGGACGTAGATGATTTTTTATTAGTCAGCTACATTTCTGTCAATGACGCAAGATAATTTATCCAATAGAGTGAGTTCTGCTGTATTCTAGAACGGATGCAAAAGTTGTAATCCCCTTAATTGATTTATACTACTGCTCTTTGAACAGCAAATTAAATATTTTTCCAGAACATCTCTTTTGTTTGGCTAGCATTTTATCTTAATGGCTATCAGCGGTGTTGTTTTAGGCAATAGACTACTTCCCAATGCATCGCCCACGGACTAAATTAGCAGTGTGAGCCAACTTGACTAAAAGTACCTACGTCAAATAAACGTTGTAACCAACTTTGGCGTCAATCGAGTTCTTGACTCGCGAACAAGTTTCTGTGAAAATAAGTGTACATCAGCCACGATTGGCTTGATTGTTGTTGCGCAGCGTGGCGACATCCAAAACCCGCCAATGTTTCCTATTTATAGTTATTCTTGTGATCTAGCAGTTCGTTACACACAAAAAATCAAGCAAACTTGCTACCTTTGATCAAATGATTTCAATTCGGCTTTATCATAGCCTTGAGTTGTCCGCAAACGTGTCATTATAAAAAGTTCCAGAATCCTCAATTTCAAAAAACATCAATGAAGGATTGATTATAACTCGCGGTTTGTCGAGAAAATATTCGGAAAAACGCATGTAGATGGCAGAGAGTCTACATCGCTGCAGACGACCAAATTCAGCACACACGTGTACTGTAAGAGTGGCAGGGAAAAAAAAATAATCATATAGAGGTCTCAACGTCAGGTAATAATTTTCAGGAAAATCAATAGGAACCTTGAAGAAGGTGAGGTCATGATAGCAATGCTTATATGTCGATTTCACTAAATACTAAAAGAAGGATAAGATTGGTACCAACTATTTGTTTTCACAGTGACGAGATTCTAATGCTGCTATACCTGTATCTATCCTGTTGAGCCTTCAGTGGTATAAATAGTGTTGCTCTGTTTGTTTGCAGGAAAAATGGCAGAACAGAAAAAAAATATGAGTGAAGAAGAGAAGCATCAGCTAGCCTTGAAGCTGGATCAAGATCTAGAAGAATTTATAAACTCCAGAAAAAAAACTCCATACACTGAAGGTTGGAAAGAGGAAACATGGGAACAGGTAAAATCTTGAATAGGTTCATTTTCCAATAGTGCTGATTATATATTGTCTATTAGGAAATGGAACAACATCCATTTTTCATGAAATCTCTTCCCGAAGAGGGTGAACCATTGCCACCTCTCCTTGAGGCTTTTCAACAGCTAAAATATGACCCTGAAGAGAATACTACAGAAGGTAACCATTAGAACTTAAAAGCTTCATATTCATTCATTCATTCATCATTGTACAATCTAAATCACAGATTTAGCCCTGAATTATAAGAATGATGGTAATTTCAACTTCAAACTGAAAAAATACCGCTTTGCCATTGCCAATTACACTGAAGGACTTAAACAAAAATGTGGAAATGTAGAACTTGATGCAAACTTGTATCTGAATAGAGCAGCATGCCAATTTCACCTGGGTAACTACAGGTTCTCAAATTACCTGCATGATTCTGAAAGAATGCATTGTTCCATAACAAAGTTTTGTTTTCAAGGTCTTCACTGAATGACAGCTTGCAAGCTGCAAAACTAAAACCTGATTATACTAAGGCCATCGTACGTGCAGCCCAATGCTGCTTGCAATTAAAAAGGTTCACCGAAGGCCTTAAATGGTGCGACTATGGAATAAGATTAAAAAACAGCGATCCTGCGCTCGTTAAATTGCGAACCGAGCTCGTACAGGGTCAAGTATGCAATGAAAATCACCGAGAAAGATTGGTGACTAACTGAATTTGTTTTTTGGGCAGAAATTGGAGGAAAGAAACAAAAGAAAGGCAGAAATAGCGGAGAAAAAAGAACAAGCGTCAATCAACGAGTTGGTGAACGCTTTGCGCATTCGCAGCATCAAAACTGGTATCAAGGGGAAAAAAGATGGTGATAAAACGACATTGGACTTGTCAAGCATTGAACCATGTCATCCGGCAGCGTATGGATCTAGAAAATTGATTGTACTACATAAACCAAAATCAACCCTTTTTTATCCTTAGAATTGGGAAACGCGTTCACGTGGTCGGCGATGCTTTAGTTTGGCCCGTCCTATTTCTGTATCCAGAATACGGTGAAACTGATTTTGTACAAGAATTCCACGAAGACTCTTGGTGATTGTTTCTTTCTTCGTGTTCCCATTTTGAGTGAAACACTCATTTACGTATGTCTTGCAGCTTCGTGGACCATTTGGAGCTGATGTTTGAAGAATCGCCACTTTGGGACTTGGAAAAGAAGTATAATCCAACCTCAATTCGTATGTATTACGAGCACAGGGAAAGCGGAAAACTATACGCGGTTGATGCAAACTGTTCGTTAAAGGCTGTCTTGTCCGAAAAAACGTAAATTTTTTGCTTGCATAAGCTTTCTTTGTGTTATTTAATGTTATGTTTTTTAAAGGTACGTTGTTCAAGGGGGAACACCTGGATTCATTTGTTTGGTTGAAGGAAGTCCATTCCAGAAAGAGTTCTTGAAAAGATACACAAGCTGATATGTCGAATGGATGTATAATGACGCGAAAGATATACAAATTACATCAAATTGTTTTAAAACTTACGGAAGAATACGACTCGTCTGCTCCGAGTACTCAGTTCCTTCAAGCCCTCGACACAATAGGGAGAATTCTCGTACAATGTCTTGCAGTCGCCTTTTGTTTGACTTTTCCCTACAATAAAACATGCCATTAATAAGTACAAGACAATCAGGAAACAAGGCAAACTACGTACTTCAGGATAGAACGGCAAAAATTCTCCTTTTGAGGCTGACTGACAAGAGGCGATGGAAAACGTTCGCGACCAAGAGATGTGCTCATCCACCGACAGAGACTGTCAAAATATTTCTTGTTAAGTGCCAAAATGACGTCGGCCGTATGTTCCACCAGGGCCCGAGGTGATTCTCCACCTAGAAAAAAAAATATTAAAAAGTACAGCCGAAAACTCCACAAATGAACTTTCTTAACCACAAAAAGGGCCCTATTCAATCAACGTTAAACGGACGGTACATGATTATGCGAATGAAAACACTATACCTATGCAGCTAAGAAGCTGGGCGACAAGAAGTGGACCCTGATTCTGCACAACAGACACAAGTTCAGGATTCTCCCTACTTTGAGTGATGAAGTGAACCAAGTATTGAGTAGACGCTTTAAGGACTGGTGATTCAGGTCTCGTTAAACCGACAATTCCACAATAAAACAGCGAAGATAAAGGGTAAGCGGAGCCGCTCAATAATTTTGGACTTTTTCTGATTATTTGAGTGAGAAGACCGAGAAAACTGGCCAAGACTTCATTGTTTTCGGCGAGCCGGCTAACATCAACGGATGGCACTCCGTCCAGTGTCAGCGTACTGTAGTCGATCCCGCAAACTTGCAATGTAGTTCCAATAATTTCCGAGAGGAAAGCTCTAATAAGCTGCTGAGCGTCGCCAGTAGTCTGGCTGAAAATTAAAATGATGAGCTTAGCTACATCCAATGTAGCTGCTTGGGGTGACAGCCGGTGGCATTGGACGATTACGGCTGCCAATTCTGGCAAGAAAGATAAAGATTCTTCCATCAAAGTTGAAACAGTATGTTTGACGACCAAGCAGATGGACTAAAAACAACGAGATTAGAAATTTAGCAATATTGGGATTTAAATGTCATTTGTACCTCGGAAATCTGCTCATCGGCCCCCCAGTGGTCCACAACACCTTTCAAGAATGGCAGCAATTGCTGGGCAATCAAAAGAACAGGTTGTTGCTGAATTGCCAAAGCCTGTCGAGTCACGGATTCATCAGCTTCAGAATCGTCTCCCCCAGAGATTCTTAGGTCGAGCGTGGTGCATAACGTAGCAATCCTAGAGAAACGCAAATAGAAATTTCGGCATAACAATTAAGGTTGAAAGGTGCTCATTCTCAATGACTTAACCTTACATTTTAAGCCTGGTAATAAGTACAACTTTTGTCAGGGCGTCCGGTTCTCGGGTGTTGCACAACGTGCGCAATTCTTCTACACACGGGCCAACCACACGATTGAGGCTAGCTACTATCACATCCAAGGGTAGAATTGATAAAACTTTTCCTAATATGTACATCAACCGTATCTAGAAAAAGATCGAGTCAGTCAGCACCAAAATGCTACACGTGTAAATAACGTTACCTTTTCACTAGCTTTGAGATCATCGAGGCGCAAGGCTTGTTCAGCACCTTGCAACAATGCTTCAGCATATGGCCGAATCCCAATTTGACAATCTCGAGTTATATCCTAGGAATGGTGACCGTTAGTATTAAGGCTCCATAGAGAAATAAAAAACAAACATATCTAAATGTGTACATTACCTTAAGGGCCAATGTTGCTGCTGGTGCGGCGTCCGAACTGTTAAGACCGAAAAGGAGAATAGGTAGCACATGACCCAGGTAGGTGGGATGGGCGCTCAACCATTCAGCGTAAGCGCCAAGTGTCTCGAGCGCCGTATTAACGACGTAACGATGACCCGAGCCGTATGGAATATTGCCAAATAAACTCAGAATCTGAGGAACAAGCAAGTCTGCTTCTGCTTCGATATTCTCAGCGACCGCCTGATAGTTGCCGACATGGTAAGGGCCTGTTCGCTGGCAATACATGGTAAACAGTTAAGTGGGACTTACTTTTAAAGCGTGTAGACATGCCTCCAACGGAGGCCATTCACTGGGGTTCTGATTGCATTGTGACACCGTTGAAGCAAGGTGGGACGCCAAACGGTTCATCATGGCCGATCGCAGGAACTTATAACAATATGCCAATGTATCGGAGATATCCTAATATTACATTTGGGCATAGAACAGAATTATTAGGCATTTTGGAAGCGAATGTACTGCATACCTGACGATAGCATCGAAAGGTCTCTTTGTCGTCGGGACTCCAATCCGATTGATCTACCGTAATCATCGATTTTGTCAACAAGATATCGACCAAGGCCAAATAGGCTGGGCCGAACAACGATTCGTAGATTTTCTGTTTCTCAGCATTTGAAGTGCAGATGTCGTCTTGAAGAATGTACCTTATGGGGCAAGATAACGTTTGCTTTAAGATACTAGACAATAAAACATGAAGAAAAATGTGAACTACCAGAAACTAAATGCCAAGTGACTACAATTTTCGTCTAGTGGGTAGCGACCGGGAGTTCCGGTGCTCTCCAACATGATTTGTGTCAGCTGCAGAACATTCTCCTTCTTTAGTCCGTCTTCCAGAACGGCGTCTAATAAAAGACGAGAGTGGCTCTCGCCAAATGCCGCAAGCGTAGCATAGATGTGCGCGGCACCCTCCAGATCTCCTTCACGTCTGAGAAATTCACAAACGGTTTTCTGCAATGCGGAAATGAATGTCTAGTGTCAAACGGAGTACCTAAGCAGCTGGATTTGGTCTTTCAGAGAGAGCAACTGGTTCAACATGTCCATAAGCAAACTTGGATAACGGTGAGCTTCCGGGTGGTTCAAAAGATGAGTCAAGGCGTCCAAAGATGCTTCAGCCAAATTCGCATTACGAGCCACCGCTAACAAAGGTTCCACCAAATGAAGACTTTCTTCTAAGCCGATTCCAACTCCATGTTGAATCCACGATGAGAAACATTTGATGCCAGCCAACGCGGCTGCTTCGTCCTCCGGTGAAATTTGTGCCTCACGCGAGATTCCACGGCATATCACTTCGCGCAAAATTGGTAGTACTAGATTTAGATAATAAATGATTATAAACTTTAGTAGTCTTGGATGGGGAACTTTCTAAAAACATGTTTAATACCGTCTTTAACTGCCTTAAGTAGTTCTCTTCTAATGGAGATTTTTCGATCATGCGTTAATTTCATATTTTGAAACTGGGAAAGATATGGGTTTAAAAAGAGTTTTATACTAAGAGTTAAGGGTATATAAATTCAAACCTCTTCTGGAAGAACGGTCAATATTTCTAGCAACAGTGTTACATGATGTGATTGCAATGTTCTTTCTCCACTGGCCTGCTGCAACACTGATATGAAATCATTCAGGGGACTAGCCCACTGATCAGGAATGGAGTGCAATATCATGGATGATAGCTTTTTTCCAACAGATAAATGAAATTTTATGGCATTTGCATGATGACAAGCGATTACTCTTTTCACTTACCGCCAGGCATAACCTGGTTAAAACGATTTTGGGCCCACTTGCATAAAACATAACAGCGTCAATCAGTTTTTCTCTGAAAAGTGCATAATTGTCAGCTGGAATCTCGTGCCAAAATCTAGATATCTTAATCTGAAGTGAGCTTGCTCCAAAGTACTGCACCTCCACAGGCTTTAAGATTCAACATAAACTGTATAACAATGTAAATTGTATCAACTATTTTTGAGCATGCTTACCTTTGATTGATCGAGAAGTTGCCATGCAAATATCCATGCTTGAGCCGATGTTTGAGCAGCAGTCAACCACACGTTAAGCTGGGATTGTGTGGCTAAATTTTGATAAAAATGACTAACGGCTTTTTCTAAATTCTCGACAGTTAGCTCCATTATCAGAAATTTCTTCAGAATATGTAAATTTATCTCCTCGTTTTATTGTTTATAAAAAGTGTCACAAAGCTATTTTACCACCACATCGCAGCAGACGAATTTCAAAATCAAAACTGTCGTCTGCCACCAGATCGCGTTATTATCACGTCGATATTCTGGCTTCCTGCAAAATGTTATGAATGAAAATGGACTTTGCCCAACACCACCGGCCGAGAAAATTGGTGTTGTGAAGGTTGATGAAAAACTGAGCTACGTGTTCCAAGGTTTGATTCTGCTCAAAAGATGACCATCAAACATCGCGTTTTACAGTTTGCTGGCAGGAGTTTCATAAATTCGTCCATAGCTCTCCCGTTATGCCTTTTGAGGGCAAAAGAAGGTAAATTGCCTCACGTAATCCATCAGGACCTCAAACAGAGACCCTTACATGGTGATTCAGCTTCCTTGGAAGGGACTTGTGCCCCACTACATCCTCGTGTATACGCATAGGAAATTATTCCATCGACCTGAGTTGATATTCCAACATCTTACGAGGCCAACTAGATTCAAAAAGTCTTGTGTCTGTACGTCGGAGAACTTAAATGTTTGTTTTTTTTGGAATGCCAATGACCTTTTCAGCTTTCCCCTAAAGACGAGTTATGTTTCTTTCTTCTCTTTTATTCAACACGAGCGTCCTCCAAACATCGCGTCCTTGTCCTCTGGACTTTGACTGCCAAAGTCCTTGCTTAACTGCCCAAAGTTTAGGGCAGTCTTGTGTTATTGCAACCCATTTTGAACGTATGGGTTTTCGCCGTTCAGTTTTGAACAGGTAACTTAATCGAAACATCGCCAACTGTCTGGGTCAGCATTGATGTTCGTCTGCTGCTGGCAATATGTCGGATTTCAACGTTTTCAGTAAACACAAAATCCTTTAAGATGGTTGTATTGTTTGATCAGGAAATGTAATAATAATGTATTAACACACAAAAAAAGGGGACGGTTTGGAAATCGGAAAAGAAATAATACAATCAAGTGAGCATTTCAATATGCATCTCTGGGAATTATTTCAAGAGAACAGCCAAGGGCCGGAATGTTTATGCAAACTTGTATGGAATAACGAGAGGTAAACGCTACAAGTTCAATGTTTTGTTTTTTTTTGTTTTTTTTTCCCAGTAGATCACTTCCCGAAAAAGGTTAAAGGTATAAAATTTCTTCTTTATTAATTCTTTATTGTGTTTTCGATTCCAGAAAA
Source organism: Daphnia carinata (assembly GCF_022539665.2). Classification (NCBI taxonomy): domain Eukaryota; kingdom Metazoa; phylum Arthropoda; class Branchiopoda; order Diplostraca; family Daphniidae; genus Daphnia; species Daphnia carinata. The sequence goes on from NC_081331.1 coordinate 6,437,522, forward strand.
AAACATCAAAATGAATCGTGAAGAGAGGGTAGGGAACGGGGGGTGGGATGTAGAAAACACGTTTGGTTTCTCTTAACGTAAAAAGTCAAAGACAAAAAAGAGGGGAAGAAAATAATAAAGACGGGATTCAAAGGGTTTCGTATTCTTTCTTTTTTCCTGTTATTTTGTTCCAGACGAGTACCATCGTTCCATGAACAGGAATTTCGTGGGGGGAAGGGGAGTGGGGGGGGGGGACTTATCGAAAACTTGGACAAAGGCAACAATAGAAAACAAAAAAGATAATCATTTATTTCTGTAATATTTTTTTTTTTTTTTGGTCCTCGCATTTGACTGGACTGTTGTCTTTTGTTTTTCTTTTTTGAATTCCAGTTTTTGTTTTTCGTTTGTGATGTTTCTTCTTTCGTTTCTGTCGTTCCTCGATTTATTGATTCGGCACTTGAGCACAAGGAAAATAGATGAAGAAAAATGGGGAAAGAACAACTAAACAAAAACAAATGACAGAAGAACATCATTCTCTCCTTGATTTCCTTTATTCTTTCGTTTTCTTATTTTTTGTTCGTTTCAACTAAACTCCTATTGGCGATGGATCAATCCGAAAAACACGTGAACTCAACAAGAGACCCTTTGTATCAGGTATTTGAAAGGGGGGGGGGGGGGTGAAAGAAGAATAAGAAAAAAAAAATTATTCGATATCATTAATAATAATAAATTGAAGATAAAAAAAAAAAGAGAGGAAGGCAGCTTTCAACTTGTGGGGAGGGGGGAGGGAGAAGCGAAAGAATTACGGGATACACACACATTACACCAATCGATGTGATATAGTTTGTGCGCGTGTACGTGTGTATCTTGAAAACTTGGATATGCCTTTTATGTACACGTAAACAAATAACCCCATTGCTACACCTCTACGTCATAGTAAAGTCGAACAAACTGATACCGTTAAAGGTAGTGTTTTTTTTTTCTTTTATTATTATTATTATTATTATTTGTAATTGTTTCGTCTTCTCGCTTGTTTTTTTTTTGTATCCTTTTTTTTTTTCTTCTTTTGCTATGACACACACGCGGAGCAAAAAAAAAAAAAAAAATTATGTATTCACGTACCGGGGCGAGGTACGCGAAAGAAAAAAAAGGCTGGAGTCGATGGAGGGAGTGTATCGAAGAAATTTGATAAGCAAAAAAAAAAAAAAAGAAGAGGAAGAGCAAAAAAAAAAAAAATGTTTGTAATAAAGGATGATCATTTGGGATAATCCTGAGGCTACACGGAGAGAGAAAACTGTTCTTCCAGTTCTCGCGCGCAGGTAAAATAAGGCGGGCGTGAAAGGAGAAGATTTCTCTTAATAAAAAAAAAAAAAAAAAAATAAAGAAAAAATAACGTAATAATAAGAACGGATGGAACAGGGGACGAAAGAAGAAATTGTTAATGGGGGTGAAAAAACTCAAAAAAAAAAAAAAAAAAGAAAACAATTAAGAGATACGAAGGAAAGGCTTTTTGTTTTTTTTTTATCCATAGGCATTTGGGCCATCTATTCATTCTTGGAATGAAGAGCTCCATTGGTGTAGCCGTTTGAGTGGCCGTTGGTGTGGCCGTTCTTCTCGTGTACTTTGCCGTTGGCGTGACCATTGGTGTGGCCGTTGGCGTGCCCGTTGGTGTGACCATTGCTGTGACCATTGCTAGTGCCATTAGAGTATCCGTTACTGTGTCCATTGGCTTTCAAGCCATTCGTAGCCGCCGCAATCTACTCACACACACACACACAACAGTCAATAAAAACAAATTAGATCAGAAATACCCCAACCAAGACATAAAAAAAAAACAAAAAAAAACAAAAAGCTTCGCTATTCTACAGGTGGTCTGGTCGCAGTAAACAGTTGGACTAGTTTCCAACATTTAATGTGGACAGAGGGGCGGAGCGACACGTGGAACTGAAAATAATCCGCTTTCCTCCGACACTTGAAAGAAGGGTAAACTATTTTTCCCACGAAAAACTTAAATTGGATTTGAAAAAAGAAAAACGTCTTTTCTGCTACTTAAAGCAGGAAGAAAATTTTTTTTTAATGTTCGGAGTCAGCGGCAGAAATGAATGAAACGCTTACGCGAGACTTTGCGTTTTTGTAGCTGCGTTTGTAGAAATCAGAGAAGAGGCAGAAGAAGAGAACGCCGTGGCAGCCGATCCACCAGACGAAGGCCTTGGGGTAGTTGCAATCGATGAAGAGAAGTTGGAAAGCGTGCACCACAATAGCGATGAATTGAACCTAATAGCGGCGTAAAAGAATTAAAAAAAACAAAAACAACAAACAATCAATTCACGTGTACACAACATTGCGGACCATCATCGGCCTTCCGCTTTGCGAGGGCCACGCCCTGTCGATCCAGTAGGATCCACCAAACGTCAACAGAACGCACTAAATCAAGACGGATGGTTCATTTTTTTTTTGTGTGTGTGTGTGCGGAAGGATGTCGCCATTTGTTAGATGTCGGACAGGACAAAAGAGAACGACGTACCATCTGGAAAGCAGTGAGGTATTTCTTCCACCAAATGAACTTTTGGTATTGGGGACCCATGGCGGCCACCATGTAGTAAAAGTACATGACAATGTGGACGAAGGTGTTGAGCAAACCGAAAAAGGTAGAGTGGCCACCGGGAGTGAAGCGGACTCCGAACCAGACACTCATCGGCATAATACCGTGGTGGACGACGTGAAGAAGGGAGACGTGCTCGTCCTTTTTGCGCAAAACGAAGAAGAACTGCAATGCAAATGAGGAGAGATGGTTCATTAAATCAATGATTGATTTTAAAAATAATTGAGTATCTCACGGTATCGAAGAACTCGGTGAACTTGGAGAAGTAGTACCACCAGCAGGCGTAGACCATCTGAATTATGTCGCCAATAGAAAGAATAGCGTTAGATCATCACGTTCCGTTAAAGTCGACATTGCTTTAAATTGTTTTAGGAAATGAAACTTCCATTTTTTTTTTTTTTTTGGGGGGAGGGGGGGTTTTAAGAAGGGGGAAAAAAACATAAAAAGGTTTGGAATTGAACACAAAATCTCGTCATCAAACAAGATGCCTGCAATGGGTTCTTATGCAATTCACACATTGTACTGAAATTGCGATTTACGATCGTTGCATCATTGCAGGATTCTTAAACATTTTTGATGAACGAAATAAGCGGAATAGGTTTGAAGAAGTTTTGAACGTAAAAAAACAAAACTTGATGTTTTCTTTTTCTTTTCTTTTTTTGTGGCAGAACGGAGGACATTTTGTGGAGGCGTGTCGGGGAGCAAGTAACGTGCGTCTATCTTTTGTGTGTAGCGTGATTTTGTTGGAGCTATCATGCAACCAATAAATAAAAAAATAAAGCGTCAAGCAAACAAACGCAAATTGGGAATTGTGTTGACGGTCGATTTGGTCGCGGTATTTTTTTCAAAATCAATTCGTAATGTTTGTTTTTTTTTTTCAACTTTAAATCTACGGTCCAATACGAGAGTCGGTCTTTCAGTTTCAACTAGTCTCATTTTGTTGTTGTTGTATGTAGTAGTTAAAAAATTGCACTAACTACAGCATTTGTGTTAGTAAATGAAAAAATCGGACAATGTAAGGTGGGATTAAAAAATTACAATAAAAAAAATCAATAAATAAAGAAAGAACGGAAACAAATGTGAAAGGAAATTGTATAAAAAAAAAAGACTAGCACGAAAAGCCGTTTGAAAATCATTTGTAATTAGAGTCAGAGAGAGAGAGAGAGAGAGAGAGAGAGAGAGATAGATAGATAGAGGTGGGAGTGGGATTGGAATTGTTGTGTTGTGATTTTGTATGTAAGGAGGATGATGATGAGAAGTGCGGAGAAAATTGCAGGTAAGAGAAAAAAATAAAAATAAAAACACGTACATAAAAAAAAAAAAATGTGGAAAGAACGTCGAAGGATAATCATGCACACAACTCACCCGAATAGCCAGCGGATTATCAGTATAATCCACCGGTTGGCAACGGTAACTGTAACTATTTGCCCAGCCAGACATGGCTATCTGGAAATAAAATAAAAGCGCGATCGCACCGTCACCAAAAAAAAAAAAAAAATTTTTTTTCTTTAATTTCTTTCTTTTTGTGACATATTTCGATTTTTAAAAATTAATTAATTTTTTTGTGTGTGTGCGTTTTTGTTCCTCTTTTTTCAGAAGAAATTTCCAATTAAAATTACCCTCCCTCAAAAATGATCTATGAACGTCCACTGACATTTCGCTATTGGCGTTCTTTAATTATTTTTTTTATGAGAACACTCTTATTAAACAAACAAAAAAAAAAAAACGAGCTGAAGAGAGTGGACCCGTTGTTCTTTCATTGCCCCATCGATTTTTCTTTAAATTTTTTTTTGAGAAGATCGTGCACTTCTTCGAGGCATGGTCTCTTTTTGAACAGCATCCAGCAGTAGAGAAGGAAACAGATCGACAGAGCAAAAAAAAAAAAAAAACAAGAGAAGATTTTTTAAGATGCAAAACTAAAACAAAAAAAAAGATTGTGCAGGAAAGAAGGAGATATGCCGACATCATCGACGACGTGTGGAATAAAAAGAAAAGTTTTCCAAGAAGATAATACAACAAAACATTTTTTTTTTTTTTTTTCGAATGTGGTTGTCTCCCCGGCCTATCTAAACAAAAAATGATTTGCACCTGGAATCAATCAGCTGGTTGCGACATTTGTAAAAACAAAAAAAAAAAAAAAAAAAAAACAAGACGAAGGTAAGGAGATTCATATGGAAAGGTGGTAGCGTGTTGATCCGCCCGTGTTTCTTTTTTCGTTTCACCTCAGGTAAGAACATTTCAGCTAGAAATTCGAACACCGAAAGATGCCCCACACAAAATTGATCCTAGCTGTTTAGTTGTTATCGATTAGTTTTTAAAAGCGAGATTGGACTGTTTTTTTTAATGCGTCCCTTTAAAAACCATGCACCAAAAACACGGCCAAATGCAGTAAAAAGTTGAACGTTCGTGTTCCAAAAAAAAAAAAAAGAAAAGAAAAACAATTTTTTTTTTCTTTTTCTTTTCCAGGTAGAAAAAAAATTTACAAAGATGGAATGCTTCCAAAGCGGAGGCTGGGAGGGGGGGGGGGAGGGAACGTTCTTTCACTAGACCAAACCGACGCTTGTCTTGTTTTAATATTTCATGTTTTTGGAGGACTACAAAATTTTGGAGGATTTTTTTTTTAAATATTTAAATCCTTTTTTTTTTTTTTTAAATCAAAGAAAATTAAAGATGGGACTGCTTCTAAAAGGTGGGGCATTTAATTTTTTGACAGAAAAAGAGGGCGGGGCATATTGAAGAAAATTCAAAACTCACCCTGACGGCCATTTCGTCAAGGGAATAGTCAACTGGTTGACACACAAAGCTATATCCATGGAACCAGCCCCCTCTACCGTACTGCGAAGAAGAAAATCACAAAACAACACAAAACAAAAAAAAACAAAAAAAAAAAAATACAAACGGATTATTATCATTAAAAAAAAATGGATGGGATTTTTTTTTTTGTGGCCTGTTGTTTTCCCTCGAGTTGGATCCATCACAAGACGAAATGTTTTTTTTTTTTTAAATTGCTCCTCTTAACGACACAGATTCTTTGTGTCCGTGATTTAAATCACACGGAACGTCTATCTGCCAACCAAAAAAAACCGATGCCTTGACGGGCCTTGGTGGATAGGCGAGGTGAGGATCAGGTGAAAGGATCGGGAAAGATGGGGCTGGAAGAGAGTATAGGAAAAGACCAAAGTAAAAGGAAACTTTAAAAAAAACCCAGAAACATTTTCAAATAAAACCTTTGGAAACATCGGCACAGCTGAGAGAGAGAAGGCCCCCCCCTCCCTCACCATATCCTCCGATTCAAAAATCATTCCATTTCGTAATAATTTTGTGCTCCCCAAGATTCTGACGAGAATTAAAAAAAAAAAAAATGAATAAAATATAGTAGGAAAAAAAATGAATAAAAATAAGTATTTTGAGGATGTAGTACAAAGTGTTAATAATAATCTAATAAAAAAATGAACGTGAAAAGCTTGTCATCCAGATGGCCAAGGGGAATGGTAGTGAGAGGCATTTTCAAATAAATAAATTGAAAAAAAAAGAAACTCGTCGGTGGGGGGTCAGAGAGGTACCAAAAGCAACGAATAAATACACCCGAGTCAATATAATAAAAGCAGATGAGATAAGAAATGTTTGAAATTAAAAAAAAAATGAATAAATTATCGACCTTTTTTTCTGTTCGATTTTTTTTTTTTCAAAAATTTAGTTTTAAACGTTGGGTCTTCAAAAACGTCTGTCTTCGACGAACACTCTGTTTTCGAATTATTTTTAAACTCAACGTCGTTCTCGTAGTTTATGTGACGCAATCTTTTCGTGTAGTATGTGGAGGGCCGATTGAATTCAAAAAAAAAAAAAAAAAAAATTGGGGAGATAGAAAGTGTGGGCCAATTTTACTTTGATGGAAATCTTTCTTTAAAAAAAAAAAGGAGGTCATAGAGAGAAAAGGGAGAAAGAGAGAGAGAGAGAGCGATATTGCAGACACAAAATACAAGACTCACCCGAATGGCAATAGGATCGTCACTATAGTCAACTGGTTGGCACTTTAAACTGTAGTACTGTAGCCATCCACCCATCAGCGACTGTCAAGACGCATACAGATTTGTTTTTGATCAAAAACGATTCATCATTTCATTGACAAATCAAAAAAAAAATTCATTTTCGTGATTCGACGACTCATTCCACCAAGTCCACACCGTTTCGTCTCCCCCAATGTTATCAGTCTGTCCTTTTTTTTTTTTTTTTAAATCTTTCAATTCAATTGCACCGTCCATTAAAAAAAAAAAAAATACGTTAAGTAGCCCCCGTTGTTTCCCTTGTTTGCCCCACCCCCCTTCCAACGATACAAACAACCACAACAACTAAGTGTCAAGAAAAGAAGAGGAATAGAAATAAAAATAAAATAAAAATAAAATACTTTTGGAAAGAAGAAAAAAATAAATAAATAATATAAATCAACATAATAAAAAGCGGGAAGGCGGAGGATAGGAAGCGTATTGTGCGTGACTAATTGCAAACAAATAAAATTTCAAACGTGCCGCCGCAATGTTGAAAATGAACAGCGGATCCACTTTCCCGACCCAGCCCCGATCTTAAAGAGTTTCGTACAATAAATTCGTTCGAGGAATTTAATTGAAAAGAAGGTAATTTAAAAAAAAAATAATAATAAATAAATAAATTTAAAAAGTGGGAGGGGTGAAGGTAATAACTGAGGTGAAATTTGTCAGGTGTGAATTTTGAAACGGACTTGGCCGAATCGATCAAGGATTTCAGGATATGTTAAGGATACCGGTGTGGACAATATGGTGGCAGGACGTTTTCAGGTTTTTTTTTTTTTTCATCTTCTTTCCTCGTCAATTCCGATGTCTTAAATTGTTTTGTGTTTATAATTAACTTAACAAAATTGTAATCGTGACTTAGGCGTAGAAATGAAACAATCGTATTTTACCTCGTAGAAGAGCCACGTGCTGAAGATGACTTGTATCGCGTTATAGATGACCAAAGTGCGGCGGAACTGGAAGGCTGGTCGGTCCTTCATGTAGGCGGGTCCCCACACTTTGACGAGCATGACGTAGGTCAAGCAGATTGCCAGCGTCGACAGCGGCGAGCTCATAAACAGCCAATTCTCCACTCTCCTATCTGATTTTGGCAAACAAATGATTTTATTTTTCGTTATTCTAAACGAGTCCAGACATGTTTTAACATTCAATTTTCGTTACGCAAGCCGACAGTCTAATTGAATTAAATTACAAGTCTCTGGGGTATTCCCTGATTAGTTATTAACAATGTGACCCTCGTAAACGTACGGACCGTCACGCAAAGGATGTCGTTTCTATTTTTTGTTGTTAGTTACAGACGTTGCCACACGAATCTGCACGCTAACACGCTCGGCCCCAGACAAATGAACTAATCAAGTCTGTTACTCATACCCCACCCCCCCCCACCCCAAAAAAAAACAACGTGGTAGATCAAAATCTTAATTCCAGTGAATTGCTAATTTGAAATTAGCATTTGTTAGTCAACTTAAATGCGTCTAACAATGTCTGGTATATCAACAACTGACGAACGGGATGAAAACAGCACGACTGACATCATTTTTCCCTATGACGTCAAGTGGCCAATGGCAAACGTTGAGGATCACGTTTCTCAGCAATGACATTCAACTTGGGCAGAAAAAAAAAAAGAAAAAAAAAATTGAAAGTGCAACACTTTGTTTGCACCAAATGAAATTCAACCAACTGGTTTGACGCGTTTTGATACGTCATTTCACCTTGCGCACGCAAACAGATAGCGCGTGAACTTGAAAACGAGTTTACCTCGCATTACGAGGGTTTAGCCCTTCAACGATGACCATTGAACGTGATCCACTTCATTCTCCCGTTTAACTAAATCTTAAAATTTCCGCTTCCACTTAAATCGTTTCACGTCTACCCGAAACATAACGATTAGATTTGAAAAGCCCGCGAGAGGGCGGCCATTACGAAGCGGGAAATTTGAATTGAAATGTCATTTACCTCTGAGGTCCCATATGCTGTTGTAGCCGTCGACGACGGTAGCCACGAGGGATGCCATGTTGTATCGCTGACTTGTGACGTTTCTAGGTTTTCACCGGTTGGCGAGAAAAAAAATGTCTTCAGTTTGTCTTCTGCTGATTTTTTTTTTGTGTGCGCGTTGAGTGTTCACCTTTGTGGGAAGAACCACCGCGACGTACTTGCGTGGCCCACAGCGGAATGAAAGTCAGAGACCTAAGGGGGTGAAAACAAGAGGACATCATTAAAATGATATCAAAATTTTGAGAATTTGAAGGACCCAGTGTTGTCAAACTATTTGAAATGATGCAATCAAAATCAGATTTTGATTTCAAACGAGCAGATGTTCACATACGAAGCACAGGAAACGATTTGCATATCAAACTAACGGGTTGCATCATTTATAGATGCAGACATCATTAAAAAGAAAATAGGGTCAGTGAAAACAGCCGTTGCGTCAGATGGCCAAAATGTTCAACACCCAAACAACGAAACGGATCTAGGGTTTTTACCTTTAAGGTGTCAATCACACACACACAAAAAAAAACCTGTCCGAGGAATGTTGTGCAGAGATTTTAAAAACAAAACAAAAAAAAAACAAACGCTTGCCTAACTAAAGAAAAAAAAATTGTAAGCAAGCTTTAAGGAACCAGGTCAAACCATGGCTTAGAGCGATGATACACACACACACACGTACACACACACACCACACACACGTAGACACACGCATAGCGCGTCGATAATCAGAAAAGGAGGGGCACAACACACACACACCGAAGGGTACAAGAAGAATTTTCACCTTTTCAAACCTTCCCCTCCCCCCCCCTACCTGTTCTTCCTCTTTTTTTTTTTCCCTCCTGAGTTTGGGCAACGATTCAAGTCCGTTCTCGACAGTGTTCCCAAAATGATAGCCATCTCCCCATACTTTGCTTTTTTTTTTCTTCTCTTTTGAAAATGTTGTATGACCCTATTGGCTTCCAAGTTGCCAAATTGGGCCAATACCGAACAAAATGTTTTGAAAAATGCTGTTAAAAAAAATAAATAAATAAAGCTAAACACAAACAATTGGCTGCGGCGTTCAACTCTCTCAAAGTTGGGCTCGATTTCGGCGCTCGCACAAAACCTTCTGGCTAATCGTCATAGACGACCTACATCTTTCTCTGCCTCAACTTTCTCCTACATGTTGTGTTACTCTCTTTCTCAACAAGCTATCCATTAGCCAAATATATTCAATACAAAAATAAAAAAGGTTGATTTTCAATTTTCAATGTAAAAGGACATTTTTGTTTAAACGGGCTAAATTGAAGAACATCGAAGCTACTAAACCTGATTTTTTTTTTTTTTACCTCCAAGATTAATTAGTAACACTTAAAAAAGATAATGTGCCAGGTGTAGCTGCAACTCACTGTCGACTGCACAGATGCGCAACGGTGAGATGGTGGCGCGCACGCGCGCGTTCACTACGACAAGAGGCACAGGTAAGACGCACGTGGAAATGGGGTCCCTTCTTTTTAAAAGTCGGAGCTGTTGGACGCACAGGTAGAGGGGGAATTAAAAAAAAAAATGGAAAGAAGAAGAAGAAGAAGAAACAAAAATGTGAGACTGACACTCGGAGAGAGACTGGTCATCGAATCGGCTCATCGGTCCTATATAGTTTGAAATGCCATCGTGACTCCGCCCTCTTTCCTTTGGCTGGAAGAAGCCAAATGGCTACTTGCTGTCCCACCACATCAAGCCGAGAATTTGCAAAAAAAATAAAATAAAAATAAATACATTTCGAACGATCAAGTTCTCTTTCATTGACCTCGGTTATTTCTAGCTACTGTTTTTGCCCATTCTCGGCAGATTCGTCGTGTTGAGACGCTACGCAAAACGATGTCAACACGAAACAAATGAATCGCTAAACATAGAGAGAGAGAGAGAGAGAGAGGGACACTCCCTGCGCGTGGATTCGACATTTCTGTGTTGCAAGGCAAAGTGAATTCAAGGTGTAATACACAGGTAAAATGGGCAACAGGTAAAAAAAAAAAAACAAATAGAAGGGGGGAAAACCAAAAAGAAAAACCGTGTTTGTTGAAGATTGCTAACCCTTAAAAAGAATGCAATCAAGGTTGTCGCTGCCGTTACCGACATGCGTCAAATCCTGTTCCAGTTCTATTAATTACAACCGCACACCTCGGCAACGATCGAATGTCATTAGCAGCACGTGCACACGAAATTTGAATGCGTGTTTCTAAAAATATATCTCGAATCCTTGAAAGCCGATATGGTAATAAACAATACCTCAGTCTGGACACACTGAAATCAGTGCGAGTTCGATTGGCCTTGGGTATCGATAACCGGATCAAATTACAATTGCCTGTCATTGCTTCCGCTGTGCGTTGGATTGGAAATGCATTTCAGCAATGCAATGATATCTAGAGATGAACGTTCATTTCGTTCAAACAAATATGAAAAATGAAAGGCAATCGCAAAGATTCAAGAGCCACTCGAGATAAAAAAAAAAAAAAGTGTCATTCATAGAGAGTTGAGCCAATCAATGTGTGTCGGGATTGTAAAAGAGACTCGTGCCGGATAAACGAGCTTGAACGCTCGTTCTCGACCAATCAAAAATGAGACACGCTCGACGACGTAATCGATCGTAAATCAATATTGAAATCAAACAGCTTTTGTCCATAAACAAATCAATAAAAAAAAAAGAACGGCAAAACAAAATGTGGGTCCCCCATATATACGCCCAACTGTTAAAACTCATCAAGTGCATGGAAATATATATATTTTTTTTAAAGTGGGCGAAATGAATTAAAAATAAAACCTATTTGACCCTGTGCAAATATGGAGGTCAACTATCTTTCCGGAATGTTTGAGGGCATTTTTTTTTTACAAAGAAAAGGTGGTTTAAACAAAAATGGATTTCTCAGGTGTCTGACCCCGAAGAACCTCTTAACGTTTCAATCGAAATCCTTAAGTTTAAAAAAAAAAAAGGGGGGGATTTCTCTTGAGATTGGCATTAAAAGAAAATACAAAAAAGGTCAACTGCTAAATCCTTGGACAAGGAAGCATCTAGACCCTGACCTACCTATTTAACTACGTACTTGCTATGTTTTTTTAAATTCCCTTTAATGCCCTAAAGCCGTTCGTCAAAGAAATTTACAATCAACCGGACTTTGCGAACGAGGCTAGACGGTACACATATTTCACCGACTTTCTATTTGGCAAGCGAAAGTTCAGCGGCGGAAGGAGGAGCAAACACGATGGCCGATGGCAACCGTCCATACAGAACAAACGCAATCGATATTGGCTGTACACAAGACCCATAATAAAAAAAAAGAACGTAGAAAATAAGCCGAACGTTTCTACCCGTCTTCACAAATTTATTTTCACCCGAGATTAGCATTCAAATTGAGCACTCACCGATGGTGATATTTTTAAAAATGTAGGATGTACGTGTAAAGAGGCGTTCATATAAAAAAAAATAGAAAGTTGCAACTTTGGCACGCTGCTATCAAGTCGATTGCGCGCGGAATTTCAAATTCATTCGATTCGGAAGGATGAAAGAAAAATTCCCGAAATTTCGAAGTCAAGATAATCAAATATTTGGACAACGTGGTCCCGCGAGTCAATAACACGATATCGATTCGTCAATGCTAATCGTAAAAAATTCACGGCCGTTGCGTCAATGTAATGATATCGGTTCCGTTGCCACGGCAACCTTCCGTGTTGCTCTCGCACCCCAATTTCCGGAGATATGACATCACGCGAAACACGCACGACGACCGTGTTTCATAAAAGCAATAAACGCGCGTTTTAATTTCAAACAAAAAACCGGAATAATAATAAAAAAAAAAAAATTCAGGATAACACCCAAGAATTTATGACGTCATAATCAACGCCAATTTTTTTGTGGAACAAAAACCTGATTTTTCCCTTACATTACTTCAAGAAAAAGCGAAAGCCGTTCGTCTGGTCTTTAAGAAAAATCACGACCGGTAAAAAAAAAACAAAAAAAACATGAGCCAACCCGACAGACAGGATCTATTTACTGCCAAACACGTTACGTCTTTTAATTTTTTCAGTTTAGAAAGTAGCCTCTCGAAGATCCGTTTTCCTTTCTCCAAACGTTCTCTTTCAAAAAGAAAAGAAGCTTCTTTCGATTATTGGCCGTGCGCGTACCTTTCTCTCGAAACGTGGAACGTGTCAGGTGAATCCCGATAGATGGCACGTTGCCTTAAATGTTAAGTCGTATCCGAAAAAAAAGGGGGAAAGAAAAAATAAAAAACAATTCAATAATCGCCTGCGATGACCTATAGCTGCTGGCCGTCCTCGTTGTTATTCCGCATTCCGTCGGGTCAAGGCTCTTCTTTTTTTTTCTTGTGTCGTCTCACGTTCAAAGCTGATGGACGTACGGTACTCATTCACGTTGTTCTATTACCTTCCTCTTTTTTTTTTTTTTCTCTTTGTTTTGTTTTATTATCCCGTTGAAAAAGAACTAAAAAAGATGCGTCGTTTCTTCTATCGGATCCCCCCCCCCCTTTTTTTCCAAAACTTTTAGGGTTGTCTTGATACTACTGCCTTTTTACAGGTGGGCTTCTCTATTTAGTAGGTCGTCAGGTCATCCCGTAGCTCCGAGGGATTTTCATCCGCCCTTCCATCTTTTTTTTTTTTTTTTTTTTTTTTTGGTGGGGGTCTTAGATTCCTAACGGGAATCCGTCCCGGTCCCTCTCCATCTTCGTCTTTCAACATGGCAGACACCAACGGTATGAAAAAAAAAAATTAAAAGCCCAAAACTTTGATTTTATCGTTTTTTATGCTGCCGATTTTCTTCTTTAAACTATTCGCCATTAAAAAAAAGAAATAAAAAAAAAAGCCACACCTTGAATTGGAACTCGCGCTATGTCGTCTTCCTTCTAGCCGCTTTTTTTTCTGTATGCCCTCTACCAAAAAATAAAAATGTGGAACATGAAAAATGAATTAAGGAGAAAGAACTTAGCCGAGAAAACTAGGCACAGATGCGTCCATACGTCTCCATTTGGGTTTGGCCCTGTGCGTAGGTTTACGTTGCGGGATTGCCAACTATACGCGATAAGGCAACAACGGTGCGGTATGTGGTATCACTTCCGTGTGTTACGCCGCCCTCTGATAAAACAAGCCTACATCACAATACTGAGAAACGTCGGCAAATGAAAACCCGTTTTTCATTGCTACGTTCTAACGAGAACACACGTAATTAGCACATCGAATGCATTTTTGTTTGTCTTCGCCCGTTTTCAGAATGCTAGTGCAAAAATCAAAGCCACCTCCCACCCATAAAAAAACTGTGAAGAGTCAGATCGTTCAACAAAATCACGAGGCGTTTTTCTCCGTAAAGCAAGTCAACAAACTCTCTCCAGTTTCACCTGTTTCACCCATTTCTTTTATGGGCAGTCACGAACGCCCGCGTGTACGATTCATCATCCCAACACGACACATACGAGGAAAAGGTTTTGTTTCTTCGAAAAGAGTTCGTAGAGTTCACAAATCTCAAATACAGGGCATAGAGATATCAAATGTTTAAAGAATAAACCTCGTGAAAGACAGACAAAAAGAAAAGAAAAAGGCGCGTGTTGCCTCAATGCACATGTCAGCTGTAGACAGAATGGCGGCCCCCATCAGTAAGACCCACAAAAAAAAAATGAGGCTTTCTTTCTCGAAAATAAAACGACATAATTTTTTAAACCACGTTTCTCAGAAAATAATAATACCAAAAGAAAAAAAAAAATAGATTGCCCGAGAAACAGGTGGTTCTTTTCAGTTTGGCACATTTTTCTTTGGTGGGGGAGGAAAAGAAACGAATGGCTCGAGGGTTTGGGCACGAAAAAAGGAAAAAAAAAATAATTCGTTAACTTACCCGACTGTTGTAATAGCGACGAAAAGGGAAATCAACAGCAGGAAACCCCCAAAAAAAAACGTTGCAGAAAACAAGTTGTTCAAAGAAATCAAAAATCAAAGGTGTTTAACCGGTCCTTCTTCTTCTTTACTGCTGTGTGTGTGTGTGTCTAGTGGAGAGAACCGGCTCGACGTGACACGACACTGACAATTCTGCTGGCCAACTGTGGACTCCCTAGTCTGGAGGCTTGTACCATTGGCGGGTACCACCAGAGCGCCCGGTGTGGGTGTGTGGGACTCTCTCCAACGCCATGCAACCCGAGGCGGACAAAATGAGCAAAGAACGTTCTCTCTGACGTATCCCCCCACCGCACACACACACACACACACATATCCAGTGTGTTTGTCTACCATTTTTACCTGTTTATCTGCCGGCTAAATGTATGTGTATACTCTATAATATCATCACGCACAACCGACAACGATACCTTACGATAGATGGTACACGGAAATGGCAGCCATTTCTGTCTTTCCTCGTTGCAAAAGTTGGAGTATTTTTTCCTCAGGTTTCCTTTTTATTATTTGAGGTTTAAGGGAACGTCATCGTTTCTTTTTTTAGTTTTTTCTGGGGAGATTTTTCGGAGGTTTCGTGCAAGATTTTTTTTCTCCCCTCCCCATTCCTGTGACGTCTTTCCCCTTCCCCAAAAGAGTCTTTTCGATCGACGCCATCTAACGTCAACATTGGACAGAGGGACGTCTGTTTAGTCTTTCAAGAAAAAAGTTACAGTTAGTTTCTTTTTCTTTGAATTGAAAAACTAAAACAAAATTAAGATAAACAACTTGGTTAAAAACACCTACTGCGTCATTCTTACCCGAACGGCCAATAAAGAAATGAAGACAGGTCTTTCAAGAATGACAAACTGCACACGTGTTTTCCCACTCATGACTGTAGTCTCCCTAAAAACTGGAAAGCCGCCATTTGATTTTTTATGTCGTTTTCTTTTTTTGCAATAATAAAAAAAAGAACCTGGATCTCAGCCCAAGCTATTAAAAAGCAAATCAAACATGCAATTTTTAATAACTTCTGTCATTCATTTCTGAAAAAAAACGGAGTAAGAAATATAAAATGTCTCAACGATGACTCAATATAATCCTCTGTTATGATTCACTGGGGATCAGAAAAAAAACGACGGACGGCATTTTTTGATCGCCATCTTGGCCAAACATTGCATCTAGCATTTTTCACCAACCTTCTTTTTTTTATCATGCTAATCAGGTTAGTTAGTCATGACTACGTATGCGACAACAGCAGTTGTGGCACCGTTGTTGTGTGTTTTCCATCGTTCCGGTTGTTGAAGTCGGTGGGCAGGTTAGATAACATGGGCAGACTTCTACCTCATTATCATCATCCTGGGCTTATTAGTTGAGCTCTCTCTCTCGCCTTATTTCAACAAAAGTCATTCCCTCCTTTAAAGTTACTTTTATTTCTTATCAGCAAACACACAACATATGCGTTGAATGGACTTCAAATCTATCTTAAAGCCTTGACAGCATAAGGCTAAATTTACAACACTACCCTCCTGCTTCCCGTCCCAAAAAACAACCACGAGACGAGCAGACAAACGAATGTTGTTTCCAACGGATTCGTAATTTCATATTAGCTCACAAAGTTATTACCGTGTACATTACACTAAACTAGAAATAACATACACATTTGGCAACGTTTTTTTTTTCTTTTGCCCCCTGTCGTTGGGCAACAAGTGCGCTTGACCACTGTCTTTTGTTTACCAAATGGCCAAAAAACGCAACAATTGAACACGAGAAACTTCTAAAAATAAAGAAAAACTAGGTCCATAATGGCCAACAAAGCGAGAATACACCTAGGTAGAACATATAAAGAAAATGTTTCAGCTGTTGTCCAGTGAAAATTGAGGTCGCTAACCGAATGGCCAGGCATTATAATATTGGTGGAAACAGCAAGGCAGCAGCAGTTGTTGAGTCCACCAAGAATTTATATGGCCCTGTCATTTATCAGCCAACAGTTGTAAAAAATAAAAAAAAGAACTTTTTCCCCTTCACGAATGTATGCTACAATAAATATGAATAAAAATGCTTGTACTACTCTAAGCTGATTTCGAAGAGCCACACACATGCTGATTTGGGCGAGAAAACACTACATGTGGCACGTGCTTACGTCGTCTGGTGGCGATCTAACTGTGACAGAAAACTATCAGAGCATCAAGTTTCTGTGCGGATGTCTAACGTATCGAGTCCATCTAGAAATAAGACGAGGAAAAGAAGGAAGAATTCAACAATAACATGAGTCCAAACAAAAAAAAAAAAATGGTTGAATTTGCTGACCAAACGATAGGCACAAAATGTTATACACAGGGACAGCAGCACCACCTGTGCCGGCGGCTGTTGTTATTTGGCTGACCTCAAAAAAAGTGACATCACACAAAACCAAACGACCGCAAAATAAGCCCTTCGAGTGGATACAAGAAAGGGCCGACCTTCCGTGAAAAAAAAAAGAAATATATATATATATATAGAGAGAGAGAACACCTTATACCTCCCGCGCTTTATCCCTCACATCGGTTGGCATCGGGAGTAGGGCAACGATGGTGTGCGTCAAGACCCGCCATTCGAAAGAAAAAAACCTTGAACTTGGCAACTTCCTCATTGTTGTTGAATTTGCTTCGTGCTTTGTCTTTTTTTCTTGTCGGTTCAGCAGATAATCAAACGAATGCGATTAGAATCGGGTCAGCAAACTGCAACGTGATCTTTTTCATCTTGATTGTCAATCGACATGATAGTCATAATCGATTATCGATAATCGTAAATTTTCTTATTATTTTCACAACATTTCCGCCATCTTTTTTCCCCTTCTTTTTCCTCATTGTAACCAAATCTCCTTTGTGTTGAGGACATTTTTGTGGAACACGATACGTGTTCACATATTATTACATTGCCTAGCAAGAAAAGCTTGATGTACCAAAAGAAGAATACAACACAGTTGAGATCTTCTTTCATTCTTTCTTTAGATTTATAGAGTAGCAGAGAGTACCAGATAAGTCAGATATTGTCTAAACTAAATGGGTTCACGTTTTTCTTTTTTTTCACGTTTGACGGCGTAGCGTTCCTATTCATTCAGAACTCGATTCACGTAGACGTGCACAGCAGGACAGGCCCCCATGGCACGCTGACCTCTTTTCTCGTCGGCTTTCCCGTCTCGCATGCAAACATACACAAAAGCGAGAGAGAGAGAGAAATACCACAAGCAAGTCTTGTATTGACCAACATTGGGAAAATATTGGAAAATGAGTAGGGGGTTCTATCTCAGATTCTTATTGGCGTCTAGTCGCAGCATCAAGAGGAATGAAATGTCCAGTTGGCGTTTCGTTACTGGGCAGGAACAAGCTTCGTGTATTCATCGCATATACACACAAACACCCATAAATAGAGGCAGACTAATCAAGAAAGGGCTACGTGTATTAGAAGAAAAACAAAAAAAAAACATTAAAACGAACGAAATGGGACGCGTGTGAAAGCAGGAAGCGAAAGGAGCAAATGAATCAATAGTGGAAAAAGGAACGGAAGGCTGTCGCCAACAAGGGAAGAAGGGCTAGGCAGGATCCTGATGATGTCCAGCGTGAGCCACCGTTGCAAACGTTGGTATCGCAGCAATGGACGGCCAGGAAGCGATCCCGATCGTTGCTTTCTAATCCATCAGAATATGCAAATCACACAAATAACAGGATCCCGTTATTCATCATTCCATATCTCTCACAACCAGACTAGGCCATATTGAATTCTTTATATATACCAGGCCATCATCGTTTATTCTATAAACAAATTCGGGGCCAGAGAGGGGGAGGGAGTTGTATTATTAATAACAATGCAAATTTTTCTCCCCGACTACTGAGGAGGCCTTCCTATTGATACGGTTTGGATTAAAAAAAAAAATGGAACATCGGTGAAATGAAAAGACTGTTATTTTGCATTCGAACGATCGAGGGAAAAAATGGAGCCAGGAAAAATAAACGAGTGAATAGTCACGAAAACGATGACATACGTATGCAGCTGACTTCTTTCCTTTTTGGCAAAGTGAAAGTGTGTTATTATGCAGAATAAAGTCCCCTCTTCCTCTTGTGTTACGCAAAAGAATAAGAAGAGACCCTCTTCACCTTGTAATCACATGCAGAAACCCAACCCTTGTCGTCCCACTTTCGTCTATTTTTCAGTGCCATATGCCGTTGGCAAATAAGCCCATTTCAATGGCTATTGCTGTTTAGCATCCCAAGAGCTGGAATTTTGTTTTTCTGTTTTGGTAAAATAAAAAGAGGAGGGGATTCCAAGGAAAACTTACTGTCAACGCAGGTTTTTTCGTCGCCGCACTCGCGGTTGATCAGGCCGGAAGGCAGGTGCAATTTCTAAAGGAAAACAAGAAAGAAGGACGAGAAATAGAAATAGGTAAATAGACAAAAAGAAAAAGAGCACACACAGTATATATACATTTTTAAAAACCACGCAAGAAAGAAAACAGGTGGAATTTTCTTTTTTTTATGTTTCAGTTTCATTTTCCCACATGTTATTCGCTAGCTGATGTCGGCCGTGGTGGCAGATGGCTCCAACCTAAGGAGAAAGAGCTCTTGGAAAAAGCGCAAAAATCAAGAATGATATTTTTTTTTTCTCAAGGAAAAAAGCTGCTGGCAATGGCCAAAGCAATAGCCCAAAAAAGAGAAAAATGAAGAGAAAGCTACTCGCGAAAGATTGTAGAGTAGAAAGAAAGCCAATTTCAATACATTTTAAAAGGAAAATGCCTCAATTCCTCCCAGCCAAAATTAAATATTATAGAACGCAGGGCATTTTAAAATTTCCAGTGGACTTTTGTACAAAAATTGTGTTTTGAATATTCAAAAAAAACTTACTAGACATCTGTCGGCTGATGATGGACATGTCACTGCTTGGCTGTCTTCGAATTTGGAACAACCTTTACAGTTGACACATCGCAAAGCGGTTGTTGCCGCTGGAAACACTGCCACCATCACGAAGACGACCAACATCCACAATCGGCCATCCATGTCTTTTAATTATTGTTATTACCCTTTCCTTTTCTTTTTTTTTAAACTAAAACTCAGACGCACACACACACTCTTCTACTTATCTCTTGTCCACTCAACTCCGTAAAAAGATGCTGGAACTATTTAAAAAAAAAGATCCGTCCGGTCCGTTTTCTTTTTTGCGCTCGTTTAGCGTATCAAATGAAACTGAACCGCTAGTTTAGCCCACGTTAATTACACCGTCAAATCTCACGAGAGATCTTTAAGAAAAGGGTGTTTTCTTTAAATTTCAAGAACAACATTAAAAAAACAAAATTAAAACAAAAAGAGTTTCGCCACAAACGGTGTAGACAGATGGGAGGGGAGGCGGTCCAATAGGAGGGTGGGGGGAGAGCCGGGCGACAACAAGCACATCACAAAGACGCTCGACGTCTGGTAGCTACTTGGATGGTGACGCCAGTCGAGACGGAGGAGTACACCGTCATCTTTAGAGTGCGGATCGAGCGCGCGCACTCCAATTCTTGAGATGCCACGAAGGAGCCGAGAAAAGGGGGAGGGCTATTGGGTCTCTCTCAAAGGGACTCTAAAAACCTCGACGACCATCCGCCGACAAAGATGGCGATGTACAAAAGCACTTGAAACTGTAGGTCGGCTGAGAGAAAAAAAAAACAGTTGAACAAGGCAAATGTTTTATTTTATTTTATTTCAATTGAATTTCAGTTCAAAGGATATCGCTTACGTTTCACGATCGTATCTTCCAAGATTGATTGGAAGAGGCGAATGACAATCAATTGAAGAAGGGTATCCGGTACGATGGGTTTCGACGAATAATTCATATTAATGAGACTGGCGTCGATAAAAGGGATTCGGTGAGTGGGGAGTTTACAAAGATGTGAGATAACACTCGCATCGATTACCCCTCTGGAGCAAAAACATCAAGTTCCTCACTTTTGTTTTCTTCCTTTTTAAGCCAATAAAACTAAAAGGCGTGCATCAAGATCTACGTCATTCTACATGAATCACGTATGCTAATCATTAGCGGTAGTTGGTTGCCACTTCAACTACCATACGAACTGGTTCTTCTCGTTATTATAATTCAACTACTTTCGCTATAAACAGTTAGACCACCTTGGTCTAAAAACGACCACAAAACAAGTTTATCTCAAAAAGAAAAAAGAGGATCCGATTTATTTTCACTTTAAACATAACAAAAAGAAAAAAAAAACGATAATTACATAGAATCAGCAACATGTTAACGTCGAAAAATAAGCATTTTCAGAGACATCAATTGAAACAAAAAGGATCACATGCGAGAAGTATTGAGCCGCCAGTTGAAATGAAATACAATGACGCGCGTAACGATCGTCAAGTGGGTTATACCAACACTACCATCTTTCATCTTTCCCCTACGGTTCTGCATCATGAAAACACACGAAAAAATCCCCCATCTTCACACACAAAAAAAGGCAGCAATGAAAGATCTTCACGCACGCGCGGCCGCAGAGGATGTCATCTTGATAAATAGAGTTGCGATGTTCATGCTCATCGACCCCCTCCCCACCCACCATCCTGGATTCTCGTTTTGTTAACTTCATGCAAAAGAAAAAAAAACCAAAACCAAAAAAAAAAACGAAGCAAACCGAAATGTCCCCCTCGAGGACGTGCACAAAGACGAGTGTAAATAAGGATGTCGGAGTTAAATCCATCACATTGTCAGCGAAGGCAGTACACGCATTTCTTGCAAAGTCTTTTCCAACATTAAACACATACACATTACGTCTTTAAATTATAGTCTCCATATAAACAAAATACGGATCATACTACATTGAATGTCAATTAACGAAAGAAAAATAGAGAAATGATTCCCTTTCACTTTCGGCGAGGTCTGACTGCTTTACTCGATCGTCCATCTTGGCCGTCCGGCTGCGGATGACGGCCAGACGGTATGGGCTGTTGAGGCGACACGAGCAGATTAGGTGGCGACGGTGGCGCCACCAGACGCTGGTGTCGACGATTGGCATTACGACTAACTGGACTCGAGCTGGACGTGTGCCGCGGGAAAAAGAACCCGGCACTGGAACGTCGTTCATTGTTGACGCTAAAATCTTCGCTGCATTCAAAACACAAGACGTAAGGAGACGAAGCCGATCGCTGAGAGATTCGAGACGCTTGCAACGTCATATCGGCAGACACGTGAGACGCCATCAGCGTGGCAGAGCTGGTCATACCTTCCACACCTTCGTCCACGTTCGTCAACCGATGATAACCATCTCCTCCTTCAAAATCATCCAAATACACCTCGACATCCATCTCAGACCGCAACCGCTCACTCTCGTAATTATCCCAATCCAGCGAAGCCAAACTGGCATTATCCGTCTGCGTCCTTCTGTTTACCTAAAAATAAACAATATCCTTTTCAATTCTTTGGTTAAAGGGAATTCACCCCTAAAAGAAATAAGGAAATAAAATTTAGATGAAAGAAAACGGAAACGGAGCAGGAAGGCGTAACGAGTAGGAGGGAAATATGTCTACCACATGGTAATGAGCATGTTAAAAAAAAAAAAGAAGAGAAAAAATATTTGGAAACGAACCAATCGGCCGCCCGTTCCTGGCAGAATTTCGAACGACGGAAAAGTGCCCTTGAGCGGCAGAGCGGATCGAGCGATATCGAGCGGCACAACGCATCCAGCGGAAACCACGTTCAGACTGCAACTGCTGTCGGTTTTCGACGTCTGGCAACGTTTCAAATGACCAGCGTACCAACCACTGACCGAAGACGGACAACTCTGAGTCGCTTCGTCCACCAGCTGGATCGTGGTCGGAATCATGCCAACATGCGTCGCAGACGTCAGGGCACCCGTGGCCGGCTCAGCGGATGTAAACTCGCCGTCATCCACACTGCGAGGACTCGTACTTTTCTTCGACCATTTGCGATCGTCTAACGCGACCCGATCCATTAAAGGATGATTCATCAATTCCGGTTTAGCTTCTTCTTCCTCTCCATCAGCTACACCCTTTTCTTCGGGTTCAACAACCGCAACCGCCTGTTCAATGTCGGCCGTCGCAACCACCGACTCGGCATCGTTGTTGAGCTCAGAGACGGGCGTATTGTAGCGCGGATGATACGGATTCGTCGAGCCGTAAGAATGTCCTTCAGATAATCCGCTTTTGTTGTACTGATTGCGATGGTGAGACTCTTCATCCGAGCCGGAAAACGTGGCAGGTGTGTAATGTCTATTTAAACGTTATCAATTGAAAAATACAAAGTGCTAAGCTATTTTGTTTTAATTACTTCATTTAAAAAATAAACTTACTTGTTGATGGCTGCACTTTTCGAGTGGGTCGACATGGCCAAAATGGAATACGATTCCGAACTGGATGGCGATTGAATTTGAATAGACGGCATCATGGAAACGGGACGTGAACGCCGCAGCGGATAATGATGACAATCATCTTCTTCGCGTTGCTGAGCTTCTCGATAATATTGACGTTGAACTTGACGATGATTGCGATGTTTTTGGCGCTGACTCGATTTTTGCAAACGATAATAATGGCTGCTTTGACGTTGACTAGAACCCGTTGCCGGTGGACGCCAATTAGGTATCGCTTCGTTATTATTCGCCAATGGCGAACTAAAAGCGCAACCAGAAATGCGTTTCGCCTCCGACAAGCGAACATCAGACATCGACCATCGATTAGATACAGCCGGTTCCGTCGCTCCAGTTTGAACGGCCACGTTTACTGCCCTCCGCTGTCAACAGCACATGACGAACAACAACAAAGAGAAATATGAAATACGGATGTTAATATCAACCACAAAAAAAAAAAGACGCGCAAGCTATTGATCGTAGTAAAAAGAAAGAAAAGTACTAACCTCAACATATCGGCACGAATTGCCACATTCGGCAAGTGAGGCCGTTGATGGCGGTGGCAAACATTTACAGAGAAGGGCACTGGCCCGCCATCTCCTCTCGTCAAAATAGCAACGGATAGCAAAATAGACGAGTGCGCAAACAGCCATAACTGTCATACAAACGACGACGACGCTTACCAGCCCCGAAGATGATGTGGAATTAGTGGTGGGGACCACGTTCACGTCTTGCAACGAACTCATTCGTTTCACTTTAATCGCATTTAATAAAATAAAACAAAAAGATTCAAGTACATGCTATGAAATGTTTGCAACACAAGAAAATATCACTTACCCTCGTCTGGGATGGAAATGGAAGCGTTCAACATGAAAAACAAAATGGCGGTACAAAATAATTTGGAAATAGAACAAATGTGTGAATTTGAATAATATAAAACAAAAAAAAAATTCTAATAGAGTTGATACATGGAAAAATATTAAATTAAAGTAAATCTGTATTGAAATCCAAAGTGTCTATGAATGACATTAACAAAGTATCCATCCACAGTCGTCGAGAGTTTGAACACAAGTGTGTGACGAATGACCATATGCGACCTTTGGTCGACAACGAAAAGGCAGGGTGAGCAAACAAAACAAAAGATGAATTTGTTTTTCTTTACTGAATTTGCATAAATATCAATCGAGGGTATAGTTTTTGCTTTTGTTTTTTCGAGCCATTCCCCTCGTTTTTGAAGTTGGAGGTAGAACACGTTTAAAGTTATTTGCTCTTCTTCTTGACCTTGGAAGATTTGACGCCCATTTTTTTCGATCCCTTTTTCTTCTTTTTCTTTTTCTTCTTCTCCTTGACGTTGCTGTTGCCGGCCAAGAACTCGTCCTGATCATTATTACGCAAATTATTTTCACCTTCAACATTTAATTGTTTTTTTTCATCCAAAAGAATATTAGAATCACCTCTTCGGTTTCGGCGTTGCGGTGGCGCTTCCGTCGACAAGGCGTTTTGGCGTACCACATTCTCAAATTCTCTTCATCCTCCCTTAGGGCAAATAAACAAAAAATACACGCTGGAGAAGATGCCAATCAAGAATGAATTTTCACATTTAATCGGTCTCTTCCTTTGTCTCAGCTCTTTGAATCTTGGCGAATTGATGCCATAAGAAACTAGCGGTACTCTTCAGGGCAATGGCGTCATAAACTGACACCGAAATAAGCCGGGCTAAAAAAAAAAAAAATAAGGAGAAACTTTCCTTTTTTTTCTACGTCTTATCTTTGGGTACATAACTGCCATGACCGGCTGCCTTATTTACCCACACTCCCCCAGACATGCGCCATTTTGATTTTGGCAGTTATCCCAATAGTTAAAAGAAATAGGTTACGCATCAAAACTAAGCGAAACGTGATCTCCTTAACAGACAATTCCCTTTTGAAAATAAGATTTCAAATTGATTTGAGACTCATGCTCGCATAAACTGACGAATGAATTGGAGGTTTCACATACTTGTAAATGGGTTCGCAGCGGGCCAGCGCCGACACGAACTCGTCCGCTTTCAGCATCTGACGTGGCAACAGCTGTTTCCGTCGTTCGCTCAATATCTATTGTGACGTCATTATATAAACATTTTATTTACCACACAATTTTTTTTTTCTTTTTTCTTTTTAGAATAAATATTACAAAACGCTCTTACTTCAGAAACTGATCGTGCAATGGAGCCGGGCGTGTACGAGTCGGAAATCCGTGCCAGATTCGTCAATTCCGCAGGAGTCGTTGTGTATTGACATGAGCGCGTCGCTTGACGGATAAAATAGTCCCACATGGTAAAACGGGTGCCGTAATCCGGTGGGGGTATGCCAATCATCCGCTGGAAGCACTTGCGACAAATTCTTTAATAAAAAAAAATGATGTAATGAAATTCAAATGCTATAATCGATTCGAATCGCATCAGATTAACTCGTTGATCGCATTCCCACGGAGTGGACGAAGTTCCGACAAGGAGGACGCGATCCTCAGGTCCGATGGCTCTCAAAATCTTTGGCAATTCCTTCCTCATACGGCGCATGTCCCATCGTTCCATGCGCACCGATTTCTTCATAAATAGACGGTCGACGTCTTCGATAACGATTACGGATGGTTGCAACAGTCTAGAAACCTTGTTTAGAACCCAATCCGATTGAAATAGTTTGAATGGCCGGAGTTGGGGGCGCTTTAACCAAAGTTGTACCACTTACTTTAGTGATCAAATGGATAAGCATGGTCATGCCGGCCTTCCCCGGATAGCGGCCCATCAACGAAGAGTTGCTCATGTCGAATAAAGTGGCACCAGTGTGGTTACATATAGCGTGCATTAAAAAGCTTTTACCCGAACCATGCGGTCCGGCTAACAAGACGGAACGAGTCAATGGCGTCCTCTTCCGGATCTCTTCCGATCCTTGAAAAAAAAAAAAAAAATAATAATAATGTCAAAATATCATACAAGATGGATGTTTTTGAAAATAGTCATACCAAGGGTTAGAATGCAATACTCGATCAAAGCGCAGCGGATGTCTCCCAGTCCGGGAAATGTGTCGCGCTTCCATTTCCGACTGAGTGGATCGACAACAGAGACAGAACCCAGGAAATCTTGAATGTTTGCTTTCGGATAGGAGCGGATGATGCCGACTTGGACCAGCTCTTCCACAAGAGACTCGAGCGTTCGGTCGGGAGTCAGATCCTTCTCTTTGCGACCTCTCTTGGATTTCTTGGCCGCTTTTCGGGCCGTCTTCCTCTTACCTTTGCTCTTGCGCCCGCGGTCGCGATCGTAAGCCGATTTCAAACGATCCAGCTCGTAGCGAGCCTGGATATCCGCTTCAAGTCGCATCTCGTCGTCCAACTCTTCAGATACTTGCGCCCTGAGAAGCTCCAGGTCCCATCCGATCCCACCCGTCTCCGCACGATCCCTCCAAACGTCTAGAAGAAGCTCATCTTTCATTTTCCTCGCATTTAAATTTCAATTTTTCATAACGGACCGTAATATTTCTGATTTTCGTGGACGATTTTTTCCAGCCATTGCGACGGTGTCATGTCGACACCTTTTGGCCTGTCCTCTTCTGCCCGTTTCATGCTGCTCGATGTCTTAGCCATAGGCGGTGCTGTTACTTTCTTCATTGCATTGAGCGAAAATGAACCAAATTAAAAATCGATTCAATTTTCTTGCATGTGTTTCAAGGGTTTCTCACTTTTTTCACCACGACGGGGACGGGCGTTTCGACGGGCCGGTCGGCCGTATTGTAAATGAGTTTGGATCCTCCTTCCTCCTCTGCTGGAAGGTCAGGAAATTTGCCGCTTTGCTCGCGATGATCGATGTACCAGCGTCGAATTTGCTCTAAGAAACTTTCTCTGATGGCCACTCCATCTTTGTCTCTTTGGCGATCGCGAAGCGTTGCCAACTCGATTTGATATTGCGCTTCGAGTTCCGTTTGCTTCAGCGTTCGCATTGTCTCCAGTTCTTTCGCTCGCGTGATCTCCGGATTCTCTTTGTAGTTCTTGGGGACCTGCAAAATAAAAAACACGTTTTTTTTTTTGTTTTTTTTTTTAACAGTCAACCGCCTACAAACGTCGCAATAATTCCGCCCATTAATCACGAATAAGAAAAGTGCTGATTCTATCGCCCTCAAGGTCTTTCACGCTCCAAGGATTTGCCAAGTCCATTGATTCATATTGCGATCTTTTCTTTTTTTCACGACCCTAAACCGCACCGCGGGTTTTCAATTCAAAGCATATTTTGCATTTGGGCGTGTTCATTTTTGTTTGTTGTTATTCTGAAATTGTTTTAACGTGGACGTTTATGTTATCTAGTGACCGGAAAACAAAAGAATTTTGATTGAGGAAATGGATTTCTCCAACTATTACGTCGTTCGTGCTTGGCCGGCTAAATATTCAAATGATTGATGTCACTCATTTTTTTTTTGTGCGTGAAATCAGTGGGGCGGGATTGATGGCAAAAAAAAAAAAGAAAACAATTTCACTTCATACCATTCCGAGGAACACCATTTCTTGATGGCGCATTTGACGGACGCGTTTGAGCGCTAAGAAGCTGCGCCAGGCGTTTTGGATTTTGATGGCGGCCGTGTAGGTGTTCATAGCGGGTTTGAGCTTATGCAAGCCGCGCCCGGTCACCATTTTCTGCTGGCGGATTTGCTTCATCAAGTTGAAACGCAGGCGGCCCTGACGAGCTCGTTCGTGAATTTGAATCAGAGCCACGGCTTCATCCCACGTCATGGACGCGCTGTCGGCGCTCAGTTGTCGACGCGGATTGCGCTCCGACTTGAGCAGCACTCGCTGGACCAGCTGTTTGCGGTCCGTTTCGCTAGCCGAACGGACGGAAGCGTTTCCGTCTCGATCTCCATTGACGAACAGCGTCAACGGCGGATCAGTTTGTTCGGGGGACATTTTCAATTGGGCCAGTGCGACTCCGATGAATGGCGTTTCGTTAAATTCCAGTGTGGCCAATTCGTTTTTCAGCTCGACCACTCGGCCCAGGACGGCCCTTATGATGGTGCTGATATCGCGTCGCTTCTGGACGTGCAACATGTTGCGAAAGCAGACGTCCAGCTTCCGGGCGACGACAATGTAGCGCAGATAGACGAGACTGAGTCGCGAATAGAGGACATGTCGGTGTTTCTCCGGCAGTGATGCCACGATGGCTTTCTCCTGTTCCCATAACGATTCCAACTCGTCCTCGGCCCAGCGCCACAATTCGTCCAAGTCCACCCTGCCATTTATTTGAAACGACGTGTCACGCATACTGTACAATTTCGATTAGCAAACAAACATCGTTTGTCTCAACGACAATGAAATAATAGTTCCTCAGCGTAAGACTGGAACATTGACCTGCGTCACAGTTTTAACCGCAATATGCATATTCGAGCAGGTCCTTTAGTGACTGGTTGGTCCACTCGTGGGCAACGGGCCACAAGCCTTACACATAAACACACAACCTGAAATCTCGATTTAATAGTACAGGCAGTACACTGCCCTCTATAAGGATATGCAAATCTGGCCGTCAATGAGTCACTGTACGGAGACGGAATTTCAGGTCTGAGATTGATGCGCTGGACGGTGAAAAACTACACAGAAATTTAGGACAGCAATACTGAGATGGCTTTAAAACTTACATGGACATGATGAGTCTTGAATTTCAGCTATCGAGAATCCCAATTCACTTGGAACAGCAATGCCCTGTCAAACTTGTAAATAGAAGAACGCTCTGGGATGTGCATATCGATTAAGCGTTGCCATAGTGATTGTTTATAACAGTCTACACCAACACGAAGCCCTTCTTTGTTATTGTTTAAATATGAATGTCACTTTTGTTTTTCATTCTTCGAACTTCAGATGCCCGCGTGTACGGGAACAGGTTCTATAACAAGGATTGCATGAACAAGCAGTTAAACCCTTTCCATTTCTATTTACGCTAAAACAATTAAAAAGGAAAAACCTGATCCGAAAGGGAAAAACAAGTTGTAAAAGCGAACCAGTTTTGTCTCATTTTCATTATCAGCAACTTGTAATTTTCAGTCCAGCAGGTTGTAGAACAAGCGAAACCGGACAGAGATGAATGACTTTGTACTACAGAAGAATGCACCTTGAGTACTGTAACACATATTTAAATTTGTCTACAGGATTATTCAAATTTCCTAACACTTTTCGTGCCAAGAGTTTCGCGTTCGTGAATGCGCAGGAAATACAAGAGAAAATCCCCGTAGTTACAAATTTATGCAACTTTTACGGTACTGGATCTTTTGCTGAATTTCCGCACTGCGTTTGCAAACAAGGTTATCTCTAGAAGCACATCGAAAATATTGCAAAGCATTTTCCGCACTTGTGGGATTTTATTGCAATAAAATTGTGGTTAAATTGTCTGGTTTTGCTGCTTTTTAAGATAGTGGACCATAAACATTAGATGCATTCGCGAATTGCCTTATTACTTTTCAATTAAAATGGGAAAAATTTTGCATTGCGAACAAAGCAAATCTCGAAAGGTTTGCGATTTATTACACCAGGCTTATACGAGTTTGCAGATTGCCAAAAATCTTCGTTTAAGTGACAGCAAGTAAACAAGGACGAATCCTTTATTTCTCCTACGTGTACGAATTTTATTACGCTTTTAACTGCTGTAACTATTTTATGAACTATAAGTGAAAGGTAGGAAACAATGTAAACAAATAGAGAAAAAAAAATAAATAAAAGGGAAGAATCACGACCGTTTTCAAGGTTTCCAACGATTCGGGTAAAATCCCACACCGTTTGCCATTGGCAGTACGAACGTGCAATACTGCAAGGTCACGATGTCTTTTATCTTGGGAAAAGGGGAAATACCTGATTAAAAATGCAAAAAAATGAAAAGGGAAATTATTAAGGGAAGTTTTGCAAGGTATTCATATGTGAAGCGTAACTCAAACGTTAAGAAATGCAGTAATTCGAATATTTATGCAATCGGAAAATTCCAACGCTTACACTTATCGAGCTGTTGACTCACTTCCTATCAAATGCTAGTGGACGACTCATGTCTTTTGGAGGGGCAAAGTCATGACATCATTCATAAATAATGCATGGCAATTGTGGGATTTACTCGTATCGCTAAATGAAAGCGACGATATTAAGAAATATAACAACCGATCATGTTTGTTATTGTCAAGTTTGTCCAATCAGGAAGAGCAGACCTAATCTACGAAATGCCTTATCACGAACTGATACGAGGTTGTTAGTCACATTGGCGACGGATAGGAAGAGAAGGATCGAGACAGTGGGATATGTCACTCAGTTTTCCAGGACCACCTTCCCCTATCCGCCAAATAAATGACGCACGAAAATCAAATGAAAAACATTTTGTTTCGTCATGGCCCATGAGTCGCTATCCGCTTTGATCGGGAACTGTCCCGCTAAGACGAGTAATAGCAAAAAATGATTGTGATCTATACAAACTGAAAGGACCAGACTGAACCATTTTGCATCTCACTCGGCCATGGGCAATTTTAAGTGGATCCGCTTGGTTTTGCCATAAAAAAAAACAACACGGTAATAAAAAGAGAAAAAAAGCGTATCGTTTTCTTGTTCGTATGGCTCACCTTATTCTATCTGGCGAAATATTTTATGCATTGCAATTTTTTTTTGTTTAGAAAGTGGTCATCAACACACTTTTTCACGGTTATGTATACAACTACTAGGTTTTTTCCACTTGAAAAATACCTTGTCCTGGTTTATTTATTTGTTTTCCATTGACGCCTTTGTTGACTTACAAAGAACCTATTCTTTTTCTGTTTTTGCTTTCTCTTTTTTTCTCTTTCTGATTTTTGAACAAGTAGCAAATGATTTCGTCTAGTCGTAGACGGGATGAATCCAAAGCCGAATTATCATGATTCCGCATTGCTTTTCTCTGCTCTATTAATTTTTTAAACTTGGCTTACTGTTGTGGGCAAAGAGCGACGTCAATGGCCATCATTTTCACCAAACAATAACCCGCATGAAAAACATACAGGACGGCTATTGTTATTAAGAACAAAAACGTGATAACAGAAAAGGCCGGAAGGTAAGGAAACGGACCCCCCTCGCCATCTCGTAACTGGTACAGGAAAGCCCGCTAGTGTGGTCATTATTTAACGAAGAAGAACGAAGAAGATTTAACGAGAATGTTAAATATAAGAAACAGGATGTGTCGTCTTATCATTTCCTTTTTTTCCTTCTGCAAAAGCTGTTAATGCCATCTGTTTGCATTTTTTAGAACTTGCTATTCGGATTGGCTGAGTCCCGCAAGTTGCACGATGTTATTGATGATGCAATACGATGTGCTCGCACGTTTCCATTAGGTAACGACCGCCGTCGTCCTCTATCGTGAGCCACCGGGACTGTTACTGTTGTCGTTATTACGACTACAACTTACTTGATTTCAAGCTTCGTATGCCTTAAAACCCACACGTATTTTAAATAAACATTGCTTACTATTTCCACTCGTAGCACAGGAGCTTCTCATCCCGATTAGGATTTAAGCCCTCCAATATTATAAGTATAATTTGATCGGTACATGTAGGATTATGTTCGCCGCGCTACACCAACCTTAACGATCGTGAGAAAAATACATAAGTAACACTTTCGATTATCCGTACGCTGTTGCAATTTTTAATGCAATATCGATCAACCATTGTCGGGAAGAAATGGCGCGGAAAGCAGATTTCTAACGTGTGCCACTCCCACACGCAGGGAAGGGGTGGGTGGGCAAATGAACTATTAAATGTATGGTGACTGTAAATTTCACTATTTTACTGCTGGGCCTTGAAAAAGCGTTGAATGTATTATCATTCATTAACCTTTCGTCGAACGTGTGTCGTGCGAACGTTGCCACCTTTCAGCAGTTGTCACGACGTCAGACAGTTGACAATACGCTTTTTTTTCTAAAGTGTCGTAAGTTGGTGAGAGACTGTAAAATGTTCTCTTTTTTAATCCTGGTGACGTTTCTAAGTTTCGCTTTCGGACAGAATCTCGTTCTAATTGGTGGTAATCTCAGAGATGATAACGCACAAGTCTGGAATAAAATGGTCCAATTGGCTGTAAGTTTTCTTGCTTTTTAACAATTATTTTTTGAATCCCACGTTTTAAATATTGAACGAATATTAGGGTGGAAAAGGGGTGGCCAGAATAGGAGTAATCTCCGTTTCCAATCAGAACACAATCGAGGGTGACAGAGTGATTGAAAACTTCGTAAGAGTTTATGGTGCCAATGCAGTTGGGATCCCCGTGTCGCAGACTGGAGCAAACGATCCCGTCGTAGTAAGTTTTTACATTAATTGAATTTTAGTTAAAATATTTTGAAATATAGATTATTCATTGGTTGATTGCTATGCATAGGCAAATTTAGTGAAAGAACAGACAGGCATTTTCATCGTAGAAGATTCCGAAGATAAATCTTGGAATTTTTGGAACTGGGTAACGTCGTTGGTACGTCCAACTGATGTCGCTACAGAGCCACCCACTGGGATGGTGTGTTACGAAA
The DNA here is from genome assembly GCF_022539665.2 of Daphnia carinata. Lineage (NCBI taxonomy): Eukaryota > Metazoa > Arthropoda > Branchiopoda > Diplostraca > Daphniidae > Daphnia > Daphnia carinata. The sequence continues at coordinate 6,469,939 of NC_081331.1, forward strand.
GTGCTAGTTACAAAAGGCAACAGCTAATCGATACACTACGTCCGTTTGGCCAAGATTCTCTGGTATTAGCAGCCATCAAAACAGTCCTGAAAAAAGGTGGAATGGTTGCAGGAAATGCTGCTTATATGGTGAATTTAATCGCCGTTAGAAAAATCAATAACGTAATTCATAAGCCAACCAATTTGATTTACAGAGCAAATCTGCAGTCATTTTAGAAGGTGATTCGATCAGCGCTCTTGTATCTGGAACCCGTTTCATTTCCTTTCCTCGCATGCCATACTCTATCCGAAAAGAAGGTGGTCTCGCTCTTCTCAACACCGATTACGTGATAGAGAGCCATTTGAGCGAGAAAGGACGAGAAGTGCGATTAATGCGGACACTCCTCGAAAGTGACGTTTCCAGGGGACTCGGTGTCGATGAAAATACGGCACTTGTTGTCAATAATCCACTTTCCCGGCCAGTCGGTCAAGTAATGTTGTTTAATCTTGTAAATAAGATTGGCATTGACAGAAACTAATTTATGCTTTAAAGGTCATAACTGCGTCTTTGGACGTAACTGGTGTTCTTTACTTTGATGTCTCTGACATACCAACTCCTTCGATAACCAACGCTCTGTACGAGAATGTCACTTTTTCTTTCTTTACAGCAGATGACGTTTTCGACTTAACATCAGGTAAACCTGTCGTATTGTGTTTCCTGCAAAACGTTCGCAAACTTCATTTTTCTTTGTACGAAGAGAGTGTAACTTATCCGCCGTGGAAGGAAGCTATTGCTGGCCAAGAGTGGTTCAAAAATGCTGTCCCATCTAATGACATTCTTTCTCGTGCCGGTCCGTCTCAGTGGCGGCAGACAGCTCGACGTCTTATTGATTGCAAGGAGCTGAACGTCACTAGTTACTCCCCGTCATCAATCGTCCCAATGATTCCGGCCGTTCAGGTCATCTTTAATCGTCAACGTGCAGTCGGATTTGGAGCTGATCTGCCTGGCGCTCCCAACAATACTTATGTTGCTTCTTTTCAAAGAATGATGGCTTCGGTTAAGGTTCTCGGAATACTGTAAATACGACTCGTATATAGAATAGTTCCACAGTTATCTCAAATGTAAGCACACAGCTGTAATGACTTTAATCAATGCAACTCAAAAAATAAACTTTTAGACTTATGTAATATTTGTGACACAGTTTTTGGAATTATCAATGTAGGAAAAAGGTTAGGATATTGTCAAAGTGTTACCAAGAAAGTACGATTAAATGAATATAGCAGCAGATCAATAGTTTTGAATAGAATTGAAGAACAAGTGTTTAGCACAACCGCGGTCAGTAAGCACTAGGTGACAGCAAACGTTATCTCTTAGCGTGAGTGCTGTCAGCTGTCAGTTGCGAACAAATTCGCTTACCTAATTCTTATTTGTGTTACTGTATTAAAACAAAATGCCTCCAGTTTTAGCCTATTGGGCAATTCGTGGAGTAAGTATTATTGTCAGTTTTCTTCTCATGCTGCAGGATAGTGTACTATAGGGTTCTTATTTTTATTTATTTATTTTTTTTTTTACAGCTGGCCCAGCCGATTCGTTTACTGCTGGCATATACCCAGACCGAGTATGAAGATAAGCGTTATGTCGTAGGCCCAGGATTTGACAAATCATGCTGGTTTGATGTCAAATTTACCCTTGGGTTGGATTTCCCAAATGTGAGTTACTAAATGATAATTTTGCTGCTTCATAATGATTCCCATAATGCAATTGTTCTGCCCACTCTGTTGCAGCTCCCATATTACATTGATGGAGATGTGAAGTTAACCCAAAGCAATGCTATCCTTCGCTACATTGCAGGAAAGCACAACTTAATTGGTACAAACGATAAAGAAAGGATACGTGTAGACATGATGGAAAATGAAGTTGGTGATTTTCGCAATAGCTGGGTCAGATTATGCTACAGTCCTAATTTTGTAAGCCACTTAAACTTGTAGATTTTAAAAGAAAAGGTTTAAAATAACTCTGTATTTTGCTAAAGGATGACTTAAAAGGTGACTACATCAAGAATCTGCCATTAAAACTCTCTGAGTTTTCCAAGTATCTTGGAGACTACAAGTGGCTTGCTGGGGAAAATGTAACACTCTTTGATTTCAAAATATACAATGTACAGTTAACAAGTTCCCTTAATTTTACAGATTTCATTTGTGGATTTCATTTTTTATGAAATGCTAGATCAGCATATGATACTTGTGCCTGACTGCCTTGACTCATTTCCAAATCTTAAACTCTATTGTGATAGAGTCCGCTCGTTAGACTCCATAAAAGCCTACATGTCCGGAAGTGATTTTATAACCCGCCCACTAAACAATCCACACGCTGGGTTTAAGTAAATGGGCTACATTGATTGAAATAGGTGAGTTCATTAAATTTAGTTCGGCTGGAACTGCAAGTTCTGCTGAGTAGCCCTTACTTTTCGAAATTTGTATTTCAGGTTAAAAAACGACATACCCTATTCACGTATAGTAAAACTGCAAACGATGTAACAGTAATTGTTCTGCGTTGCAGTGTTTATGCAGGTATCCGGTGCAATATATATTACGGATTGGAAACGGAAATTTTTCGTTTTTTATTCTAATTTGTATTAGGGAATCTGCTAAATGAGTAAAAGCGTTTTTGGAGATCGCGATGAGAAAGTTATCGGATGCAGCTAAAAAAAAAACTTTCATCCATGATCGAAAACCGTAGTTTTACAACGTTTGAATCTCGTAGTAAAATGAAAATTTTTTCAAACTCGCATATAACCAATGTCCTGTTCAGCACCATAGCGTAACGTTCCAAAGAGCTAAAATATGGTGCTACGCTCCAAAGGAAAGAGGTCGATGGCGATATTTGTGATTCCGTTACATAATTTGCGTTTAGGTCACGCAAAAGACTTCTGTCTTGGAAGTCAAATGTGGAATGCAAAAAATTTGCCTGATCGACGGGTTGGATGACGTGGTTATACTTAGCTCCTCACAAAATAAACTAGAGTATCCGGCTTTCCAACCGAAAAATGTGCATACAGCTACTATATTTTCACGTGATGCAAATAATAATTGTTGAACACGTTTTCTAATTTAGGAAAAGGAAGCAACGAAACGCTGTGTGGGCGCGTCGTCTTTCTAAAAATACTTTTGTTAACATACTTTTATATAAAAAGGTATTTTTCCAAGTATTTTAATCAACTAGCAAAACCCATAGATTGATGTCACGAAGGACGTGGAACATACTTCGTTCCTCCAAATCGAAGCATTAGTCTGATTACTTTTATTTTTCCTTGGTCTCCACAACAGATGGCGCGAACCTGTCCTCTGATGTTTTGCTATTCATTTAATCGATTGACTAGGATATGTATTCTCGTTTTTTTCGTCACGTCTATCATGACATATGATCTTGCTAGTTGTGGTACACCAGGAGAAAGCCTCTAAGGAGGATCAAACATCTTGTAAACGGACCAAATTACTACGAAGCCTGTTGGCTGTTGTGGCCGGAAGAAGCTTTTGGTTATGCAACTCTACTCAGCCTTCGACCCATAGGAAAACAAAACAAACAAGCCAAAAATAATGAAGGGCAATTGCGTCACTTGTGTTTCAGGTTACACAACCAGTTTAATGAATCTAGCCCAATCTCCAGACACACGAGAAAGTTCATTCTCGTTCTTTCTCTTCGTTTTTGCAAAACGCAGTATGCGACGCATTGCCATTACGAAACAACTGGTTAGAGTTCAACTAAGTTGTTTATTTAAAGTGCGAACGTCTGGTGGCGAACGATCCCTGCATCACGTACACGCGTACGCATTTTTCTGTATTATATTGCGTTGCGTGTTGATATACCATGCGTGTCAGTCTGAAAAAGGATCGGCTACCTACGGTAGCGCACCTGCTATGAAAGCATTGAAATACGATGCACGTCTACCGATGATAGTAGCAGAATCTCCTACAAAAACACGCGCTTATACCGACTGAATTCATTAAACGCTCTGGCAGTGACGCAGCACCTCACGTACTCACGCGGGACCACTCAAACGAATTACGATTTCCTGATAAAAATGACAATTGTATCATTACACTATATAATAGTGAATTTTAAATATTAATTATCGGGCTAAACAAATGGATATGGAGCGAAACGGTTTGTTTTTAGATTTAGAAGCCCAGGTACAAGTGGCTCTTACGTGCTTTACTTAGTTCACTAATCTTCGCAATACCCAATGCCGTACCCTAAAGAACTTGCAGATGGGCTAAAGTTGTTCGTCTTTGATGAAAGTAGATTTTGGTCATGGCGCTGCGACCCACTACAGACGATAGCGACTCGACTAACATCGATTGCAACTCAGAAACGGGAATAGCGGCGACGATAAGAAACGGTCGTTATTGATTATTGGACTTTTGGCGGAGAGCGGAACGTCTCACACGATTGTCAATCAAGCGTATAGGGAATATTCATCGGGTTCCTCCATTAATTACGTAGACAGATGAAGAAAGGGGCGAAGTGAAGTTTTAAGGTATAAAGACACGAACTTGCAGCGATTGATCACTGAACCTACCCAAGAACTTTTAAAACTTTGCAAAAAGAAAATGTTCTCTTTCTTCTTAAACCGCGAGATGAAATAGCCTATTGATTATCTAGCTTTAGAGCGGTAGTTTAGGCGACACGCTAATGCGGAAGCAAACGGCGGGACATCGAGTTCAGCATGAAATGGAAAAAACGATGAAAAACTGGCTTCGTAGAGTCAATTTTATTCTTGCATGCGTAAATTGAAGTTTCCTGTAGGCATCATTAAGTCTTCTAATAAAACGCTGCACCTTTTCCGAGCTTCTTACTCACTTAAAAAAGAAAAAGATCTAGAACGCGAAGAAATACTGCGCCGAATCGGCAAAAGATGACTGAATTTTAATAGGATTTCTTTTCCTCTTATGTGACCAATTGAAACCACATGATTACCTTGCAACAGACAAGAGTTGTCTATACATAAGAACCGTTGACTTCTACTACAAATGTACGCAGACATTATATTTAAATCTCCTTTTTCTTGTGTGTGTGACTGAGAGTCTGTGACCACTCAAATAAGGACTTCCATTCCCTTTCCTCTGTAGATTACAACTGAGGTATTTGTGCACGTCAAACAAGACGGTTGCTAATGCTAATCTAAGCCGTTTTTCCTGTACGTACTTGGGCGTCCTTTCTAAAGCTGCTTGTCGTGCTTAAATTCATAATAGATGGCTCGGGGAGTTCTTACAGAGGACGACACCCCTTCGTGAAAGGAACGCATAAACATTTTGAATTATGTTCTAAAAATTTATTTTGCGTCCTTGTTTGGTACCCTTCCTCTATTGCAGAACAAATTTATAAGGATTCAGATGAGACAGGAAAAGGTAAGGTATAGTAAAAATTCTCTTTATTCTGCCATATATGAAAAAGTTGAAGAACAAGGGACCTCTAAAGCAATTTTTTAAGAAAAAAAAAAGGGGAAAACCCCATTCTATAGGGAGACGGCGATACGAAGAGGGCAAGGAAAGATAAGAGGACTCGAGACGGAAATAATGGACGTGCGCTTCGGGACTAAAGATTGAGATCGGGAGCGCCAGTAGCCGAGTTCTCTTCGCTCGTGTCGGTGCGTTTCCTCGTCGCTTCCCTTCACTTGCTGCCACACGTCGGCATAATTTTATTTTATTTATTTTTTTTTCAGGTGTCGGCAGTTTATCGATTTTAACATTTGTTTTCGACAGTAACCAGCCGTTCAAATAGCAATACACTTTTGGGCGTTTCTTTTTTCGCGCAAAATTCGCTCATTCAGCGATAACCAGGTACGGCTTATCTCATGTTGACATAACGTTGGCACGTCGTCGCTTGCATGTCTTTATGTCAGTGATGAAATGTACACCGTTCAATGCACATACTTATCAGCCTAGTATATAAATATCGTAAATTCTAATGATGGGCACCAGTTGAAAAATAACATTTCAAAATGGTAGTATACAGTTCCGTGATGTCGCACACCCCACCTGATGGCAACGAGGTGCCAGAGATGCAAAAAAAAGGCGAGGCAATCGTCTTGGATAATGATAATCCGATCGATCCAGTGACTGGTCTCAGCCGACGGGAAAAGGATTACGTCCAACATAGCTGGAATCTCGTCCGTCAAGACTTGAAAGCTGCCGGACTGGGCTTCTTTCATGCGTATGACACACTTGATTTCTTATTACGTTTCTATTATTTATCATGCGCTTCGTTTGACGTTATTCATTACTGTTTTATGCGAAAAACACATTCATTTTAGAAAAGCTATCGTTGAGGAAAATTTTAGGTTTTTAAAAGAACTCGTTTTATTTGCAGATTCTTTCATGCCCATCCGGAGTACAAGGAGAAATTCAAGAAGTTCACCGACATTCCTGCTGATAAACTCATCGAGAATAGAGCATTCCAGGTTTGTTTCTATAGCTAGCAATTATTATCAAATTAAAAACAAAAATTTGTTTGCATAGGTGCATGCGATGAGCGTTATGAATGCAGTCACCATGGTAGTCGATACGCTTGACGATGTCCCGAAACTGGTGAACGCATTGAAAAATCTTGGCACGAGCCACGGTCGGCACAACATTCAAGTGTCTCACTTTCGCGTACGTTCAATTAATTTTACCTTTCATCATGTTGAATAGATATTGAGCCATATTTCAGACAACTAACCAAAGTTCTGCCTTTGTACACTATTCAGAGCTTGGCTGTGGTACTTGTAGCCTTCCTGGAGAGTGCCCTCGGCCCGGAACTGTTTCAAGACGACGTCAAGCAAAGTTGGATCAAAGCGTTGGATGTGGTTGTTACCGTAGTTGCCACAGGTTTACCGCACACGTCGCCTGGTGCCACAGAATCCACTGCCAACTGAATAAAACAACCAAAAACCTGCTGGGCTTCTCCGTTTTTGCAACTGCTTGAGTGCATGGCCATTTACATCAATTTCCCCGAAAAGAAATAAAAGACAAGTATTATCTCTAAATTCAAATCATCCTCTTGAACGACCTTCTTTTGTTTTCTTGCTGGAAGGCCACAATATTGTTGAAATAAATTCCATCACTAATATTTGTGCATTTTATTACGCATACTGTATTCTCCCCTTCAGTTTCACTACACTCTTCATTTATTGTCTTCTCTAAATCGATGTTGCAGCTCGTCTTGTTTCAACGTTTTACATCAATCTCATTCATTACTACTTAGTTACACATATACTAATCGGTGGTCCAATACATTTATGGCGTATATGCTTTTATTTGGAAAAATTTCTCAGCATTTGAATGGATTTTCATAGTGCAAGCGCACGAAAAGCCTTTTCTAAAATTTTCTTTAGAATTTTCGTTCTAAAAACTATCCCTGAGGTTAATTGTAAAAGGACTGCCGACGAATGAACCACTTTTTTTGCCAATGCTGTTTTTCGTTGCCCGTTTGGGAAAAAAAAAGGAACGCGTTAACTTGTTGCGCTTGATTTGACTATTCTTGTTTTCCTCGAACGTCCTTTAGCATCGTGTGCAGCTTTACGAGATTTTTACGAGGTCGAGCTGTAAAAATTGAAGCCACGATCAATACTCGGAGAGATGGCAGAAAATTGAGCTTTTACGAATGCATAGTGCGGGCTGGGAAATGGAGAAGATTGATGCCCAAATAATTTCAATAATAACCTACCGCCATTCTGCCTGCCCTATGAACATTAACCAACCACTTCAACTTGGTTTCTAATGTTGCATGATTCACATCATTTAGAAACCCTACGACGAAACAGCTTGATTTCAAGTAAAGCCTAATTTTATTTCAAAACGACAGCGTTATTGTTACTTTAAGTATGGTACGCAAACGCGAGTTTAATGGACGAAACAACTGAAGTTATTATTTTCCTTTCCCCTTCTTATTGCGTGCGTGTATTTCCGGCATTTTGGTTTTTGCCTGAACAAAGGCTGCTGATGGCAACAGGATAGGATGCATGAGAAAATGACGATAAGTTTCAAAGATCAAGGCCTGAAAAATGAAATCGGACGTTAGCAATTTTACTTTGGGATGACGGATGATGGGAACCAACGAGATGTCATTTCCTCGCTTGATTTCGTCTAGAACAGCCTTTTTCCCAATGTGCGTAAGAGCTATAGCGATTATAATGCATCAATGCCATCGTATACGGTTGAATGGTACTATACATCTCCGTGAAAAAACGCACGCAACACTTGTGTCAGTCTTTGTTATCCAAATTAGAAAATAAGAGAACGGTAAATCGGAGTCCCGTATAATTAAACCTTTCTTTTTAGTTGTCAGATTTAACCGGAAATGGTTCGTTTGGGATGCTTTATTCCCCAAGTGATAACGGAAAGATTAATGTGCGCATCTTATTATCCTCAGTCATCTTACACACTCTTCTCGAAAACGAGTCATAAACTACGCATGCATAATGAAGTACAAGGAGGTTGCAGTGAAATGTGTCAGGTTTGGCAAACAAAGGATAGGGAAGACCGCCACATTTTTCTGCAATATACAACAAGAGAGCTACGCAGATAGGAAGGCCGCTTTTTCAAAGTCTGCCAAACCAAACCACGTTGACACAACACACTGCAAAACAACGTGACAAACACGGCAAAAACCTTCACCCACCAATTCAAGCTCTATTGGACCTCACGTGTTTCAGCCAAAGCACATGTTTAGTGCATCGGATTGCATTTTTTGCCAGCCTTTTAATTTTTTTCCGTTAACCATTTATTTCCAATGGTATCAGAAAGTGTTGAAGCCAGTCGGTTCGTTAATTATTGAAAAAAAAAAGAGAATTAAGCCGACTAGAAGTATTTTGAGTCGTCGCGTTACATAACAATTTCGATTCTCTCGTTTGCTTTGATTGTGAGTAGATTTCTTGGTGTTGATATCCAAAATTTTGGACTGCTTTCATTTCGTGTCCCAAAGAAGGTTAGAGCATTTGAACTAATCCGGGCAAGGACAGGTTGACGCCCATGATGTCCTCGATGATACTAAAATTTCTCTTAACGAACGAATTTGGAATTAATGTAACGTATGCTTTTCCCCGTCTTTGCTTAAAGGACACTTTGTATTTCAAGAAGAAAAGAAAAAATGAGATGTAAAGAAAATAAATACGAAGGGACCCTATTCCCCATCTTAGGTTCTTAATCGAAAAGCGTCCAACTCATAAAGAGCAACATTAATACGAGTCACGCTCCAAAAAAACGATGAGTGAAAGATTCATTAATCTTGTTAGTCTCACGTGGGAATCTCCTTGTATACATTGCCTAGAAAACGCCTGTCAAGGAAAGCGTCTGCCGTGATAGCGAAGCCTTTTCTAACTATTCGTCCAACGCTCATAGTTGTCGTTTGTCAGTTCTCAGTTATGTTTTCTCTTTTAATTTTCGACCGTAAAAAACACACACGTACAAAAATAAAACACTAATATTAATATTTATTTTTTAAATTTTATTTATAGAGAAGAAGTACAAGCGATAAGAAAGAAAAATTGTTAGACGAGGTTAATAAAAAGACAGTTATTTAGTTGGTTATGAGACAAATATTGGTTTGGATTTTTATAGTAGTCGGAAAACCTCCGCTGCACAAGAAATACGTGTATAGATACACGTTGGAAAATGACCGTGGAAGACCCGGTTACCCCGCCCATCCTTCTAGAAGCTCACGTGTTGTCAAACGTGAGCCCTCTAGTGCCAACAGGCGAGAGAAAGCAAAATACACCGGCTACAATGCAGCAGTTGTTCAGGCTTAACTGTTCAGGGAGGGAAACCTACTACACCCGAGTCGGCGCGTGCATGTCGTAACAGTCTCTCAGAGAAAAAAAAAGGGAAGAAAAAAAAAAAAAGAAAAGAAAAAAGGGGGCAGGGCTTTGCCAGAAAAGGAGGGAAGAGAACAGTCGGGCCACGTGAGATGGCCCCATGCAACGTGATCGGGCTACGACGTATTCATCATGGACCCAACGCCAGTTCTAGTTTCATTTCAGTCGTACTTGGTGTGTTGACCTGTGTGTTTCGCGCTAACGTCAGATAAACCAAAACTTGGCTTCCATATCTACAAGAAAAACAACGTCTGAAAAACATTTGCTTCTCGCTGATGGAATTTTCGCTGTTGTGAATTTCAATTCCAAATCCATGTGAAAAGAAATTGAGTTTCCAGCATTCAACGGTGAGTGGTGCCTTCTGAGGCCTATGAATCGTCACTGTGTGCTTTTATTGATTTATTTACGTGTGAGGCTGTGACTACGTGCTGTTCTTTGACGTTCATCTACAGTCGCCATCTCGAGCTGATCGCCCAAAGTACCTTTGTTTGAGAACCCATCTATAGCCTAAATCGCCGTTTACGCACTATTCCTTCTTATGCAAAATTTTACGAGAAAAAGCTCCCTGATCTAATTATAATTGACAAAAATAAAAGGAAAAAAGAGGCGATATTTGGTTTGTGACAATAAGTTCTGTTGTTGTTTTGCAATCAACTTTACCAGGTCTATATGATTTTTCAAATGTTATACGACTGTTGGACATTTTGACAGCAGAAAGCGTGTCCTTTTGTGGCGGAATCTATGCAAATGACAGCCAAACAAGTTTGAGTTTTTCCTTCTTCTTTATATTCCATTGTGGCAAACAAACATACTAAATAAAAGACACACAGGTGAGTGATGGTATCGTCACGTAGCAGCCACCCGTTTACCCACGCTACCCGTCACCCTTTACATTCCTTCAACTAATTTTAACAGAAAGAGCCATTATGTCCATTTTCATCGTTTACCATGGTTATATTACTTTATCTGTAGATTTCTCAGGTAATATTAAGAATTTCAGAGAATGTGCCCTGCCACCCTGTCAAGATAATACCCCCAAAACAAACGATATAATTTCCATGCAAGAGAAGGTATTCGCAGCACAATACGCTTTTAGTTGTACCTTGGTCCGGCGATAGCAGGTAAGAAAATAGTGACCACACCATTTAAGCTACAGATTGCTTACATTTGATTTTTAAACAAAACAATAGGCAAATACGTCTTGTTTGCCTTTGGTTTTTACCGTTTTTACACATTTTTCAAGTGTTCACCATATAGCACTCTTTATTTTCAAAATGAAATGGTAGACTGTCAAGTATGTAGGAGAAAAAAAACTGTGCTTCGATTTTTTCCTAAAATTCAAAGGCTTTCTACGAAAACATCGGTTCTCGACAGTTGCCTAGCGAACAAGTTCTACTTTAGTCCATGAGAAAACTTACGGTACTGTTAAATTACGTGATGTAATTAACTTTCGAATCTTTGCTGCGGATTTTTGAACAGTTAATACCTTACCAGTTAATACCTCGCCCAAAGTAAAGAAGAAAAAAATAATAAAATCTTTGTTTCTTTTTTGCGTTCTTGCAGAGTCTTTCCCCAGAAGAAGCACTGACAGCTACAGTCTGTCGCAACATGTCGGAGAACGATGGCAGTAGCAAATCATCTTCAGGACCGTCGAGCGGCTCGTCGCGAATGGATTCAACTGGTTCGGCAGCCGGCTCATCGGGTTGCACCTCGCACTCGATTGGAGGTCCTTCATCCCATGCAGAATCTGATTCTTTCCAACATTCCCACGTATCCTCGTTAAAAGGAACTTCAAACTGCAACATATCTGCTACCTCAGATTCGGCCTACGGTGGTTCCATATCTAACAGCCAATCGCAGAGAAGTGGTAGTGGTAGCGGAAGTCGTAGCAGTAAATCCCAGATCAGCTCCAACTCATCCAACAAGTAAAGTACTAGAAATCGATCGAATGGTCAACATATTCATGACCATGTTTTTTTCTATAGTGCCGGAGCCCAGCAACAGCCAAAATTGCGTAAGGAGAAAGATCCCAAGAAACGTAAGTCAAACAAGATATCCATGCCACCAGTGCAGTCCCCTGGTCTTGTCGTGGACCGTCCAGCATCAGCTGGATCCAACAAAGGAGCTTCGGCTTCGGTGGCAGCTGTCATCTCAGCTACATCGTTGGCTATGGCCAATGTTTTTACCGTTGAGGGAGGCAATCTGTCAGCAACGACTGGGCCAAGCTCAGCTGATGCAGTCGGATTCTCAGGTGGCAATGGAACATCTGTAAACGGCAATTCCGGAGTTGCAGTAACAAATAGCCGTAATCCACGGTCAAAGACGAGTAGGTCGGCTAATGGGATTCGAGGTTTTACCGAATCAAGAGCAGTTCAAGCTGCCGCTCTAAGTAGAGCGCTGGACTGTCTCAAAGGCACAGGGTTAGGTCCAAGCAAAGGTAAATAGTTTTCTATTATTCCCCTTAAATCATTCCAATATTAATACTAAGTTGAAAATGAATAGAATCACTCAGCTCCAAGTGTGGAAAGGAGGACGCAACTACTTCGTCGTGGCGGTCGATCCTCATCGATCCATTGGAGACAAGTTTAAAGAAAACATTTGCCCATTTGGAGGAAGTTCCAACTGTTAAATCAAAGGTAAATTGATTTCGCCGTTTTAATGAAATTTAAAATACACAGTCTTCTTACTTTGTTTTTCTCCAGGAAGCTTTTATTGCAGCCATCAGCTTACAGGATGGCATCGTAGTGTATGTCACACCTTCCCTAACGGAGAAGCTTGGTTATCCGGTTGAGATGTGGTGCGGTCGTTCACTTCTGGATTTCATCCATCCCAAAGACCGACTAGCCTTCACTAACCAGATTACTTCAAAACTATTGGCCAGTCTTGACAAAGATGATTCTTCGTCAGGTTATTCATTCAGTTCAGGTAAAATTAAAAAAAAAAACTCCATAAGGTCTTGCAAAGTGCTTCTTATTTAACTTCTGAATTCAACAGATGAAGCACTTTTCCCACGTTGCAGTATGATTGGAAGTTCGTCTTCGCCGCCAAACATGCTGTGCTGTCGACTTCGAATGTACCGTGGTTTGCGCACGTCCGGCTTCGGTATTGTTGACAAGAAAACGTCGTACCTGCCTTTTAAGATTGTTTTGAACTTGGAGAAAATTCAGCTGCCTCGCGAACCCGTTGAAAGTTGCCAAAAGGAAACGGAAACAACAGCTGATGGCTCAATTTCCAAGGATCCTGAAGAAGACGATAAAGACTCAGCAGACTACTATTTACTGGCTTATGCAGTTCCAATATCAACAGCTTACAAAAGTATTTTTATTTGGAAAATGTTTAAAGACAAGAAAGTTGTTAACGTTTTTGCTTATCTAGATCCAGATGAAAAGAATTCAACAGGCGAGTTTGGCCTACGCCATTCGGCGAGCTGTTTATTCAGTGAGGTGGACATGAGTTCAGTGCCCTACTTGGGACATCTACCCCAAGATCTTCTGGGTACTTCAGCCCTGGATTTTTATCACCCTAATGATCTGCCAGAGTTGAAGAAGATTTACGATTCGGTTATCGGTCGCCAAGGAAAATCACTCCGATCTAAACCCTACAACTTCAGAGCTTTTAACGGTTGCTATGTCCTTTTGCAAACGGATTGGACTTGTTTCGTCAACCCGTGGACCAAAAAATTAGAATTTGTTGCCGGTCACCATCGAGTACTTAAAGGGCCATCCAATCCTGACGTATTTGCTAGTCCACCAGAAGGAACAGTCCCCTTCGTCGATGCAGATCCTGCAGCAGCGGAAAATACCAAAAAACTTCACGCCGAAATCTGCACAATTTTAACTGGTATTTTGACTTATGGCATGCAAAAAAAGAATTTAATCTTAACATTTCCCCCTTTTTCCCTCAACAGGGTCGGCCAAGCCTCCTCAGAGTACACGTACATCCAACAATAGAGCGGATACAGCGTTGCTGGAGACTGCAACACGTCGTAGGAAAAATCTGGCCACGTTAATGGGTTCCTTGATAGATGAAGTGGCCAAAGCAAGGGGCAGCAACTCCTGCGGCAATTCGTGTTCCAGCAGTACTTACGCAAGATGTAAAACGCAGTTGCATAGTCCAGCTGAAGAAGGGTCGCTGCTAGGTGACGCTTCGGTAGTCATGGGAGACATATCGACACACGGAGGTTCAGCACTCGATTCCAACAGCGCCGACACGCCACTTTCTTATTCCCTGTTAAACTACAATCAAAATCTGGAGCGGTATTTTCAAAGCCAGCCTAAAATGATGCCTTCAGATGGTATAGACACCTACTCGAATTTCCTGGTCTTCATAACAACATTGTTATGGTTTTCTTAAATTTCTTTAGGCTCAGGAGAAAGCATTGGATCGGGATCGGCCGATTCTAAACCAGGGAAAAATCAAACCCCAAACATGAGCTCAGAAGAAGAAGGGGGTTGTCTTGGTACCGATGACACTTTTTCAGGAACGTTGCCTAGCACTGACAGCCAAAAGCTGAGCAGTTCCAATAGCAACAGCATTAGCCACAGTCGCAGCACTGACAGCCAGAATGGTATGCCCTACGAACCTGGATTTAAGGGCTTACCTTTAACCAAAGAAGCAATGGCAAGACACAACGAAGAAATGGAAAAAGAGTTTATGCAACAGCATAGGTACAAATTCGTCAAAATATAATTTACAAGGCAAGGAGTTTAAAATTGTCGATTTCGATATTCAGAGATCTTCGAAATCGTAGCACACCTGGCCACAGATCTGCAAAAATACCTAGCAGGAGAGATGTACACGGTGTCAAACGCGGACAGGCTGCATCTTGGGAAGAAGGTGGCACTGGCGGAAGACACAAGCACCCGCATATGGATACATTTTGCGCAACACCTCATTGCTATCAGAGCCAGTTGACAGGAGCAGCATCCGGCCCATTCAGTTAGTTCAAATCATTTTCTCCTCATTTTGCTTGGATGCTTATCGCTGTTTCTCATTTTAGATGACTGGGCATCATTAACAAGTCCTTCCCTAATTCCTTCAAATCTACTTCCACCGTTTTCCGTAAGTTCAACGGCACCCAATCAACAGTCTGCTCTCTTCAGGTGAGAACCAAAGCCACTCCTTCTGTTACGAACTAGTATTGATTTTCGATTGTCTTCGAAGCATTCCGATGACAAGTCGAGGGGAAGTTACCAATTCGCTTCCAGCGTTTTACCTAGCGACTTCCGCAGGGACAACGAATGCTGCCGTACGACCCAGCAATAGCATGACGATGGGAGCCTCACCCTACATGGTTCAAACTCAACATCACCACCAATCTCTCGGTCCAGCTTTTTCTCTTCAGCCTTATGCTGCTTACCCTCATGGTGTTATCTACCAGCCTGTTATGGTCCCTCCAATGCTATTTCAGCCCAATTTGGGCATGATGATGTCCGCCACACCTTCCGTGGCGCAGCCACAATCGGCTTCACGTCACCGACCCATTCTTCATCACAATGTAACGTCAATAAGCCTTGTCAATAGTGGAACTGTATGTAAGAATAATTTTTCGTTCCTATAGTACCAAAATGAGAACCTTCATCGTCAACCACAACCTTACCACTTATCCGTCGCACATGGAGATAATTCCGGAGCTGGCCCAAGCTACCGGGAGGATGGGTCTGCCAATGCCAGTGAACAGAGTTCTTCAGTAGGAGCATACCGCCAACAATTAAGCTCGTTTAGGGAACCGGTGAGATAGTTCTCTGCATTTAAGACATTACAAAATGTTGACGATTACCTTCTCTTTCGTTCCACAGTCGGGTTCCAGACAACAGGGAGCAGAACAGTATGGTTCGAGTCAAGCCCAAAATCAGGGTCCAATAAGCCAACAACGATTAGCGTGCAAGAGAATCCCGCCATGGATGGAAGCTGTTTCCGTTTCAAATGAACTCGTCTACCAATATCAGGTTCCCGGTCGGAATTCAACAGATGTGTTAGAGGCGGATCGTGAGAGGTTACGGGTACTCCAACAGCCCGTCATGCTTAATCATCAGCTGATGCAACTCTATACAGAAATGGAAGCCGAGCAACGTAGCGGCATCGATTTGACGCTCGAGGACAGTGAAAACAGCTTCTCGTCAAGAGATACAGACGAAACAAATCACAGAAGACGTGAGCTACGTCGACGAAGTAACGAATTCAGACGGACCATGCTCTATGAAGAGAATGCTCCATTCCCGCACCCTGAATCGTCGTCAACAGATGGATGACAAACTCGACTTTGTGAATGTGGTGGTTTGTTTTTACCTTCCAATGTTATATGGACTCGTTATAATTGATTCCTAAGCGTCGCAGTTCAAATGTTCCTCGCGTATTCTATAACTGCATTTCCTTAAAGCTGACGTTATATTATTGGCATAAAAACCTACACGCATCAAATCGTTTTTTTTACAGTGTTATGATAGAACGTGTTGTTTCTTTTTCCTCTGTACTGCACGGCGAAATGTATCAATACAGAAAATTTACGCTTAGTCGTGCCATTTGAAATGGAGGATGTGGTACTGCGTAATAAAGCGATAGTTTTTGTTTGTATTCTATTTTTTTTATTAGCGTAATTTTGGCCGTATATCAGTCGAGGCAATCAGCTGCTTACATATTCCGTTAGTGGTTGTTTAATCAATTTTCCCTCCCAGCTATGGAAAAAAACCGGTGTAGAGAACTTTAGACTGCCCTGAGGCAGATAGGAAGAAAGAACAAAAACAAGTCCACAGCCAAGTGAGTTTCTATCACAGTAACTTTCCCTACCCTTTGAAGAAGGGATCGGTTTGTTGTTTGGTGACTCGTCATTTACCTTCTGCTCTCCTTGTAGAAGGAAAAAAGCAAAATAATAGTTACTTTCAACAGACGATAAACATCAATTTGATTTCCGTCAAACAGAACAGAAAGAAATTGAAATGACGGACATATCGGCAATGAAGGAACAGCAAAAACTCTTGTACCGACTGCAACACATCATTCCGCGCAGTTTAGGCACATCAATTTTTCACAACAACAAACATGAAGTTGTGGTGCCCCAGACATCTGATGGTCCCGAGGACGTTGAATTTCAAATGACTTGGGGGAAAGTAGCAGGTACAAATCGGGGTTCTTATTATCCATAGCTGTTATTACGTTAATGAAATGTTTATAAGAATCTATTAAGAATCCAATATTTTCTAGCCAGAATCTGGGGACCACCTGATGGACGTCCGGTATTTGCAATCCATGGCTGGCTAGACAATGCTGGTACCTTTGATACCCTGATACCTTTACTGCCCAAAGACCTGCGCATAATCGCTGTTGAAATGCCCGGGCATGGACTTAGCGATCCCTTTCCGCCGGATATTGCGTACAATTACCTCGTATGAATTTGTAGTTAGTATAATAACAAGTATTATATACTGTTTTAATCGCGATAAATTCTCTAGGACTGCTTCCTCGCTATTGAACGATTCGCCAGTTACTTCAAATGGACAAAATTTTCGTTTCTTTGTCACAGTTTAGGAGCTACAATGTCCATGATTTACGCCGGCGTGTTTCCCGAAAGGGTAGACAAGCTGGTCTCAATAGACATCGTACGATTGGAAACAACTCGTCCAGAAACCATAGACGTGAGATTTCGAAAAACAATAGGGAAGCTGCTCAAGTATGAGGCTGAAATAATAGCAGGGCCGGAGAAACCTTTCAGCTATGAAGAAGCCGTAGAAAAATGCATTGGTGGGACTTTTGGCTCGCTTGACCGGAAAGCCTGCGATATTCTATTCAAGAGGGGTCTGAAAAAAGTTGATGGCGGTTACGTTTTCCGTCGTGATCGGCGACTGCTGGCTGCCCCGTTATCATTTGCTCCCAAAGAGGACCAGCTCGTCCTTGCCCGTAAAGTCACTGCTGATGTCCTGATTATAAAGTGCACTGATGGACCTGATTTTGAAACTGCTGAAAATTCCTTGGAACACGTTGAAGCATTGAAAATTAACTGTAAACGGGTTCTATATGTTACCGTCGAAGGCAAGCATCACACCCATCTAACACATCCAGAGCGAGTTGCTCCAATTATTACCGATTTTTTTAATTCTTAAAAAGATAATTCCACGAAAATATTATCAGTCTAAGTCTGTCACCTTTGGTAATTTTCATTAAGGATTCAATACTTTTTTGCCTGGCTACACATATTTCATTTAAGGTTTGCAAACTTATACATACTACGTGCCTGAACGTCAGTGTCATGCGACTTAAGAGTTTTCAAGCACCAATAATGGGCTGTACTATTTGATGGAAAAATAAAATGTAGAAATGTATGGAATAGTATCGAGAGCCATTGAGAGAATTATATCGATAAAATAGGCAACCCAAAACTAACCAAACTGCAACTCAATAATCATGCAAGATCCAACGTATTTTGTATCTAACATACAAGTGTCTAACAAGAGTGTTGCATATTTGCTGAGAATTTTCGGTCCTGCGGTAGCAGGTGGCAGAAGCATGGCAGAAGCAGAGCGCTTATGTTGCCATGGTAACCTTTCGTGACAGCAGAAGTTTTTTCGTGATTAGGCCATGGAGAATGAGATTGATAACTGTTCCCTATGATTAGACTTAGATGCTGTTTTTTGTTTTTGTTTGTTGAGTTATTTTAGATATGGACAGTAAACATACTAGCTTTTCATTTTTCGAGTAAACGTTGCTCTCTTATTTCATAAAAACCATCAGTCGTTAACTGTGAGTTTTTCATAACAAATTTATTCAAACTTAAAGAAGGACAGAAGCAGTCTACTTTGCAAAAAGGAAACTAGTAATTGCTTGATTTCCAGTTTCAGGATTTCAGCCAAAATACTTACCAACTACTTCTCAGATGGCTGAAGATCCACAAAAGTTGCTTTTCCGCATGCAGCATATCATTCCACGAAAACTGTCTCCAGCTGCAGATGTTTATCACAGAGATGCAACAGCATCATCTTCACATGCCTTTCCAATGGATATTGAATTTCAAATGACATGGGGAAAAGTAGCTGGTAGGGCAAACACAAAGTGAGGAGTATGTCTGTAGAATGAACTAATTATAAAACTGTACCATTGCTTATTTAAACAGCTAAAGTTTGGGGGCCACCTGATGGAAGACCAGTATTTGCCTTGCATGGATGGTTGGATAATGCTGGTACCTTTGATACCTTGATACCTTTACTGCCAAAAAATTTACGGATAGTTGCTGTTGACACAGCCGGCCATGGACTGAGTGACCATTATCCTCCTGATATTGCCTACAACTTTTTTGACTGCCTTGTTGCGATTGAGAGGCTAGCTGGCCTCCTCAAATGGAAAAAATTTTCCCTGATTGGGCACTCAATGGGGGCTGCTATGTCTATGCTCTATGCAGGAGTTTTTCCTGAAAAAGTAGACACTCTGGTCTGTCTTGATTTAGCTAGAGCAGAGGTGACCAGACCTGAAACAGTTGGCTACAGATTAAGAAAAACAGTCGGAAAATTGCTCAAATACGAGGCTGCCATTGCCTCAGGCCAAGAAAAACCTTTCACTTATGAAATTGCTATTGAAAAAAGCATAAGCGGATCATTTGGATCGCTCAACAAAGATGCATGTGAGGTGCTACTTAAGCGGGGACTTAAACAAGTTGACGGTGGCTACGTATTTCGTAGAGATAGACGATTGATGGCTGCCCCGTTAACTTTAACGCCTAAAGAAGATCAATTGGCTATGGCAAGAGAAGTTACGGCTAATGTTTTGATCATCAAATTTGCACAGGGACCAGACTTTGAAAGTCGCGATAATTTCATGGAACATGTTGAAAATCTCAAAGCAAAAGCCAAAAACGTTTGTTTTGTGGAAGTAGACGGGACCCACCATGTGCATCTAACCAATCCAGATCGTGTTGCATCCATTATTTCCGATTTTTTTAATGCACCCAGTAGTAATCTACATATTAGTTTGTAGCAAATTTCTGTTCCCGTTCACCGGAAGTTATTTAACGTTAAAATTGATAATCAGCAATAAGGAGAGCCCGCAAGAAGAAAAAAACATTGAAACGTTAATAGTTATAGCAAAATCCACTTTAGTCCCGCTATAACAAACAAATTTGAAAATTTAAAAATAGTAGAATGGAAGAGAAAGGGAAAAAAAAATAAAATCTGAAATATAATAAAAACAAAGACGGCTGCAATCTTTATAAAATGAATTTGTGACATCTAATCTTACAAATATTACGACAGATGGCAGACTCGTAATGCTTACATTTTTTCTTATCGATTTGTTTATTTATTTTCGTGAAATAGCATAAAGAAAGTGGCAGCAGTGCACCTAATTTACCATTTCACAGCATAAAGAAGTGATAAAAATTCGACATTGCGATAAACTTAACAAGACGTCGTTTGTTTCTTACAAGTGAATTGCTAAATAGTTGTGTTTTTAGACGCTAAACATTGCTTTAACCAACCTATAGTGCAAACTAATAATATACCAATCCGCTGAACCATCAGGCACAAGCAAAGGAGCTAAATAATATATGGAGAACAATATGGACGATTTCCAGATCGTCTTTTCCATGCCAAAAGCTGTAAGTTTAAAGTAACAAAATCGCTAACTTATTAGATTCAACTAAGTGTGGTTAGCTCCTTCAGTTTTTGGAACTATGGTGTAAATAAATGAAGAGCTTGATCACAACATTGTCTATGCAAAGCAGACTGAATGTAAGTGTCATCCTTTCCAGAACTTCTTTGCGAAGCAGGCAACCAAAGTTATTGAAGGATTTTCATTTAGCAAACTTTAATTAACATGCAACTAGTATTTAAAAATGGAAAGCACACTGAATACTATAGCTTTTACATAGTTTAAAATAATGTATATAGGAATTACATGCCCATTTGAATGGCTCACTGAGTCAAGCTACTATAAAAAAGTTAATGGATCTTAAAACGTCACATCTATGTGAAGATGTCTACCAGCTTCAGACAATGTTTGCAAAATTGAGTGAAGATCACAACAAAACACTGGATGAGTACATTAGAGATTTGGATAGTTAAACAAATTTATCCTAAGATCAATTCTAAAGATGCTTTCAGGTTTTTAAAATAATCCACCAGCTGACTGACAGTGAAGAAAGCATTTACATAGCTACAGTTGATGTGATAAAAGAGTTTTCCGAGGAAAACGTTTTGTACCTGGAATTACGAACCACACCGCGTGAAATTGGCGGATCGTTTGAAACCTACGTAAGCGCTGTAATTAGAGCAATTGAGTAAGTGTGAAAAAAAAAAGTATTATAGTAAAAGTTCTCTTTCCCTTTTAATGAATATCTTTCCCCGTACTTCTAAAAGTGACTGTCGCAAAGAAAATGTTCCCATCCTTGTTAAACTTTTGCTATCTATTGACCGAAGCAAGGGATTTGATATAGCAAAACAAATTGTTGACTTAACTATTTCACTCGGACATACTCGTAACGATGTAGTCGTCGGATTGGATGTATCGGGAAACATGGCTAACTCTGATATTACAGATTATTTCCCGCTGCTTTATAAAATTAAGGACGCTGGGTTAAAGCTTACTGGTAACATATATACCGAAAAAGAAACTCAAAGAAGGTCGTTATAGTTTCCTTTACTTATAGTGCACACTGCCGAAGTTAGGAATGACGCAGAAGCCGAAGCTATTTTGCGACTGAAGCCTGATCGCATAGGACATGGAACATTTATTTCTCCATCACTAACTGGTAGCTCACACTTGATCCATCTTCTGAAGGAAACGACTATCCCCGTTGGTGTGTAATTTTCAGTTTACATTACTATATTTAATACAACATATTGAAAAAAAGTAAATGTATCACATTTGCCAAATCTTATAACACTATATTTTGTCGGTTCGCAGAATTGTGCTTGACGTCAAACAAAGTGTGCAAAACCGTACCTAGCTTCAAAGATCATCATTGGAAAGTTTTCTTTGATCACGGTATTCCTTTCTCGATTTGCGTAAGTAATTCCAATGCCAGCTCAAGGACTGTTGCCGCTCCAATATGTTCGATTTAAAAAAAAGCTATGATATCTAAATGTTTGCCTTTGCCCATTATTTCAGACGGATGATAAGGGGGTTTTTTCAACCAGCCTAAGCCAAGAATATTTGATCTTAATGCATACATTTAATTTGCCACTTTCTTTGGTAATTGTATAAACTGATTCTCTTGTCTATTTTTTTTTCTAGTTTTAATTGAATTTAACAGATTTGGAGTTTCTCCTTGAGATCGCTCGCTTATACATTTGCTGCCGAAAGCGAAAACACATATTTGCGCAAGGTGTGGGACAAATGGGAGCAAAACAATACAGGTTTGATGAGCAATGCAGAGAAGAAAAATAATTTTATGTAAACCGCTAAAGTTGTAAACAGTGTTATTTGATTGTGAATTAAACACGATTTTTCCGTTCCGTGATTAAACCGTTTTTCCCGTGTATTTCTGATCTTGTGAAAAATAAGAAGTTAATTTTCGTAATTCTCGTTGATTTGAATCTAGACACGTTCATTACTTAATTGAAGATTTTGGAAATTTCTTTGCTTTCTAATTAAATCTTTGGGACAAAATTTTAAGCCCCACGATATAAGCCCGGCCTTCTGTGTTTTTGTGTGTTTAATTCCAAAACTATAAGACCAATTAAAAATAAACTTTATATTCGTTATTAGCCTTCCATTCTGCATCGAAATCTTGTATTTTAAGCCAAATTTGAAATTTGGCTAAAATTGAAAAGTAAAAGGCCATTGCCTTCTCACGTTTTCAATTTTCTTCCTTCTCTCACGTCTTTATCCGTTATCCGTTATCCGGCAATCCGTTTTATATGGCAATCCGTTTTACATTAAAAAAAAAAAAAAAAAATGGCGGAAAAAAAATAAAAAATCGCACTTTTTTCTTTTTTTCCGACACGTAGCCATCTACCGCTCAGACTCATTATTACTGGCGTAGGCAATTTCAGTCCATTGGATGCCATTCGCAGTTAGTTCAGTAGCGTGGATGGAGAATAACGCGTGGCTGGAGGAACAATTGAAAAATGGATAAGATAATACAACAAAAGGATGGTAAGTATAAACATTATTATATTTGTTTTGAATTATTTATTATTGTTTATTAGATCAAATTATGGACCTGCAGGCTCAATTATTGCAACAGCACAAAATATTAGATAACAGCAAAGCTAAGGATGGTAAGGCCTAATACATAATGATTCTATTTATTTGCTTTTATTCATTTGTGTTTTGTAGCTCAAAGTTTGAGTCTACAAGCTCAGCTAGGGGAAAAGAACAAATTGGAACGGAACAGTTTCCAAACAGTGAAGGAGGTTTTTCCAAACTCAAATCTAACTGAACATGAGGATGAATTGGCATTAGGCGAACACAGTCAGGTACCTAAACTTTTCAAATAAGAATTCAAAATAAGTATAGAATTTCAACAAACAATTATTTATTGTTTAGTTATTCAGTCCACCACCTGACAGTGTGTTAAATTTAAATTCTGTTAGTGCTGCACAAAAAGAATCGTTAGTAATAAGCCCATGCAGTGAAGGAAGTGAACAATTGTGGGACCGTTTTTGGGCCGAAAATGGGTGTGGTACGGGAACCCAGAAATGGCATGAGTTCAACATCAAACATGGATTAGGTACTTTTCGGTTTTATGTCTATTGAAAAAGTATTTTTAATGCTATTATTTTGCATTCACAGAATTTAATGGGGGATCAAATCAAGTCTGGAAGTGTTACAGGATGGAAGAGTCAGCCTACAGATGAAAAAACACTGAGAGTGTATTACCATTAAGGTATGAGGTAAAGTAATAGAGTATGCACATTGTCTAATGAGAAGTACCATCTTGTGTTAATAAATCCAGTACAATAGCAATCCTTTATAGTTCTGTCACAGCTAGAAACCTCAAATAATTCTGCTTCTCTGTCTAAAGAACAACTTGTCCTTTACGTTCAGAGTGTTGGGGAAACTGGGTACTTAAATGGCCCTAAAGATGTTTTAATTTTGCTGCCATTGCAGAGATGAACATCATACGTGGACTCTTTAGGTATGAAAGGATTTTTCTTCAAATAATTTTGAATTTATGACGAAGAATTTCTCCTCCTTTTTGCCAACCAGGTCTAATCTACCAAAAAAAATTTTATCCAATAGGAAAGGATTTTCATGTACTGGGAACACAACTATCAACAATGCAACATTGTACAGGTGCTAGTTTATCATTCAAGAGCCTTATACAATGATGTTAATCTGCAATTTGTATGTCCTTCCCCAAGCTTCCACCAGAAGTTGAATCTATGAGTCATGTAAGTTACATGATCAACAGTTGATATGTTTAACGGTGTTGTTTTTCTTTTCTCAATATAGGTTAATAGTAACATTGGATCTGAAAAAATTCTTGGTTGGGGCAAGACACTGAATAAATTGTATTGATTGGATGGATGACATGACATTTCTGTACTTAATTCGGATTCCCCAGACGGTATTTGATATTAAAAAAATTGAAGTGCATATCTGGGCTCCCTTCTTTTCTGAAGCCCCGTTTCCCCTTGACTCGTAATAAGCCCGTAGGGGGTCATGCCCCTACTGTACGGTATATATAAAAACAACATATACCGAGGTTTGGAGGGCTCTGGCCGGAAAGGGGACGTGGGGTGCCGCTTAGTCCGATGATGTGTTCACGGAGGGCGATGTGGCTACCCACAAATCCGAACTAAAGGTTAATCGCTCCTGTAAAAATGTTCCAAATCTTCAGCTCTTCTTCCGGCTTCTCTTAGCCAATCACCGGGTAATCTCCCCGGTGGGTCAACAAGGCAGTGTCTCCCCCTGCCTGGGTTGACGGCAACTTTTGAAAGGGCAATTTTGCCTTTTTAAAGTTGCAAAAATAATTGTAATGTGCAGAGAATTGTCAATAAAATTTTTTTTATAAAATATTTTTTGCAAAATTTGTTTCTTTCACTGTCTGTGTTCACACATTACAATTATCATCTTTTTTTTTTTTTTTTGCTATGCTTGTTTTTGTCACCTTTGATGGTAAGCATTGTTTCCATTGGTTTATCGTTTATCTGTAAGTATTCAGTTATTATTTATTACACTCTTTGAATTCTTCTACTTTGATTCAAGGAACAACGTGTAATATCTGGATATTTTTTGGAAGTAATTTTGTATTTTTTTTACTCGTATGGGAACCGATCCCCAGACATTCAGCGTGCAACGCCGATGCTCTAACATTGAGCCACGAGATATATCTAAATATTTTATTATCGCATATCATATGTTATCGCCTAGGATGTTTATTCAGTCTTTCACAACTATATGTTTATCTTTCTATTGCTTTCAAAGGTTCATACTCTGTGGTAGAGCCTTTATGAACCTGTTGACCCTAGATTTCAAACCTATAGTAGATGTGTAAACATCCTGATGTAACATAAATGTAATAAAATATATTAGATATATCTCGTGGCTTTTCAATGTTAAATGCATCGTCCACAATGTCTGACTAGAAAAAAAAATACAAAATTGACATCATATCCAGATATTACATTGTTCTCAATTAAGTAGAAGAATTCAAAACATCCAGTGTAATAAATAATAATTGAATACTTACAGATAAACGATAAACCAATGGAAACAATGCTTACCATCAAAGGTGACAAAAACAAATCAAAGCAAAAAAAAAAAAAAAAGATGATAATTGTAATGTGTGAACACAGACAGTGAAAGAAACAAATTTTGCAAAAAATATTTTATAAAAAAAATTTTATTGACAATTCTCTGCACATTACAATTATTTTTGCAACTTTAAAAAGGCAAAATTGCCCTTTCAAAAGTTGCCGTCAACCCAGGCAGGGGGAGACACTGCCTTGTTGACCCACCGGGGAGATTACCCGGTGATTGGCTAAGAGAAGCCGGAAGAAGAGCTGAAGATTTGGAACATTTTTACAGGAGCGATTAACCTTTAGTTCGGATTTGTGGGTAGCCACATCGCCCTCCGTGAACACATCATCGGACTAAGCGGCACCCCACGTCCCCTTTCCGGCCAGAGCCCTCCAAACCTCGGTATATGTTGTTTTTATATATACCGTACAGTAGGGGCATGACCCCCTACGGGCTTATTACGAGTCAAGGGGAAACGGGGCTTCAGAAAAGAAGGGAGCCCAGATATGCACTTCAATTTTTTTAATATCAAATACCGTCTGGGGAATCCGAATTAAGTACAGAAATGTCATGTCATCCATCCAATCAATACAATTTATTCAGTGTCTTGCCCCAACCAAGAATTTTTTCAGATCCAATGTTACTATTAACCTATATTGAGAAAAGAAAAACAACACCGTTAAACATATCAACTGTTGATCATGTAACTTACATGACTCATAGATTCAACTTCTGGTGGAAGCTTGGGGAAGGACATACAAATTGCAGATTAACATCATTGTATAAGGCTCTTGAATGATAAACTAGCACCTGTACAATGTTGCATTGTTGATAGTTGTGTTCCCAGTACATGAAAATCCTTTCCTATTGGATAAAATTTTTTTTGGTAGATTAGACCTGGTTGGCAAAAAGGAGGAGAAATTCTTCGTCATAAATTCAAAATTATTTGAAGAAAAATCCTTTCATACCTAAAGAGTCCACGTATGATGTTCATCTCTGCAATGGCAGCAAAATTAAAACATCTTTAGGGCCATTTAAGTACCCAGTTTCCCCAACACTCTGAATGTAAAGGACAAGTTGTTCTTTAGACAGAGAAGCAGAATTATTTGAGGTTTCTAGCTGTGACAGAACTATAAAGGATTGCTGTTGTACTGGATTTATTAACACAAGATGGTACTTCTCATTAGACAATGTGCATACTCTATTACTTTACCTCATACCTTAATGGTAATACACTCTCAGTGTTTTTTCATCTGTAGGCTGACTCTTCCATCCTGTAACACTTCCAGACTTGATTTGATCCCCCATTAAATTCTGTGAATGCAAAATAATAGCATTAAAAATACTTTTTCAATAGACATAAAACCGAAAAGTACCTAATCCATGTTTGATGTTGAACTCATGCCATTTCTGGGTTCCCGTACCACACCCATTTTCGGCAGTCTTTATGGCAATATTAATCAAAGCCACACATTCCACTATGAAATGAATGTTGAAAAGCAAATAAAAACCTGTTGAGATGGATATCAGGAGAATCAGAATAGATCTCAATCAACTTCAGTTATTCCCTTCCCTATAGTACTTAGTGACATAGCATAATAGATATACTTGCCTCAATTCAGAACCATAGACCAACAGGAAAAGAACCCAGAAATGTAGCTGTGAAAGCAAATCACTTTAAAACACAGGATCAGGTATAGATCGCCTAAGAGTAGACCTAAAATGCAAAGGCAAAAGTATCGGGCACGATTGCAGTTTACCAAGCAAAGTAGCAAAATAAAATAATTATCAAAGAAAATCATATCCACACTTGAGTTGCCGAATGGGTAAGTAACTTACCCAAGTTTGATGCAATCCATGGCAATCCGTTTTAACTCTCCCCCCCCCCCCCCCCCCCCCAAAAAAAAAAAAAATATCGGGCTTTCTTTTTGTTTTACTGCTATCGACCGGTAGATGGCGATAGCAGTGAAACGGAAAAAAAGGCCGATAATTTTTTTTTTTTTTTTTTGGGGGGAGGGGTAAAACGGATTGCCATATTTTGTTATCCTTAATTTTAAAAATGGCTGGTTTAACAAAAAAAAATAATAGATTAATTGAAATGGACGATAATATTTTGATAATGTTGTGTGGTTTACTTTTCTCCAAGGCTATTTTGAGCAGAAAATGTACCCTCCATCAGCAAACATGCGGCTTTTGATAAGGTACCGATAAATTACCAAAGGAGGGGGCGTTATTAATACATGTTTCATTCCTAGTGTGAATATATTTTGATTACCCATTTTTAAGGATCTGGGAAATTCGCTGAGCAAGGTGGCACAAAGTCAAGAGTTCCTTTTCACCAGAAAACAACTTTAATGTTTTAACTTCAACGCGCGGACAACTCGCACAACGGATGACATCCCCTTAACAATAACAAACCATTTGGTCAGCGATTTCAAAACTACGGCAAATTTATGTAAAAACAGATTACCATTTAACATTTGATGTAGTTTTGGAAACTTCAAAAATGCATTTTAATAGCGTCATACTTTTGCAAAGAAAACTGGTGAATTTACAAGTTTTAGTACGACTTGTATTATTCGATTTCATATTGGAGAATAGCACCTGGCAACCAAACAACTTAATTAAATTTGAAGCCTTACCTATCAATTTCATCTGTAGCATATGCAGTTAATCGC
The DNA here is from genome assembly GCF_022539665.2 of Daphnia carinata. Lineage (NCBI taxonomy): Eukaryota > Metazoa > Arthropoda > Branchiopoda > Diplostraca > Daphniidae > Daphnia > Daphnia carinata. The sequence continues at coordinate 6,498,121 of NC_081331.1, forward strand.
TACACGCCAAGACGAAGACTTGTACAACAGAAATAAATCACGAAGCTTTGTTGCATATTCATTTATTTTGTACGGCTCAAATGTTAGTAATATAACAGGGTTTTCATCTTCAACCGCCATTTTGGAAAACCCAGACGGTTGCCACTGCAAAAATAATGAAAAAACAAGTTAATCAGATAGAAACAAGGTGAAATGTTGCTTTTCAACCCTTAGATTTCCCGCAACGAAATGAACGGAAGAGCTTACACGGAAAGGCATTTTTATTGTTCCCGCCGTATACCAAAGAACAGCTAGTTATGAGCTTATTCAATCGGCTTAAATAGTGGGGTTGCGCAACAGAAAACAAGCTATAAACCAACCTGAAACAGCTGAATTTTTGCACCCACGACAATGGGAATAACCACTTTCGTCACACTATGCAGTATTGGACAGGAAAGCCTAAGATGGATAGGGAATAGTTAATGATCTGCAACGGTTCTTATACTGAGGGCATACTAAAAATGTCAACTGAAAAATAATCTTCAAATACAAAATCAGAGGAGGTGTAAAAAATACACAAGTCCTCATAAACAATTACTATGACGTGGCGGCTAATTACCCAAGGGACACTACCAAGAATGTTGGAAGAAAACACCGTCAAATAACGCGAGGTGGCATACCTGCAAAATATACCCCGATCAGTTACGGTAACGAATACGAATTAATACTGATTATCGTTCAATCAGTGGTAGTGACGAGACTTAAAATCTGTCATAAGAATCTTCAAGCAAATGAGATGCGTCATTCAATCAAGGAATCAACTAACGCGAACCAAACAATACCTTTCTCGAGCAACGTCTTTTGCGATCGTGGGACTTTTTGGAGATGTCACATGGAGTATGTGACTTTAGGGCAACATACAACCGTAATCCTGCACCTATGTTGAAGAGAAACTTTAGACATCAACGACAATGAAATGTATCGCAAATGTAATTGTGCATTCCTCAGTCTCAATAAATCAGTTTTTGCTACCAGTGTTAAGTCTAGGGTAATTGATGCATCACAGGAAAACAAATTTGTAACAGTACTAATCATACACACCCATAACTAAAACGAAGAGGGTTTCAAGAACTGGAGTTTGTAGATCAATGCGTACCATATATAACCTGTCAACAAGAAAAAACGGAATGAACATCTACATAGGAACACTAAATCTGTCTTCTAAAATGCCAAATCAGTAATCACCAAATTTTTTATATCATAATATTCATTGGCCTGGACACTTAAATAATTTTGTCATCATCTAACAAAATGAATTGTGAACAAACTGAATCTTGCATACCTTGGACTAAAATCCCAGATAACAATAAATGAGGGTGGAAATCAGCATTCATCCTACAAAAAATGTCAGCATGTAATACAAGAATGAAACAAACCAAAACAAATTCCTATCTCAGACTTATGTCTAATAACATAGATTCAGAACCATGCATGTCTAACAATTTGATTGAAGTCATTCAGCAACTTTGTTGCATTTCAGAAAGAATAGTCCTCACTGTGATCAATGGAGATAAACTATGAGAAAACAACTCACATTTTTTTCCAACAATGTCATGAATGCAGCAACAACCCTGCCAAATAAATTAACATTAGCAAAAACAAAAAAACTGAAAGTTGTGGAAGAAGTTTTTTTTTCATTACAATTTCAGATATAAAAATTGTCCTCAAAGTGATCAGCACAGGTCTGTGTTAATCATCATTTAAGCACTATGGATGAAATACATAACAATCATGCATACCTTCACTTGGCAAGTTTCAGCAAGCTCAGAACTAGATGAGCTTTTCCAGGTTTGACGATATCCTTGTTTTCAACTTCCACCTACACATATTAGTTTATTTAATTACATTTTACCATACTTTCATGGGTGTAAAATTTTTTTAAAAATTTAAACTGCTCAGAAAACATCAAGGAGTGCCATTTATGCACAGACATCCTACAAGATTCAATTCCACGAAAATGTTAAAAAAAGAATGTAAAATAACCCAACTTACATTTCCGTTTTTGATACCGCGTGGTCCGAAATTCGATGCCGCATGACGTACTCGTATGAAAGCTTCCATCCAATGGCGCAACTCGGAGTATCGAGTATGTCACTTGAAAAGTTGAAAAACAGGAAGACTGTATTTAAATAGCTTTTCAAGGCAGAAACCCTTCTGCAGAATGGTTATCCCTAGGACGTTGCCAGATATGGGCTTAAAAACCTTAGATTCGGAATTTATTTTCTTTTTTCATTAAACCAAAGTCATAGAAGCCATAGTTGATCAACTCTGAGAGAAAACAGTTCCCGCCAGCTTTTGTCCCCGAAAAAGGACAAATTTAACAAATCGATAATCGAAATTTCAATTTTACCATAGGTCAGCCATCCAGTGCCTAGCCCAATAAGATCTATGCGTAAAGGCAATGGTCAGGTGCTAATTAAAGAGTGGTATTGAAAATCCTACCTCCGAGAGGCTCTAATCCTAGAATTTTTAAATGAATCTAGTGTCGTCAAAGATATCATTTATTCCTATACGACAACTTGAGCCCTATTTTTCTATTTAAATAACACAGGTTGGGTAAGCCAACTTGTGTATCAGATATGATTTCCTAAAATTTCATTTGATAATGTAATTTTTTTAAAGTTAATTTTGTAATAAAATGGTTATACTGTAATTCCAAAATGGTTACTTCAATTTATTGCTTTGATGACATTTTGCTTAATTTTTTTTTCTGGCTCTGCCATTACTCCATTCATCTACAACTGTGGCCAACAGATGGACAAGCGTGAGTCGGCGGCCTGTCAAACCGATTTTGCATTTCCTAAGGAATATTGATCTAAAGATTTTCGCCCTTTGGAGAAACAGGGCAGGGAAAGCACATTGGCCTTAATAATTCTATTCTTCCTAGTCCATAACAGGTTTGCATACTTCTCATGTGATTCGAGTGTGACTGGCTATCATAAAAAAAAACAAGAAGAAAAACAAGTTCTCAGGACCTCAACTGATCTCATTCTCAAGTGAATTTGAGTTGTCATGAAGCTCGCGCCAGTTGCTTTGTGTTTGTACTTGCAGTGCTAACGTGTTAGAGGAATATCGGAACGAATTAGAGAAAAGCTAGGTAGGAGCATAGTCAATAATGCTTTTGTGTTATCACTTACATCTTACTTGATTACATTTAACACCGATGCGTTGAGGTTGACGTTGCTGGAGATTGGGTCTAGAAACTACCCGTTGAAAGCCGCTGTCCAAATTCCATTTTTGTTTGCCTTTGTTGTAACAACATAGAGGTTATGTTTGTGCACTACAGTCCAAGTGTCAATTCATTTTCGATCTATCGCCCTTTTTTGTATCAGTCCAAAGCCCAGTTATTTCGACCCGGAAGCGTTTTTAGCAGACAGTTTGTATCACCGCGAAGTTGGTATTTCCCTCGCCGGTGATAAAGTGGGTATCAGTGGGTGAACTCAGCACCAGAATTATAGAAAATTACAAATCCCTCATATTACAATAGTACCGTTCGTCTAGATATTAACATCGTTCCATCTGGTGTTCTATGTTGCCTGCTAGAAATATGCAAACAGCCTTGAAAAGTTGTATACATTCTTAGGTAGCTCTCAGCAAAAATGGAAAACGAAGCCGAAAAAAAATTTTTCCGTCTAAAACATATAATTCCAAGAAATTTGTCAGCGGCTTCCGTGAGTGCTAGTGCCATTCAACCGATGAACAAGCAACCTGCTTTGGTTAATGCCCCAGAGGAATTTATCTTCAAAATGACTTACGGGAACGTAGCAGGTATTTTGCTGGTGTGTACCTTTTAGTTGTTGGGAAACTTGGGGCAATTTGTTTTCGTTTTGAAAAGCCAAAATATGGGGCCCTCCTGACGGACACCCGGTTTTTGCACTTCATGGCTGGTTGGATAACGCCAGTAGCTTTGATGCACTGATTCCTTTATTACCGCAAAATCTACGAATAGTTGCCGTCGATACCGTAAACAAACTCACCTTTGCCTTTATCGTTACACTTTTTTTTTGCTAATATTTAGAAAAAATCTTTCTTTACAGGCTGGTCATGGATTCAGCGACCCTTTCCCACCTGACATAGCCTATAATTTTATTGACAGTATACTAGCCATCGAACGGCTCGCCAGGCATTTCAAATGGGAGAAATTTTCGATAATAGGACACAGTTTAGGCGGTGCGATGGGCATGCTTTACGCGGGAACCTTTCCAGGTTGGATTAATTTGAATAAACGGGTATCTATACATTATTCAATCACCTCACGATGTTTCAATTTTTAGATAAAGTAGACAAGCTTGTATGTCTCGATGTAGTCCGCGTCATCCCCACGAAAACCGAAACGATTGATCTCAGGTTGAGTAAAGCAGTTAATAAATTACTCAAGTTGGAAAATGCCATATTGGCAGGCCCCGAAAAACCCATGAGCTACGAAATGGCTGTCGAGAAATGCGTTACGGGCACATTTGGATCGCTTGATAAGAAAGCCTGTGATATTCTCTTTCAACGAGGATTAAGAAAGGTTGCAGAAGACGGATATGTCTTTAGTCGAGACAGAAGACTTCTGGCTGCTCCGTTGTCGTTCATCGCCAAAGAACATCAACTCTTCTTAGCTCACAAAGTTACGGCGGATGTTTTGGTCATCAAGTATTCTGAGGGACCTTATTTTGAGGCTCCTGAGGATTACGAAGAACACATTGAAGCTCTGAAAACGAAATCAAAACGTGTTCAATACGTTCAAGTGGAAGGAATGCATCACACCCACCTTACAAACCCCGCGTCCGTCGCTCCTATTATTTCCGACTTTTTTAGAGGACTTTAAATGTTTATATTATTGTATCATTATACATACCAAAAACCATTTATTCTGTTTCAATACTCTTAATTCTACACACCTTAGCGAATGGAAAATTTTTTCGTTGACTTGGTTCTTACTTCAAATACATTTTATGGGGTCACGTAACAAACGGTAGAATTTTTCATGTCATTTGGCAACATTTTTTTTTCTTAATCACTAAATCCAAAAGCAATTACCAAATAGGAAGGGATTTTCTTTGGGGATTGTCACGATACTTACACCAAGTAGTAAAAAAAACCTACTGGCGCGTTAGATTAATAACATTTTGAGGCTTAGCTTCTCAGGAAGACTAAAAAAAAAACTATGGGTGCTCTAAATAAACGTCAATCGTCCCTGCAATCCTTTTCAAATATCCAAACGGCTGTAAATTCAATATGTACTTGATTTTTTAAACTATACTAAATAAAACCATTCGATTTAAATGCATCAAGGAAGCGGGTTTACACACGATTTGTTAAAAGTGTAACAAAGAGTTAAAATGAAATGATTCCACAGATTAAAATTTACTTACCCACGCTAGATATTCTAATCGTAATAACTTCTAAAGCTAAGAAGAAAGATTTCCCAATCCCATCTAGATCTACGCTAAAATGTAAGCCCCAATTATCTATGCCTTCAAAAGCGTTTTACGATTGGTCCTTAACCCACAAAACATTAGGAATGCGAATCGGTAAGATATAGTTGTGGTGGGGTAGATTACTATGGCCTAACCTATGGGTTTATACCATACGAATTTGAGCATTAGTAGAAGCAATCTTATTTAATTAGACATGGCCACTCCTTTCGGACTGCAATATGTCTGAATATTTTGGGGGAAAATTATCGTCATGCATGACGTTAAAAGGATAATTTAGCTTAATTATTATATTAAGGTTACTTAATTTCAAAGAAGATACTTACCTCTCCATTTTCAAGACTCGGTGAATTAGTCAATAAGTCCAGCCGAGAATATGGCAACGTGATTTCGGTGGCAGTCCATATTACTTATGGCATCACACACCGCTAAGCCCTCGCGAACATAACCGAATACGGTGGATGTTCGATGGTTATCTGGGCTTTTTTCGCCAAGGTGAATGCAAAAATCCGTCGATACAATGCTACACTGCGTCTTGACGTAGTCGCGTTTCAGTCGGAAAAAGATGGCTCCACGGGTTTTTTTCAAAGGGGAATCATCCGCCATGTACATTATTTCATGACCCGGAATTTTGCCCCCCATGATGAATGCTTTTTCTTTTGACTACGACAACAAAGTTCGTCTTGAATTAATTTTAATGGAATGTCATTTATAAGGAAGTAGAACGCTTGCCTGGTAAATAAGAGTTCCTTGATAGGAGGGCCCTTTTTTCGTTACACAACACTGCACGAACTTATCGCACATTATTGGTGCCATCCTAGTCAAAGTAAAAATATTATCAAAAAATTATCAAAGCATTTCCCATTTTTGAAATGTGGTAACGTAAATTTAAAAAATAAAAAAATGATAAAAGGCCAATATAAATAGAATACTTTAATTGTAGTTCAATGATAATATTTCCGTATGACTGCCCGTTCACCGCTAGAGCCAGGAAAGCTTTTCTAGTTTGCACCGACATCAAAGGCGGTATGGTGCCTAGGTCGGGGCCTTGAAAAGTCTTCAATTTTGTACCCATTTGCTCGTTCGAAGGTACACGTTCCCATTTTTGGGGGCGGGCACACGTTTGTTGCTCTTTTTTTGGATAGTCACGATACGGCAATGCTCCGGAAGAATCCGGTTTATTGGAACTGAACGACTTAGACCTCCGTAAGCTGGGGTGTATTGGTGCGATGGGTTTGCTCTGTGTTGTAGGCTCAGCCTCATTCCCAACAGCTTCTTCTTTCCCTTCTGCTCTATCCATTTGAAAATTGACCGTTTGCTGCCCTTTTCTCTGGGTTTCTGACATCTTTCTGGGTGGTATGGTTGTCATTCGTTGTCCTTTTTGGATGCTCATAAAAATCAAAAATGAAAGCATAGTGAGAAGATGCGATTCCAGCTCGTTTGCCCCCACCGAAGGGAAATTAAGCACGGCAGAATTGAACAGCGATGTCGGCAATTGTTGACTGTCCGGAGTTTTGATGTCCAATGAGACGACCGAATTACGGATTCGATCGAAATCTGTTGTTTTAACGGCTGTCGTTTGTTCCACTAATTTGCTGTACTTTTCAATAGACGTGTGTATAGCTTTGTCCTTTTCCCGTTCCTCGGGAGTACTATCCAATAAACTGGTCACAACCTGTATGGGCGCGAGAACATTATTACGGCGATATATTGCTAGACAATGTCAAACCATACCCTTAGCTCCTTTTGAAGTTTCTTCATTTCGAATGCGTTCTCTTTTCGGTGAAAATCTGCTTGCCGGGTTAGGGCTCTTAGAGCAGATTGAACCCCGTCTAACGCCAAATCTATCTACATTTTTATAAACAACAATATACACACGGAAAATATAAATAATATATATATGTACCGTATAAATATTTGTATTTTAATACCTTGTGGTGTTTAGTGAGATGCCCACCCAACTGGTTCTTATACTTGATAAGAAGATCCTCGAAATGAGCATCGATTTTATCTTTCGCTAACTCCAGGTCCATAGCGGTATGCTCTTTAACACAATCTGATTCTTCTGTAACGCGCGATTTGCAATGCAAACACCACAAATGGCCCTCATTTTGAACTTCTGTATAGGAAAAACTTTAAAAGATGGACATTTTTGTCACATAAAATTACTCTACATATTTAAAGAAGAAGAAAATAGAATTTGGGATATACTGACTTGTCGCTTGGGAAAACAGAATCTTCTAGCTGTGCCGTAATTTTTTCATTTGTCTCGAGTCCCATGTTCTCTTTTGTAGTATCAATGGAACTTTCTTTCTTACAAGTCGGGCATTGGATGGTTGTATTGCCAGTTGTTTCCTTCTTCAAAAATGGTTAAATAAACAAGTTAATAATATAACAATAATACGTCATCGGAATCTTGGGAATTAATTGAAGATCAACTTTGCTTGACTGTAACAAGGATTCACATGCAACTTTTGTACGTGTGACTGATGCAATCGTAAAATTTTCTGGTTGCCTCTGACTCGAGATGACATGAATCTCATAGCGGATTGGCAATGAGATGAACCGGTGTAGTAATACAGGTAAGTCCACATTCAGACTGTCAAAACTCTTTGCTTTGTTACTAGTTGCCACTGTTTCACAGAGTTAATCTCTTTGCCAATCCGCCTCTCGAGATAATTTTTCTTTAAATAATACATCACCTTAAGCCATTGCTGAAAAAAAATCTTTTTAAAAGTTAGGAACGCTATCTTATCTACTGGTTCGAATCTGCTACAAGTCACATATCAGTGTTCCTTAAAATTAACGTTCGTTAAAAAACTTTAAGTTAACTGGCAATACTAACTTGAAGACACGCGAGGCAAAACGTGTGAAAGCAGGATAAAAATAGTGGTTTTCTTTTGAGGATATCGTACTCGTCTCTGCAGATATCACAAGTAAGTAACACAGCTCTCTGCGACGCCATTGCTGATCAGTTAAAAGCGCACTTGCATGCGTCCTAACCTGTCGAATAAAGTGCGTGAACTAAAGCATTTAAATTATTGCCCAATCTACTTGCGTGCTGATATGAACTGATAACTAGTATCGCTGCAGCTGGTAGTCCCCTCTGTACACGCTACAAAAAATATTGGTAATTTTTGTAACGTCCTGCAATTGGAAAATAACGTCTTCAACTACGTTGTTAACATCAACATTCAATTCGGATCTGCAAAGCAATTTAATCATAAAACTCCATAACTACACAAAATGGATAAAAAAAAATCAGACGAATATTCCGACAAAAACGATTGGATCTATCGCAACTTGTTAAACAAACGACAACGATTGGTTTGGCTTTCCAACTACGTAGGATCGACCAAGTCATATTGTCCAAATTTAAATACGATGCGCCGTCAAAGGTATACATGGCTAACGTGCATCGATACGGTACACAATAACAAACAATGAAAAAAAAATCAGGACATTCTTTTAGGGCACGCAATCAGGTTCAATTGCGTACGAAAAGCGTTGCAACAGGTACTTCTTAGTTTTTCATTATTTTTTGTCTGTTTCTCTTTTTTTTTTTTCATTGCCGGAGTAATTGCCCAAACAGTTATTGATTGGCTTGCAAGTTAGAATTTTTCAAAATAGATACACTTTTCACGTATTTACATTCGACATAATTATGATTATGTATAGTATTATATGGACTGTATATAATAATATATAGAAGCCAAGATATTGTTGGATAAGTATCACATGTAAACCAGACTAAATGTAGAGGCGTCCTTATTTTTGTTGTTGTTGATGTTGCGCAGGGTAGGTTTCTACATGGACCTTTCAATTTGCAAAAAAAATGAAAAAATAAATAAAAATAGATAAAAGATTAGAGTGAGGGGGGGGGGGGGGACGAAGCGCTGGGTACCTTGAAGCGGAGACACGTCAGGTTATAAGGCTGCCGAGGGTAGACGGAATAACCAGAAACGAAGACATGCTCTGTAAAACGGTATTGCACTACAGACGCTTTTTAACCTTCACCGGATAACAATTTTTGCGAGAAAAAATGTTGAAGAGACTATGTACTGCTCAGGATTACTGCTGCTGTTCCAGAACGTCCGACTCGAAGCTCAAGTGGCCGGATGTAGGATCATAGAAACCGGCCAGGTAGAATTGGTCGTAGCCAGAACTATAGGTGGCGTCCAAATTTAAGTTGACGTCAGGCTTGCCTTTGCATAGAAGGCGGTAATCGTCCAGCGAAGAGACGGTGCAGCAATGCGAGATGGTCTGCACGTCATTCTCGTCGACGTGATTCGATTCGAACAATGCGCCCTGGAGACAGGGAAATTCAAATAGAAATTTCCAATTTTCAGAACGTAAAAAAAAAAAAGATTTGACGCCTACCGGAATCTTGAGATGAGTCAATCGCCGTCCTCCGCAAGTCTCTTCCGGGTGATAGAACCAGCGGACTTTCACTGTCATGGAACCACCCCACGACTGCCAGAGAAGCTCGATACGGCCGACATAGGGACGATCAGGCCTACCGGCCGATAAGAACACAGCGCAATCACCCACCTGAATAAGGCAATATTTTCAAAATTTGTTTTGTTTCCAATTTTTGAAGGTGATTAAGGGTTAAACTTACGCGGATTATTTCATCTCCACGATGAATGGCTTTGTAAAACTCCTTGCGTCCTTTGCCTTTGGAGGCTTTCTTGAAACTGGCGCCCAACCACTGCCACAACTGCCGTTCCGGTAGGAAAGCTGCCATTTTGCTTTTGTTGGCTTTGCGCGGCTGCTGCTCGACCTGCTGGGGCTCGGGAGATTTCGTCTTGGCTGCCGACCGGCGGGGAATGGGCGAAGCTGCGTATTTGTTTCGATTTCAAGTTTCAACACACACAACAACTGTGCATGTCATCAAAACGATGAACGAAACGGTCTCATACCAGAGTAGTTGACCGCTTCTTTGCTGCCTCTTGTTTCCATTTTGACGATCGGCTCGCCGTCGTTGGCCTCCGCACTCTCGACGGCGTGATCGATCGTCAATCCGGGACTGATTGGAATGATCAAATCCGGCTGCTCCGCCAGGGTCTCATCGGCCGCGTCGGCTTGGCGTTTTTTCTTGTGCTTCTTCTTGTGCTTCTTGCTCTTCTTACACTTTTTCAGTTGCACGTTACCGTCGTCGTTGTTCTCTTTCGATTCGTCGCCTTCCGCTTTCTTGTTGTTCTTCTTGGCCGGCTCGTCCACTTCTTCCGCAATCACTTGTGCTAACTCTTGGTGAACCGACGGTTTGACAGCTGCTACAAGAATTGGAGCCGGTTCGGAAATGCGCCTCTTGTGGCGTCGGCTTTCGATTTTCAACAATGGATTTGGATCCCTCTCTGCAGTAAGTATAAAAAATTAAAATGAGATTCAACAAAATCATGTCACGCAATCGATCAACATCAGATGAAAAAAAAAAAAAAAAAAAAAAAAAACACTTGCCTAGTACGGGATAATCTGGCGGAAGCAGTCTAATTTGGCTGACGGGAATACGGCCGCTGTCACCGTCGTCAAACTCGACGTCGATTTCATCCTCGCGTGTGACATTACGACTGCCTGAATCACATCAATCCACACCGAAACGAGTGAATATTTGCAATAAAAACATATAAAATACTGAGATTTTTCGTTACCAGCGTTGTTTGGTGGGCCGGCCGGATGGACGTTGGAAACTACACCGGGATAGAGGCAGCGTGACTTGCGGCTCCAGTAGCCACAAACACGCGTGCCGACCGGCAATTGATTCAGGCCGATCGGACAAACTTCCAACAACTTCAAATAAAGAACAAAGAAAAAAACAAACAAAACAAATTATTTTAAAAATCATGTCGAATTGGATCTTCATTTCATGTTATTGAGTTATCGAAAGAAAAAAAAAAAAAAAAAAAACTCAAAGTGCCAGTGCTTTGAACCAATGACATTCACGCTGGACTGCAAGAACAAAGAGAACAGGGAGGAGCTTTCGGTTACGGCAGAATGGTCATAACTATCCGGATATCCGAGTTAACGATTCAACGCGCTCGGGTAATAAACGATCAGAACACTCGTAAAAGTAAAAAAAAAAAAAAAAAAAAAAAAAAAGAGCGGGGCAAAAGCGGAGAAGACGACGAAAATATGACACTCACTGCTTCGTGGAGAAGTTCTTCCGTCGACAGAATCCTGGGCCGGCTGCCACGTTCGCCATCCACGACGACGCCGTAAATGTCGGGCGGCCGGATGCCCGATACGGAGCCACCGTGGAACAGTCCCTCCTCTGCTATCAGCACGCGTAGTCCGTCTTGCAGTAGATCTTGCGTCAGTAACCATGGCGACTTGATAGTGCTAGCGGAGGTGCTATCATTCGGTTCCGGATCACTACGGATGAGTACGCAAAGCAGATTAAACTCATTCGATCAGAAAAAAATTTGTAATTTGTACCTGATTTTAGGTTCGGGATCGATTACCGGGATCTCAATCACCGGTTCTGCCACTAAAGGTGGAGGTGTAGGCGGCACAGGTGGTGGTGGAGGACTTGGAGCCGGCGGAAGAGGAGAAGCCACGGGGATGGTTTCAATTTCCGCGCCACTATCGTCGTTTAATTGAAGAAATTGCAACGCCGGCAAACAATGACGTTCCAGTCGGTCACTGTCTTCTTCCAGTACGTCTTCTTCGTCTGCTTTCAATTCTTCTTCACTTTCGTCGCTGCTACTGCTGTTCAGCTGCTTCACCTGGACCTCGGCTATTTTAAAACAAAGCAGAAAAAACTACATTAGAAATAATAACAAAGACACGACATTTATCAAACAGTCAACAAATAAGCAACTAACATTCACCTCCAAAAAAAAAAATAAAAAATAAATGCAAGAAACATTTTCTCGAATCTTTTCCACTAGATACGTGACTGGAAAAATTATTGTCGACCCTTCCCCACCCCCAGTAGGTTCTATTGATCTCATTTGTAATGCTATAGCCTTGAGCAGGTTCTATTGGACTTCTCTGAAGAGATAACAAACTGATTGGTAAGCTGGACGCGCGCCCAACTTCCACCTGTGGCTCGAAAAAAAAGGGGAAAGGAATAAATAAAAAAACAACAAAAAACACAAGCGAGAAACCAGTTCCCTTTTATATAGTTTGGGGTCCCTCAAGCCAAGCAACTTGCTCAATTTTGTGTTGTGTCTGTGTGGAATGAGGGGGGGGGGGACTTTGACTGGACATTGATGAATGTCGTTTACAGATTCCATCAACGGAAGCTCCACCACGGGGAGATCATTCTTAGCTCGTCCGGAACAAGATAGACTTATAATTTTTATTTGTTTTTGTTTTTACCTTTAAGCTTGGGTTTTATCTTTGGTTTCATTGGACTCTTAGCATCGTGTCCCGAAGAATTCTTTTTCTTGTTCTTTTTACTGGTCGGATCGGCCGAATGGCACCATTGGAACAGTTGGAAGAATTTGCGCTTCTTGCTGGGCACGATCGTCTCGGTCAGTTCGGAATCTTGCTTCCGAACGGGGAAGTCCGGCTTACGTTTCTTCTTTTCGACCGTCGTTGTCTCGTTGGCCGGTACAGGAGGAGCCATAGAGTTTGCGGCGGAGGCTAAAGCGGCAGCGTACGAAGTCGGAATCCTCGGCAATTCCACCTCAACACCTTAAAGAAAAACAAAAAAATAATAATAAAAAAAAAATACAAACAAAAGAAGACGGACATTAACATTAATGAAGACCTAAATCGGCCCTCTAGCAAGACCGCAAACTCGATTAATAGGTGGGCGGGAATTTGCGGTTTCTCGAGCACTCATCATTATAAAACGATGACGCGCATTGATGAAAATTGCATTTGCCGAATGTAACAGAAAAAACAAAACAAAACAAAACTAGTTGCAAGTTTGAATGAAAAAAAAAAAAAAAAAAAAAAGAACCGATAGGGGGAAAACATAAAAATAAACAACTTGTTAGTGAATTGTGGTCGTGCGAGAACGGGCCAGTACATTAAGGCATCTGGAGCGATCTAATCTCCGCCGACAGTGCCGACTACCGGCGGCAAATAGCAAGTAGCTAAATGCAATAGCTGGTCGATGGGAACAAGAGGTGGGCGTCGATGACGTCCGCTATTTTTTTATTATTATTTTTACACACCCGCGGAGCGATGCGTAGAAGAAGGCAAGTCCAAACGACCGGGTACGATAAAGTCGACTGGCGCCGAAACGATTTTGGCCGGCTCGCTTGACTGCTCTTGTTGCTTCGTGGCCGAATGGTGGCTACCGTCCCGGCTGCTGCTGCTACTGCTGTTCCGTCTGCGACCAGCTTTGTCTTCTTTATCCGAGCTGGATCGTTTCTTCTGCTTCTTCTTCTTGTCCGACTTCTTTTTGCATTCTACAATAAACAAACGCGTATTGTTTTGGTCAACATTGCGAATTGCGTGGGGGGGGGGGGGGGGGAGGGGCAACACATAACGATCGACAATCAGACTCACTTAAACTACTCAGCTCCTTTTGTTTCTCCTTGTACTTGCGCTGCAGTTCGGCCAACTTGGAGCGGAAGTCAAACTCCATTTGGAATCCGGTTGGGCGGGGGATGCATGACGTGGCCGGTGAAACAGCTCTCGGTTGGCTCGATTGAGGCGAATCTGACTGCTGGTACAAAGCGGCCGCGCACAAGACATCCAACGCGTTTCCGGCCATTTCGACTGCGGTCACATTGTCGTTGCGACGCTCCTCTTTCGTTTGCGGCTCGTTGGCCAATTTCGACTGATCGGCCGACACGAATTGTTCAATGCTATCCGATAAGAGCTGCAAGCCGGAATAATCCGCCATCGGCGCGGGGCTGGCGTCGTGACCCGTCGATAATGAACGCGGGACATTTTCATCATCTAATGACGTAGATGGAGATCGGATGGACGGATCGCGACTGACCCATCCGATTGTGAGGTTGTCTCTGACTCGGATGCTCGGCGGCTCTGCCGCTGTGCTGGAATCTAGCGGCTGGGCCCTTTCCAACTGGATCGAAGGCTCATCTTTCTCTTCGACATGGCTAGGTGGTTCTGGACTGATTCGCTCTTCCTTAATTTCGGCCATGGCGGGAGGACTGCTTATGACGCATGCCGGTTTGGATGCGTGGGTCGTAGGGTCCTCGTACGGCGTGACGTCACTTCGGAGAATCGGCAATTCAAAAGCCGATCTGACCGGTGGATGGAGAGCCCATGAAGCTGTCGGGGACGCTGCCATATCTGGCGGGAGACCCCACGGCGACTGAGCCGGTGCGGCATAACTCTGCCAATAAACTGTGGCCGCTCGTTGATAAGGATCTGTGAATTGGAAAATAAATATCGATATAAAGACATAAGAGCATTTTTTTTTGTTTGAAAATAAAACAAAAACAAAACAAAAGGTAATGCGGCCTCACTGGTGAACTGATTTTTTTTTTAATAATAGCTATTCGCTTCAATGAACCGGAATGAAACCTATTTCTTCTTTCAATCCCGAGTTCTTTAATAACGATTGCGTAACATCCTTGACGAGATCCAATTGAAAATGAAATTCTATTTTTAAAAGATATTTGATTAGTTAGGGATTTTTTTAATCGGCAGAGAATTAGAACAGAATGGCTGACATTTAAAGATAAGACGTCGTTCATGCATGGCGAGTCTGCAGACGGGATAATGGACTCAGCGAAGAAAAAAAAGGTCCTTTCTCTTTTTTTTTTCACGCCAGTTTGAAACTTGAACTTTGTTCCCTGGTCACGCCGGTTTGTCAACATTGGCAGTGCATTTTTTTTGTTGTTGTTGTTGTCGTTGAGACACTTAGGGTGAATAAAGAAAAGAGAGTGTGTATCGCGTTCTTTCCCCCCTTGACGACAGCGGCTAAAAAATGCTAGGAAGCTAATGTGAATCTTTCAAATCATTCGAATTGTAATGGACTTTTGCGACAGTGTTCCACTCGATGCGCAGCAAAAATTGCAGGGAAACAAACGACAACGCAGAAAACCGGAATCACTTGGCGTATCTTGCGCATGGTTCGCCCCGTGGCAACACCAGATAAATGAATCATTTTGTTAGGTGGGGTAAGAGAGCCGGTAACAAATGTTTCGTCACTTTGGCTCAGACTTAATCTTTATTTCATTACAGGACTGATGGCACACTCTTTTATCAGGTCTTCGGTCTTTGTGCGCAGGATGTTTTCGAGATTTACGTCTCTTTCTGTTTTTTTGTTTTTTTTGTCGTGTTTTCTTTTACATGAGGCGCCAGAGTGCGCACGATGTCGTTTCCTGTCGCGCCTTCAACATGCAAAAACGCCAATGCAACTGGATGCTATTCAATTTTTGGTTTTCATCCTTCTTCTAAAGTTCGTATCGCCATATGATACTTTTTGGCTTTCGAACTGTGCGTGAATGAGCCCCAAAAATGTTCTGCTAGTCTGCCATCGGGATCAACGGACTCGTACGGTGTCGTCCGTCGGCAAAACACGATCGGATTATATTTAAACCGTTCGACTAGATCCCCCTCTATTGCTTTCAATTGTGACATAATCCCCTCCAAACAAAAAAAAAAAAAAAGAAATCAAGAAAATCTCACCGAGGCAGGCGGTAGGAATCAGGAGAAAAGGCGGAGGAGTCATTCCGCCGACCGGATGATGATGTTGATGAAGGAGGGACGACGAGACGTTAGATGGCTGTGGAGTAGGCGGATAAGTGGAATAGCGCATGATGGAGTTGACATCCGTCGCCGACCATAGCGAGTGAGCTGCGGCGGCGGCACTGTAGTCGGTCGCATTCGGCCAAGCCCAATTGGCCGCATTGGCGGCAATTGGTGTCGGATGACCGGCGTAAAGAGCCGTCGGATTATAAACGGCTCTTCCGCCCGGATAATTTGCACTTAGGCCAGCTAGTGAAGAAGGGCTGTTAAACGGATGTTGATCAGTCGATCCGATGGACGCATTCGACATGCACATGGCATCCGTCGGGTACGAAGAAACAGGACTCGACTGGGCGGCACGTCGAGCTTTTGGCTGGACGGGTGGCGTGGGCGTGTCGGAGCGACACTTGTCTCTGCGTTGCCTGGCGACGGCAATGCCAACGGGAATGGCCACGTTCGATGAAGCGGAGGCTGTTGCGTTATGTTTGCGCTGCGGATGGATCAGAGTTTTGCGCTTCGGAGCAGAAGCGGCCGGATCGAGATCACAAGGTGGCGATAGCACAGAGCTGTCCAATGTCATCGCCGAAGCCGACTGGATGACTTGCGATTGCTCCTCCTGCTGTTTTCGCCTCCTCTGATGCCATTTGAGGAGACTCGCCTCCGGCATCCGTCCCATAGTCCGGCTACATCCTCCCCCCATTTCGTCCTCTACTTCGCCGCTATCCACTTGGTCGTCGTCTTCACTCTCGTCATCACCGGCGGCGAAATCCGGTGATTCCGTCTTGACTTCGCGCTTGATGCGCATCTCCGTCTCTCCGCAGCTCTCTCCGTCGACCGTCACTGCGCAAAACAAAAAACATTGGCACACATCAACACGATAACAAAGAAAGTCGGCTTTTGAGACGAAACGAAAGACGAACACAGAAAAACAAAACTCGGCGTTAGATGTTTAGAGACTGAAATGATTGCGGAAATAGCTCCGAGTCAACATCATCGTCAAACAACGGCCAAAATTTCTATTTTCGGGTAGCTAACAAGGGCTAAACAGACAATCATAATATGGTAGACTCTTCCAAGGCCGCACGCTTTAGTTTCGAACTATCCCCAGGTTATTGTCGTATAAAAGTTAAATACATTTCTCTTGTGATGGATAAAAAAAAACCACCTCCCCCCCCTCCCTCAGGGCGGGAGGGGTCGAGAGACAGGTAAAGAAAAGGGCGGAGTCTCTCAACTCTTGAAACTTAAACACAGGTGGACTTAGGAAAGGGGATTCTAAAAAAGACAGAAGAAAAAGAGCGGGAATCTAATTGAACCTTCACTTTGTTTTTCAAGATGGAAGCTTTCTTTTTCTTAAGAGGATATGTTGCTGCCATCGTCGAACGAGAATCTGTCCAACTGCCAGCATTTCCCAGAGCTCTAATGTTACATCCTTCGTTTAAAAAAGTATTACTTATTATTATTAGATATATTTAATGTTTAATGTTGGTAGTTTTTGAAGGTGTTCAAAATTCCACCCTGCTAACACATCCGTAGGGGTTCCCAGAAAAGAAAAAAAGGGAACACTTTGAGAGCGCAAATGACGTGGCCCTTTAAAAAGTTATCTGATGTGGTAACAACTTATTCTAATGAAAAACTAAAAGTAGGAGGATATACTTAAAAAAAAAAAAGACAGGGCAAGTGTACAGTCGCAGGAAAAGGCCATTCATCTTGGAGAAAAAGGCCGTCAAGTAAACTTTGACCTTGTTGCGCGACTTGACCACAGGGTATTGGTGACAGACAGGATTTTTTTTTGCCTCCTTTTGTCTGTTTCATGTCCCGACATGCCGCCCCCCCCCCCCATCCCAAGTTCCACGAAAAATTGAAACGAATGCCTACTGAATTTTGTAAGGGACATGCATTTTTTTTTTGTTACCAGGAGTGTAAGGCGACTGGATGGATGGAAGGTGGTCGACACCACGGGGAGACAAATCCAGGATGACGGGCGGGCCGAAACCGTGCCCATCGTACACGGGTGGAGGTCCTGGAAATTCCGTTTTCATTCCGGGAACAATCGGTGTGGTGTTCAGACGTGTTGATCCAGCACCAACAAGCATGGCAGCCTGCAGCAACTGTCCAAGAGCCGATTCCGGATCCATCTTCTCTTGCGCAAATGTTTCACAAAACTATTTCGAGAAGAAACGACTACCGTCCATTGCAACTAATCACATCCAAACAAAAAAAGACAAGCCAAATTAGTATTTTATTGATCGATTGCCTAACATCCGCGAATCGAGCGTCCATCACGAGTAAATCTGCCAACGTCAGCGTCTACATCGATCTTTTCAAAGGCTACAACCAATCTGCGAGGATCGATAGTCGGTACCCCAAAAAAAATCGCCTTTTTTTTTCTTCCCTCCTTTCTTTCGCGGCAATGATAAATATAAAGAAAAGTTAATTTGACCCCCGTGACTGTTTGACGACTACTAGAAACATCAGCCGACACAGCAACTGATAACGATATCTCGCGAGCAACGTTGTGACGACTCTTCTCTCTGTGTGCGACTCGACAATAAAGAGAATTTCGGCTAAACACGGGAAAGGTTTGAGTGAAATCGGATCCGACCCACAAGCTGGAACGTAAGGCAAGCGGGAAATTCGATCACACCGAGGGGGGCGGAGGGGAAGGGGTGGTGTTTAAAAAAAAAAAAGGTTCCAGTTAAAACCTAAACATCAAAAAAAGAGAAAATTTTGGGAAAGAGGTCATTACGACAAGCAAAATGCATATCAACTGGAATCGACTTGAAATGCTGTATCCCTCTTCAAACCGTGGTGTTGCATTTATCTAAAGCATTTTTCAAGCAAAAAAGGCACCTACGATTAAACACAGTTGACACGAGGGATTGGCCTAGCTTTACTAAGGGCATTGAGCCATTGCGTCATTCGAGGGAAACGAACACGAGTTGTAGCAAACATCGATTCTTGGGGGTTACACGTTGCAAAAGGGACGATAGGCTCTGCAACGAAATATCTAGAAAACAGGTCGTTTTTTTATAAGTAGGCCTATTTCAAGAAAATTCATGACAACGTCAGCAAAACTACTGGTAGAGATGCAACGAGCATTGTCTTAACTGGTAAAAGCCGTCGGAATTTGTGGTCAAGCTAATAAAAGGTTCGAATCAAAACATCACGACGGCCTAACAAGAATGGGAATGAATTGCGCCGCAAAAAGAGAACTCACAAATGTGCGACGGTGCCGTTGCGGAACCTTCCAGGCGGCGTCACTCTTCTATTGGCAAACACTTATCCAACGTTTACAAAGGCAATGGCACTGAATTTCGCGATGAAACACGCACGACAACACTAACACGATGTCAGACTGTCAAATTCTTGCAATGTCAATCTTCTCTTCACAACCTAAAGTATTGTTTTGGTGCAAAATGTTTCACTTGAAAAATTTTTGGCTCGGCGTCTATAAGATTCACACGTGCCACAAGTACAAACCTATCCCTACAACGTCCCTCAACAGAATGGTCGTACGGCTCAAACGACTTGGACATTCGAGCAAGCGGAGCAACTGAAAAAGAGCCCCGCCCACTTATGAAATTGAACCAATAGGACGAAACCCTTGTTTATCTGGCCCCGCGCAACAAACTCCGCCCAAGGCTTCGACGCTTTGCAAGAGATGGAGGGGGAAAGGAGGGGGTCCTTTCATTATTTTTAACCTGTTTTTTTTTCGCGTGGCGTCATACTCTCTCTTTTTGTTATTTTTTTTTTTAAAGCTGCGTGAATTTTTATCGGACGGTTTGCCGTCTTTCACGCACGCATGAAAACGCCCTCTTTCGCGCACGAAGTGTACAGAGGACGGAAAAAAAATTGCGCGGGAGCGGATGATCTTAGTAACAATACTGCAACTTCCGTTGCTCCGTTCTTTTCTTCCACAGCAGAATGCATTTAGACGAACTGTGGCTTGCTAATGTCATATTTCATGGCCTCTTTACGTACCAGAACTTTTACGACCAGGCCAAACAGGTTTACGGAACAACGAGACCTGCATCGGGTTGTTTCTTCACAACAACAAAAAGATACAACTCGGAGCTTGATTGGATAGATTTTGGCTTCGCAAACTTCTAGTATAAATCTACTGTAATGCAATAGCAAAGCAATTAAACCGTTAAGTAACATTCGAAACGAATGTAAGGTTTTTCCTTAGTTTTCTCATTTGACCGGTTCGTTAGACGACGAGCTCAGCCAAATTTCCCTTTGGCTGTGACACTTTAACCTTCAACAGCAGCAACAGCAGCGAAGACGCTATATGTACTCGTCGTCGCGGCAGAACGAACCTGTGGGCCATCGTGCGTGACTGGGAACTTTTCGAACCTTGGTTATTACATACCCTCGAGACACGCTAAAGGAGGAGGCGAGACGGCCAACATGGAAGACATCTATCCACCTAAACATGGAACTACATGCAGCTACATGGTATGTATAATGTGTATTTCTCGGCTTTACTCGAGAATGATCCAGTTCCAATGTTACCCAGCTTTCCTCGTGAAAATTCAAAAACTGTGTTGTCACAGGAATCCAGTATGGCTTTGACCCTTTTACCCCTTTTTTTTGTGGGCTAGTGGTAAAAATTGCAGGAAAACAAAGTATTAATGGAGTGGATCCATTTCTGGGGGCAATGGAATCTTCTTCTGTAGGGCAAATTTTTGAAGAGCTTCATATTTTCGATGGAGAGCTTCAATTTCTTCACGGATCTTTCCATTATCTTCAGCAAGTTTCTCTGTTTCAGAAAGTTCCCCAACTTTTTCTTGCTCGAGCTCATCCTTTTGCTCTATACGCTTGATGCGGCAACTAAAAATTGTATTTGTAAGTTCATTGCATTTAAGAAATTTGAATAAAATTACCTTGCTGCATAGCCTCTATTTTTTAAAGTTCTACGACGTTGTTTCATTCTAACAATCTAAAGATGCCATTTTTATGGTACAAATGTCAAGTAACTTTAATTGGTTATTTTTGTACCTCTTCTCTTGTCAAACCCCGTAGCTTCAGCTGTCTGTTCAAATCTCGAACCGAGATGGAAACCAGCTCGTCGTCGGAAATTCCTAGGCAGGGGGAAGGAGACAAAGGCTCCTAAAACCCACGTAAGAATAAATTAGCAAAAAACTGAAACGCAAAAATGACGTTTTTTCGATTAAAATTCACCAAGTCAAATTTGTTGGCGTTGGCATTTCTGTCTTTCTTATCACTCTTCTTCATTTTTTTTTCTCAGTTTCAGATTCCACTAGAAGTCCAGAACAACCGAGTGGCGGTGTGGAAAAAAAATCTCATCTCAGGTATAAAAAAACGCGCTGAGTCACTCTCACTGGGGCTGATGTTTTTCCCTAGCCAGCCATGTTTCTTTGTTGTGACAGTGCTTACTGTGTACGCAAGGCCCAGGTTTTAATTACAACAGAAACCCACATAGTGCCATCTGACGGTAGAAAAGTAATCCATTGCAAGTAACCATTGGTATTTTTTTTTTTACCTTTCAAGTGGTAATGTTATATTCTCTAACGGGACTTGCCTTAAAAAACGTGCTTTAATTACGACCTTTAGAATGAAAAAAAAAATTGCTCTTTTAACTGTACCAAGTATTACACAAAAAAGATATCATAAACGTGGTCCTAATTTATAATTGATGCTGTTTGACCAAAGCTTTCGTGCTGAATCTGCCGATGCTACTTTGAAAAGGAATGGCGGCTTTGGGCCCTAGCAACGGGTCCGACAAATCTTAGCGTGACATCTGACACCACAACGCTCATGCCAAAGAGCATTGGTTAGCGTATGGATACCCAAAATCCCTAGTGCCGTTTAGACTAGGTAGGCGAGTAGACGTGTCCAAAAAACACGCTCAAAGTGCGCAATATCCACCTAGTTACGGCCCCATCCCGCCCGACAGGCACGAGCGAAGTGCATACGCGCCCACCCTCTGATCTCTTTGTAAAAATCGCGCCGTGTGCCAAAAGAATAATGTATCGCGGCAACTCACCCCCCACGAAAAGGCATTGCAACCCAATGGATAACTTACCCCCGGTGATCGTTAGACTCATGGACGACAAACCCAACTTCAAACAAATGTCGATCGCTGAAAGAGACGCCGTCCATAAAGCTATACTAGCAATCATAGGTGAGCCTAAGGACTCCAAAGTGATGACAGGAGGAGACCTACTAGTCTATGCAACAGACCCGACGCAACAAGCCAAGCTGCTAAAAATTGTGAATATAACAGGTAGACCAGCCATGTGCACGCTGCCAAACCGATCCTCTGAGGCTAAAATAGGGGTAATTTTCGGGGTCCCAATCAGCGATAGCGAGGAAGAAATGCTTGTAGCACTAGCAGGACAAGATGTC
Source organism: Daphnia carinata (assembly GCF_022539665.2). Lineage (NCBI taxonomy): Eukaryota > Metazoa > Arthropoda > Branchiopoda > Diplostraca > Daphniidae > Daphnia > Daphnia carinata. The sequence continues at coordinate 6,520,578 of NC_081331.1, forward strand.
ACCCACGTGAAGCGTTTACCTATACGCGACAAACCGGGCACCAAATCTGAGACAGTCCTTTTGACTTTCGCATCGGTCGTACCAGATAGGGTAAGGATGGCCTCGTTGAGCTATCAAGTGCAGGTATCGATTCCAAACCCGTACAGGTGCAGGAAGTGCTGGAGGCTAGGCCACACGGCATCCAGATGTAATGCAAATGGGAACAATTGCAAAAAATGTGGAACGCAACACTTAGAAAGTCTCGAATGCTTAACCAGATGTATTAACTGCGGCAGCAATGAACATGAGGCCGACAACTACGCTGCATGCCCGACCTTCCTAGAGATGAAAAAGATTATCAAATTGTCAGTCTTGGAGGGCATATCGGTACAGGAGGCCCGCATGCGTTACACCAACAGCTACAAACCAACGGCCAGGCATATCACGAAACCAGGAACCCTACTCAGCCCAGATCCCGTGAGCCAACTGCAGATTTGCACAATTAACGAACGCGACCAAGAGATGGCGGTATTGAGGAACCAAATACAGGCCCTGCAGGATCAGGTGAAGGCCATCACCGCTACAGTAATTCCAAACATCCAAGGGAAGATAAATAGCCTAGGGGAAGACCTGTCAAATACAAATAAAAAGATCAGCCACTTCAACAAGCGATTCGACAACTTAGACAAAAGACAATCAGAGAATGCCATCCACCAAGAAAATAGATTCGACAGACTTGAACTTCTAATAAGCAAGCTTGTTGGGCATAGCATTACCGGACCTACGACAGGTACTACTACCGACCCACTTGGAGCATCACTGGAACCTTTAATGCTACACCAAAACATCGCAGCGAGCCTCAGCCCCATGTTCAGCTCTCCCAGCCAATGGTGCGACGAAATGGACACAATAGACAATGATAAATAGACCCACCACCACGCCCACGGAAAACAACTTTAAGTGCATGCAATGGAACGCTAGAGGGCTAACCAAAGCCAAACTTGAAGAGTTCAGAAACTTTATAGCCTTAGTTAATCCAGAAATCGTTATGTTAAGTGAAACCCATTGGAACAAATCTTTCAACGTTAAGTTTAGATCGTACCACATCCTCAAGAAGGACCGCCCTGACAAACAAGGCGGAGGTGTGGCGATACTAGTTCACAAGCAATTAATTTCCTCTCCAATCATCATAAAACAATCAGCCACCGTAGAAGCCATCGGTGTCAGTGTCGTATTAGTTAACAACAATCCGTTGGATTTCCTATCAGTGTATGTGCCAAAAGGCGACTGTGAAGTGCACGAAATGGAGCACCTCCTCTCCAGGCAAAACAGGACAGTGATAGGAGGCGATTTCAACGCTCACCACAGCATGTGGGAGAGCGGCACGCAGACAAATAAAGCAGGCAGGTCAATCTACACAGCCCTATTAAATAGCCAAGATATGTGTCTAATAACTCCCGTAGATCTCGGCACAAGAATCGACCCCTCCACTGGTAAATCCTCGACCATCGATCTAACAATCACCTCCGCAGGATTGGCAGCAGCGGCCTCAATCGAAGTAGGCCCCTACCTAGGGAGCGACCACCTACCCCTTATCCTGACGCTCAACAATACCCCAACACGGAGCACAGGCCGGCCACCCACATGGATCATAAATGAAAAAAAATGGGGGGAATGGAACAATAGGCTAGACAAGCATCTTACAGAAGTAAATTTCCCAAATATTGGCGATCCCGAGACGGCCGCAACAACGTTCACAAACGCCATTAACACCGCAAATAAAACGTGCTTCAAGCAAACACAACCGCAACCCAAGAAATGCGTAGCACAAAACTGTCCATGGTGGAACGAAGAGTGCTACAAAAGGGTAAAAAATGCACGGAAAGCCTTTAGAGAATGGTGTAAAACACCGCTCTCGTCATCAAAGCGCACTGAATGGAGGAAAGCGGAAGCACTGAAAAAGAAATGCATTATTGCGGCCAAGAAAAAAGCATGGGAGTCCTTCGTCACCAATCTCGGAACCAACGATCAACCGAAGCTGTGGTCTTTCACGAAAGGTATGACAGGAAAAGGGTCCAATCCCTCCCCTGACGGCACAACTATCAAAGCCAATGAAGTAAGCTACAACACACCGAAGGAAAAAGCGGAACTTTTCCTTGACCTCTTCAGTGGCGTCCACCCGTCAAACATCCCAACAAACAATACATTCGATTTAATAATCAATGGGAAAATATCATCGAGCCACCCTAGCATCCTCAATGACCCAATAACGATGGAAGAAATTGAAAAATGCCTCCCAAAATCTAAAAGCAAAGCAATGGGGATAGATCTAATACACAACTCGATGCTGCGAAACCTATCGAGTAAGAACAAAAGCCACCTCCTGCAACTGTTCAATACCCTCCTTTCTAAAGGCCACGTCCCAGACCACTGGAAACAATCCATTGTCATCCCTCTCCTGAAGCCAGGCAAACCTGCAGAAGACCCAACCTCGTACCGCCCAATATCACTTACGTCATGCCTGTGCAAATCCCTTGAAAGAGTAATAGCAAACCGCCTGCATTGGTTCCTAGAGTCAAAAGGAAAAATAAATCGACAACAAGCAGGGTTCAGAAGAGGCTGCAGCACAGCCGATCATATCATCCAGCTAGAAGCTGATATAAAACTGAGTTTCAGCAAAAAATCTTCGACGGTAGCCGTTTTCTTGGACCTAGCCAAAGCGTACGACACTGTCTGGACACAAGGCCTGCTCGTCAAACTGGCCAGACTCGGGATCTCGGGCCCCATCCTTGCGTGGATAAAGAATTTTACCACAGGACGAAGCATGTGTGTCAGGATAGGGGACCAGACCTCGCAACTAAAAACAATTGAAAATGGTGTGCCACAAGGAGCCGTCCTAAGCCCAACCCTATTCAATATAATGCTAATAGACCTCCCGACGCACCCTCCCCCTATAAAAACCCTTCTCTATGCCGATGACATCACTATATATACATCAACAAGATCCCCGGTTGACGCAGAAGTCACATTGCAACCAGCCCTAGAAAAACTGCACCGATGGAGTAGGGAATGGAGACTCGATTTTGCCCCCGCTAAGTCATCCACGGTGGTATTCACCAGATCATACAAACCAGGAGCCGACCCACTACTGTTCCTAAACGGACATCGCATTCCCTCCCACCCAACGGCTAAGTTCCTAGGAGTGTGGTTCGACCAGAAACTACTCTGGAAAACTCACATTGAACAAGTCACCAAAAAATGCCTTAATCTAAAAAGCCTGTTTAGGATAATAGCAAATACAAAGTATGGACCATCAGCAAACACCTTATTACTCCTCTTCAAGAACCTAGTCCGGAGTAAAATTGACTATGGGTTGATGGCCTACGGAAATGCTAGCAAGACTAACCTGGAAAAAATAAATGTCGTCAGCAGGGCGATACTCAGAAATATTCTAGGATCCAAACCCTCCACCCCGACTGAAATAATCTATGCGGAATCTGGCACAGAACCCATAGCAGCAAGGAGGAGATGGCTCACCAGTAAATACATAGTGAACCTCGGCCACAAACCCAACAACCCTACGTACAGGACAGCCCGGAGCCTACACGACCACCCAGCCAAATACCCCACGAGGAGCGCCCCATGCCTTGCAGAAGAAATAGAAAATATTAAACTTCTGGGTCTAGACACCTTCCCTCACACAACGCACCTACCCTCGCACTATAAATATCCTCCCCCAAGCAGACCACCGACGTGCAAAACACTGTGGTTCCCACTCACGAAAAAAGCAGCCATGGAGTGTCAAGCGCGAACGGTATCGACCTTCAAGGCCATGCTCGAGGAAAAATTTTCCTCCTCACTATGCGGTTACACTGACGGCTCGAAGTCCCCCATTTCCAACGTCACAACATGCGCGGCCGTGTTTCCCACAATCAATGTGGCAAAATCATGGACCCTACGTGAAGGATCGAGTGTCTTCACAGCCGAACTTCAAGCCGTCAAACAAGCCCTGCAAATAGTGTATAATCTGAATTACAGCCCACCAGCAACTACGATTTTTATTGACTCCAGCTCGGCCATCAAGGCCATAACCTCCACAGACCCCTCAGATAACGAGGCAATCCCAGAGATCCGGGAACTCATAGAGAGTCTTAAATCAAGTGGCACACTAACCACACTCGCATGGATACCGAGCCACTCTGGGATCGAAGGAAACGAACGAGCGGACAAACTCGCAGCGAGGGAATGCGCAAACAAACAGGGATCGGTAATAGCCAACAACCTCTCCCCCAGTGAAAAATGCTCCTTAATAAAACAGACCTGGGCAGAGGACTTCCTAATGGCTTTGAAAAAGTGCCACAAACGTAGTGTCCAAGTTATGTCCTCCCTCAGACCCAAGGCCTGGTATACGCACAAGGACAGAAAAATAACAATTTGCCTACACAGACTACGGTCAGGCCACCATTATCTTAACTCCTTCAGCCACAAAATCAACCCGGAGGCCGACCCCAGATGCCGAATGGGATGTGAAACCATAGAGGACCCCCACCACGTACTGGTAGAATGCCCAAAGTACGAACAGTGCCGCCAAGAAATCCGCAGCTACCTCGCCAGCAATAACCTCGAGGTGAATCACGACAATATACTAGGTCTAAACACCTCAATCAGCCTCCAAAAACAACTAAAAATAAGGAATCTCATGGCCAAGTTCCTGACCAAAACCTCGTTAGTGAACATCATTTGAACTAGGAGGAAATGGAATGAATACACCTATCCCCCATAACACAGAATAAACATGAAGTGGACACTTACACTGGTGGTGGAAGACTCGCATCCAAACTGGCAAGCAAGGCACAAATTCCAAGCAGGTGATACCACAAGGCACTTTCAATACCCAGGAGTGACAACTCCCCCTGTCACAACAACCTATGTAAAGTAAACCCAATATACAGAATTACAGACGGAAGCAAAAATGTAAAAACGTGGATACTATACCAGCTCCCTGCCACTTTGGTGACAAAGAATCTCCCGGCAACTGAACTAGCCAGTCATCAGGCCTATAAACAGATAATCCAATTGATACAACCTGATTTGGGTCTCACCACAAACACAACAGCCTATTTAAAGTAGAGAAGGCATTAATCACATTTGATAAATGGAAAACGCACAACAAACCTCAACCAAATTTACCATAACACACAGCATATAAGATCCCCTCTCCAGCCTACACACAAATGGCTAATGGAAATAGCCAACCTCAGCCATAAGAGCAACGTTGCTAACCATCCAACCAACGTTAATGTAATGCTCCCACAGCATCACAGCCAGGCCAACCTAAACACAGGTGAAGAAAAAACAAACCATAAGGACAAAACAAAACAAACAAGTGCGCCCCAAACTAGGAAAACAAACACCACGACATCCCTAAACACTTACATCACACGAGAACGCCACCGAGTAATAGGTATAACACTGGTACACAACACAGTCAAAAAAAACGAGTCGCTGAACAAAGGGGACGCCATGACCACACGCTGAGAAATAACCGCCGCATTGGAAAGCAGCCTCGACATTGCCAGTTCACCTCTACACAGCCAGATGTCTCAACTGCCGTACCCACCCCCCCCCTACCCACAAACGCCATCTATATCGAAGTAATACTCAACGACACACAAACGCCGGTGCGGAAGGTCTTCAATAATCTAAGAAGACCAGTGGCTGCGACGGGATGGCACCGTCGTCTGCAGCCTGCACCAAACTGTCACCAATTCACCAATTCACCAATACCCAAAATCCCGAATGGGTTAAAATATGAATCCCGAAAAGGCTTATCAGGTTATCAGGATACTCGCCTGTTCGCTACTCCTATGCTGGCTTCAAAATAAAATTACATCATTTCAGAATTTGAGGTCAAAATACTAGTGTACCATACCTATCCCCAATCACAAAGATAAATCCAAGGATATACGGTCAATTAAAAAATACCAAGGAAAAGTATACGTACATTGATTTCTTTGAAGATCAAAACCATAAATTCAAGCAACATATACTGGAATGCACTCAAGGCGACAAGAAATAGATATTACCTGATCGCCACGACTTTTCAATGATTGTACAATGGAGAAAAAATTCGTCGGCCGTCAAAAAATAGACCATATAAAACTAACTAAAACGTAAACCCGGATTATTAGTGGTTAAGGAAACGTTAGTTGCCAAAGTGGTATGAAAATAACATTTTTGTTTTTCTACTGTACGTAGTTCTAAACTGTGCCAACGTCCCACATCCATTAAATAATTAACGGAGTACGCTACTAACACCACCTACTATTACTGAATCAAAATGATTGAAGTTGTTTAATGTATAACGAATAACGATTCACAGGAATCCCATATTAATGGTAAATTTTAAACGTTCAGTAAATCTTCAGAATAGAAAACACAGGAAACATTTGGTCGACACTGAAATACTTAGCTCAAACAAAAATGTCAGTGATGAAATGTGAACATGAAATTGCCAATGTCCAGTGTTAAGCAAAGATGAACAATCTCGGACTTAAATTCATGCAAAGTTCAGGTCATTCAGTTTCAACAACGATCGTACCACAAAGAATATCATAAAGCGTGCGATTGTGTTGCACAACCATCAGTGGGAGGAAAGTTGGAAACAGAATAGCTGTCCCCATATTCTTTAGGAATGCTCGACCAAGAGATCTCCAAAACGTGACGCCTGTCGCAGGTTGCACAAGTACTCGACTTTCGCCTATTATGATAAATTTAATAATCGGTAAACGATAGTTATTTAGTAAAACACAGTACAAATGGATGACACGGTACATACCAACAGGGACACACTTGGTGCAGGAGATTATACTTATGCCCATTGTTCGTTTTCCTGGGGTGCCACCTTGCAGGGTGAAGCAAACCTCATAAAAAACTACTAGCAAACGATGGATCAATTCAATAGTCAATAAATTTGCTGTGATTGCCATAGCCATTTCATAATCAGTTTCTTCTGTTAGGTCAGTGTCCGTTTGAAAAAAATTTGAATCTCTGTTGGTGTAAACATTGTTATTATTATAATTTTAATCAATTGGCATTTAGATTAGAGCTTACTCCATGTTCCAAGCATCTAGGACAGTTAATGTCAAAAATGCTTTGATGAAAAACAGCAAACCAAAATCAATAACTTCAGCCAACAATCGTTTGGAAAGCTTAGGAACTTCAAAAACTCTTCCTGTTTATTGTTAATACTGTAAGATTAACATGTGTAGGAATTCATGTGTAACCTTGGCTCATTTGAACCAGAGCAGCATACCTTCAATTTGTGCTTCTGCTGGGATGGAACCTGGGACATTAGACTGTTGTCTCTGTTGGTGGTTTTGTACCTGTGGTTCTGGTGGAGCTGAAACTTCTGGGCTAGGTAATGGTCGATACCGACTTTGAATAAATAGCGAAGGCATTAAATATGGAAGGCATTGCAATGCCTGCCATTGATAAGCTTCACCTAACCAGCTTCTCAGCTGATCGGTATATTCTGCCATTCCTTGGGGTTGTCCAGCAGAACCTACACTTTCTGATTCATCCACAATACTACTCATAATATAGGTATTTTGGAGTGTGGACTCGAAAACGATTTGACTTAGTTCTAGTTTTTGTTTCAAAGATTACATTAACAGAAACCAAAACAAAAATCAGCTGAGGGAACTAACGCATCGATAGCTGGATATCGATCTAGAATCAAGTGATATTCATAGTATTGAGATCGACTGATCGCGATAGGTAGATACACTGGAAAAACATGGGCTTCTGCATGCCTTAAGGCACGGATAGGAATGGGGAAACTATCGTTTGAGTTACATAAAACCACTTCTTTCGCTAAGAATTCCTGCAATCTTATTTATTGGTATCAGCTCGTCAAAACGGCGGTAAGTTCAATCCTTAAAGAGTTGCATCTACGGGTTCAGACTGGATAGCAGACTCTACATTAAAGCTAATATGCAAAACGAATGGTAATAAATGTTTGCCATATTTTGGTTTCTCTGTTGGACGGTCCGGAATGAAAATTTTTATATTTTAGACGCCATTACTGAAATATACCATGAAGATGATAAAATCAATGGTTTAATACAAATTTTTAGAAATGAATCGAAGACCATCGGTTCATCACGAAGAGGTTCGTATTTGACGAAAAAGTAATCCAACTACCTTATTCTCGAAGCAATAAATGTAACTTGGAATGCAAAATGTCCATACAATTTCCTAAAAAAAAAGGCATTTCTAAATTCCTCCTATAAATTCATCACGAAAATCAAAATTTAGAAAATATGGTCGGTCTGCGCTTTATTGTCTTGTCTAAAAAGGTGATATGTAGTACGACGAACCTACGATAGTAGGCGAACAGTTTCGATCTTGTGGTAATACCAATGGGTAAAGAAGTAAATGTTTTAATAAATTAAGTCTATGAATTTTTGCTAAATTGCTGAAAAAATATGTGCCAATAGAAATAGATAGAAAGTAGGCTAAAACCAAAAATTCAATCTTTGAGTGATAGAGCAATACCAGCTCTGTACCAGTCGTCAACCATACCACAAGCAAAAGGTATGTCGAGTACTGTAATCAAGCGCTGTCGTTCCTCGTCAACATACAGTGGCACTTTCACAGTATGCAACCCATTGGTCCGAGAAGAGTTCTGCAAACCCCATGGAAATGGTGCGTTAAACTAATGCATAGACTGATGAAAATAATGGATACTGTACGAACCACTTCATCATCTGGTAACCACGACAAATAACAATGCGGAATTAAATTCCACGATGGAGTGTCTGGATAGCATTCATCTATTCCGACTCCTGATGCCATTCGGGCACCCTGGATGTGTATTCCGTTCAAGGTAGCAGTGATTTCATCAGATGCCCGTAACTGACCCTTGGATAACGGCGGCTTGTCCCATAACACCAATAACTGTAGAGAATCCATGGAAACTCCCAATTCTCTGTGAATTTTAGGGTGAAAAATTTTCAATTATGACTTTTAAAGTTTCAGTTTTTCAACCATTGCTAAATGCTACCTTGCACAATGTTGCCGGTGCACACTAAAGAAAGCCTCTGGGTTCATTAGCTCTGATAAATCTAAAACCTTGGTCAATAATTGGCTCTTTTGGACTGATGGCAACCATTCTTCCGTAAGCGATCGAGCTCGTTTCACAAGAGAACGAAGAAACTGTTCTACTTGTAATGGTCCTTCCCACAAAGTGTACCACGATTTAGGAGTCTGGTAATGAAAAAAACCGCATCGGTTTAGTTCTTCAATACGCTGTCACTTTTTTGTGTGAATAACAAAGTACCTTCAGCGAAGAAATGTCAACTGCGGATTCCATCAGCGACAAGGACAACGGCAACCCAGATTTGAGAGATCGGTTTATGGCGGCCAGACACTGATGTACAATATGTATCAAACGAACAGCCAATGCGCTTTCGGCCACAACGAATGCTGCCAACGGGCTCGATTGCACAGTTTCTGATAGTGATGAAATCAAGTCTTTGTTGGTCAAGAACGATGTTCCCTAGTTTAGATCAATCAAGCGTGTATGTTACATGTAAGGCATAAAACCTGTTTTTGTAATCAATGACAAATACCTGTAACAGGGATTTCCACGTACTGAAAACGGGGCTTAGCTTGTTCATTAATAGTTTGGCATCCCCGGTGACGTGCTGAGCTGTAGCCTGATAAAATGCTGGAAGGCAAAAGTCAATTTTAAATATCCAATGATACCCCATACAAAGTTAAAATCACAAAAGTACCTTTCAAACAAGCTGACAAGTAAATACTGTGATTGTATTGGACAGTCGTGTCAATGTTAGGTGGTAGCCCGAAGTATGATGATTTGTCTGTTTCAGGTAAATGGCGAACAATCCTTGCATAGTCCTAATATTGAATAAGAAAATAATTAATAAATATAATAGTAGCACGCTTGACCAACGTTAAGAAGTTTTAATATATACCCGAAGGCTTTTCGACAATGGAATAGTAATTTCGTCATTAATAGCGAATCTTTCTTTTCCAAGGACGTCGTCGTTAAAGTACTGGGCTAGATAGGATCGAAGTATTCTCAGATCAAAGCTGTTATCAATACGACCACCATAAATGACGTTCAATAGTAATCCGTTGAGATATTCCCAGCGATTACCTGCAAATCGTTTTGATTCGTTGTTGTCATATCAACCAACGATAAATAATGAATAACCAATACACACGTGTATGTTTGAACTTTAAAATGCGTAGGCTTACCCGAATCATCAATTTCTCTGAAAGCCTGCCCAAGGACTTCAGTTGCCGCTCGAAGATCCGATTCGTTGAATTCATGCTTTTTTAGCCAACCTTGGGGAACGTAATTTCTTCTTTCCTGTTTAGAAGGAGATGAAATCAGGAATAATGATGAAGAACTAACTAGACCTACTTGAACAACAGCATGAAACCATGCTAATACGAACAACGCCTGCATGTGAATAGGGGAATCAGGCAAAGTACTCGAGTTCCAGGCTTCCATAATTCGATTCAAGTTGCGTTTCATTCCTTGAGGTGCCTGTCGTCAAAAATCGATTTATGAATTTCAGATGGCAAGGGGAGAAAGTCGAAGTAGATACCTCGCTGACTATTTTCTTGCACCGTTGGAGAAGTGAAAGTGGCAAGGTAGAAACGGGTTCGGCCGTCATCCACAAACGGAAATCGACATGGAGATCATCGCTTTCCTCGCCACTAAGTTGGTTTATCAGCCGATCGAGAACTGGTAGCCAACCAGTAACTAAATGAACATTTTTCAGACAAATCCAATGTCCATTTCGAGCTGCTTGTCTCACGAACTCGGTTGCTTTTTCAGTTTCGTCGGTACCCATGGCGATCTCGACCAAACGATTGTCACCCAACGTGTCTCTGGCGAGTTCTTCGAGCTCAACAGTCATATCATAAGCACCTGAGCCATCACCAGGCAGCAGCACCAAAACAGGTTCAGCAGCAGAAGTCTCGATTAAAATAGTTCGCAAGCTTGATGTTGCTGGGAATAACTCTGTCAATTCTAAACGAGTTTCGATCCAATGCAAAGTCAGAAATCAAAATCTTATAAACGTCAGGAGGTGCTTGTTGTTTACCCAACGTCCTGGAGAGGAACTGTGTCAAAACGTCTATCAGCTTCTCAGGATAAATGGCTTGGACAACTAACACTTGTTGGAAGGGGGAAAGGGCCTGGCTGATGGCAGGCGGAATCGGCGTGCTGGATTTAGTCCACAGCGTAGTATCCTCCAGATGTAAGGCCGCGAATATGCTCGGAAAAAACGCCTATAACAAAATTGCGATTCGTATTTTTGAATGAAAATAAATCACGTAAAGTAATAAGCACTTTTAATGCCGACACGCTGGGCAAACGACTTGCGTCAATCCAACTCGGACGTTGAATCTGATTTGACTGGACTCTAGCAGATTTTTGTCCAGCAAACAATTCCCATTCCTAGTTGAAACAATGTTACTTGTCTGCTCCAGTTTAAAGAAAGTGTATGTCTATTACGTTTGGTTGGAAAATATGGCCGCACATTTCTCTTACGATGTGAGCAGCGGCCACCATTTTATCTGGTTTGAACACTGCCCGAGACACCATGGTGTATACTGTCTTGAGAAGACGTTGTCGAATAAAGCCCAGTTTTTCTGGACCATTCTCAATCTAAACAAATAGCATGTGACATTAAGAGCTTCAATCATAATGGAGGCTCTGCAGCCGTGAGATTGATTACGTTTTTGGAATCCAAATTCTTGAGGAATATTTGCATAAATGCCTGCACAGAAAACTGATAGCAATGGTTGAGCTTCGAAAGCTCTCGAATGGCGAAAAACAAACGACTTGCAAACTGAGCCAATTCGTTATACGTTGATCTCTCCTTTTCCAACGAATATTGTAATGCAAGTGACTCCTTTAGCGATTGCCCTATCGTAGCACTTGATTGCTTTAATTCTCTCAGTGATGTGAGCACATCCTAAATAAGAAAAAAACAGTTAGCCATTTCATTTGCTACGTATGGCTATTAAATAGAATATCGAGTTTTAACTGTGTTTTCTAAAATGTTTCCTTTTGAATTTCCTAGAGTTTGAAGAAGTTTCTCTTCCAACTGTGCCAACTGCAGTTTGAGCTGCTCTTCTTGCTCTAGAAGCTGTTTTTTGCGTTGTTCCAGTTCTGGGTTCTCATGTTTGACTGTCAATGCGACGAGCTGCCAGTTGTTAACAATGGAATAAATATTAAGCTATTAATTCCAGGACACGATTGAAGCAAATATGAATACCTGTTCGGATAGTCCTGCTTCTGTAGTGTTGAAATTGATAGTATTTACCAAAGCGTTGGCTTGTGGAGAAGCCATAGGCGCCAAGCCCGTCGACCGACTGAAGAGAAACAACCGAAAATTGTCGTTCCAGTCAACTAGTTTGTCGCCCAAACGCACGAGTTTTCTCACACCTGGAACAACAAAGAAATTTTGTCGGCAGTCAAACACATTTGCTGCTCACCGTACGCTTTTTATTGAGGGATTTACCTTGAATAACGTAGTCATTACGGAGAACGGGGAAAAGAATTGGATCTATGGCGTCGACGTCTTGAATAATTATTACCTTACCAAACCTATAAATTCAGTTCATCAGAAATGAAAACAAAAGCAACATTATTAAATAACGTTAAACCTGATGGCGAGATCAAGAATGTTGGCGAAGCGCTCGTCTCTTTGTGAAGTAGTTTCGACAGTCATAGATTTATAATGCGCCATAATCCACTGAATGCTTTTGCCAGTAGCATCAAGTATGTGGGGGTATAATGTGCCCTTTCAAATAAAGTTTGTTATAACTCGTTCTATCTTTCATTGAAAACGGAACCTACTTGCGTGATGGCTAGTGCATTATCCACGGCCAAATCATCAGCTGCCAAGCCTTCGGATCGCCAAAGCATTAATTCTTGTTCGCTAGTCAAGAAATTCTTTAGCGAGAAAATCACTTCTTCATTGTCCTTTCTAGTTTCGGTGATGTTAACATGTTGTGAAAGCTTAAGTTGAGCCAACCAGCGAGACAGCGAATTTTTCCTCTCATCTTCCGTGGAACACGAAAGAAAATTTATGAAGGCAGCCGCCAACAGAGCGTGAAAAGCTACATTTTGACGATCTTGTTCCAGTTCTTCAAGCTATCCGAAAATGTAGCAAAAATTCATTCATTTTTGCACAGAGAAAGTTTATGATTATCCCTCCTTTTTTGAGGGGGTAATAAATTATACCTGTAATCGCCAACGGTCGTATTCATCCGCCAATTCGAGCACCAAGTTCTGCGAAACACTTAGCGTCTGTCTGGCTTTCTTGAGGCCGATTTCAATTTCGCTGGCTTCGCGAGTCGACACGGACAGCTGATCGCGCAAGAATGCCACCTGTTTGTCCACGTCGTTTAAGCCAGTTGCTAAACGATTCATGTTATCTTCAGCCGCTTGAAGATTCCTAATGCAAGCAAAAAAAATGAGGAGTTTAAAGGGGACCGATGATAATTGTACGAGTATTTATACCTTCTAAGATTGGCTTGTTCTTGTTCCAGTGGTGTGATCCTTTCCAGAACTCGGGAGTAGCTGACATTAGCATGAACCCAAGCCGCTAAAGGAGCAGCAGCAGCTGAGGCTCGACGGGCCACTCTGTCGTCGAAGGATTCTTTCCTGCGGTTTAGCAGCTGTTCGACCGCTCGTCGGCTATCAACCGATATTTTCCGTGCGTCGAAGGATCTACGATAAGCAAATTGGATTGGTTTTTGAAATGGGTATTACTTTATTTCATTACAACGTCCCTTCCTTGTTTTTTTTAACCAGTACACATTGAGACAGTTTAATATTGACGATTTTTCGTCACGTAGTGCAAACAGCGAAAGCCAAACACGCCGCGTTACACCCACATAAACAAATATGCGTAGAACAGACGAAGGAAAACAGCAAAAGTATGGCGAAGAATTTTCGCGTGATGAGATAGAAAGCGTGAAAAAGTGGTAAGAAAAGCTCCCTGTTTTCGTACATCCATACACACGATATGATGTTCAATATTCTCTGGCGCATTCGTGCGGAAAGGAATACAAAACTTGCGAGGACAAGCTTCGAAGAACGTGAGCGACGCCCGTTCCGAGACTCCAACGCTCATCAAATACGATGCGATGAATCAACTTTTCTGCTCATCTTGAGCAGCTGTTCTTTTATTGTTAACGTACTAAACTTGATGGAACTTCCGAAGAAGTTTTATTTTTATTTAATATTAGCAACAAAGTTGAATAATAATATTAAGCTCTGGACTGGAACTATCGGTAAAGTAGAGGGGGAAAAGCAATCGAAGGTGAAAGTCTGAAAACGATGCCGGGGCTATTCGAAACAACGTTGGGTTTCTAAAACAACGCACATTGGTAAAAGGAATCCACCCCCATACCACGTATTTCTTGATTATCCATAAATGCAGCAATAATGTCGAATATCGTGACATCCCCATTGGATTGCTACTAAGCTCTAGCAATTACATAGAGGCACGTCGTATGAAGAAAACACGCATCGTTAAAAGTTTGTTGTTATCGATCAATCAGCACGGATTTAAAAAAAAACTGGTTTTTTTAAAGCAAACAATCTATACGTGTATCTTCCTGTACGATGCCAATTATGACATTGCCACATCTTAATGAGCAAAATAGAGTAGTCTATGGTTGCGAAAGTTCAGCCTTATTTGATCTTCAGAAGCCAATTCTAGTATGACGAAAAACTGGAGAATGTGATTCAAGAAAAGAAAGAACGCAATAGTATCATCCTGTGTTTACAGGTGAAAAATGGCGCAATCCTCAACTACAGCAACCATCGTAAATTGGCGGAACATTAGGTGACATGGCAATCTATTATTATCAGCCCGATGATGCCGAATGGAAAGAGAAAAGATGGGAAAAAAAAAGAAGGGGAAAATTGACCACAAAATCATTCGTCCTTGCCGGTTACAATGGACACGCCCGGCAATGGATGTTACTCGGTTTCTTCCCACGAGCCTACTAGTATATATAAAGCTGCACGGGATGACAAGAAAGCATCAGTTCCATCCGTTCCTTCCACTACCAACCAACAATGCATCAGGTATGCATTTACTACACTTGCTGCATTAAAAAAAAAACAATTCTCTGTTTACTTTTTAACTTGATCTCAGCATTAGCGAAATTTTGAAAATATTAAGACTCCTTTGAATTTCATGTAGTTTGCCGTCATCGTTGTTTTCGCCGCCGTGGCTTTCGCAGCCGAACTTCCGTATCCGAAACCATCTGGTTATCCCGCTCCGAGTTACGACAAGGAGGTATGGCAGATAATTTCGCGACTGTTGATTCGTTTTATTATTTTTTCATTGTCATTTCTCTTCTCAACTAATTTTTCCGATTACAGCCATTGATGCCGTACAATTTTGGCTACACTGTCAAGGATGACCCAACTTACAACAACTTTGCTCATCAAGAGACGGCTGACACGAAAGCTGTAACTGGCTCTTACCGCGTTGTCTTGCCCGATGGCCGCACTCAGGTTGTTACCTACAAAGCTGATGAGTACGGTTACGTCGCCGATGTGAAATACGAGGGAGAAGCTAAGTATCCCGAATACAGCAAACCTGCTTACAAGCCAGCAGCATCCCAGAGCTACGGACAGTGAATTTTTATCTGAAAATGTCGGTGTTTTTCCCCTATGCTACATTTAAAATTTAGTCTGTAATTAATCTGAGAAAATTATCTCACAAAAATACGCTCGATCTCTTGATCATCCCCTTGAACAACAACCTGGAACGCGTCATATAGATTTCATAAATAAAGAGATTTAACATTCAAACCGTGTTCCGATCTTAATTTAAAAAAAAAAATGAATAAAATGATCGTGCAAAAACATTGACTTTTAGTCAATCGTTGTTTACCTATCGATCATCAAATATGGTCCAGCAGGGCTAACGTACTTTAACTTTCCGGTCCGCTGGCTCCGGAAACGGCAAACTATCTAATCTAATCTAACGTTCTGTCTGTTTCTTAATTGTTGTTTTTTTTGGAACTACGTGCCAGCGCACTCTGTGACTAATAAGCCATGGCTTGACCTACACTGGAATTGAAACCTACCCCATAATAACAACCTAAAACTACGTTTCACTGGGATTCTCGGCAAGGAAAAATGGCAGTCAGTGCAGGAGCTTCACGAAATATTAAAATTAAAGGGGTACCTGATGTCTTCCTTGATTCCTCGTTTAGCCAAGAAACTTTTCATAGACGTCCACGACGTATCTAAAATTCCCATAAGCCGTAGGACTCCTTCGAGGATGTCGCGGATCACTTCAGGCGGTGCGCGCAACGAACGAATTTCAGACAGCGCTTCATTGCGGATGTCCGATACGGCTGCACGCGCTTCCATTAAAAGCGGTTCGATCTCAGCAAGTTCTTGATCAATTGCCTGCTTTCTAAAAACAGGAACGTAGCAAACATATTAAAGATGAAACATTCGAATCATGAGGACTACATGTGAAACTACTGTTCAGCAACCTTCAATTTTTCAATGTAGGTCTCTAGAATATTCGTCCTTTGGACGTGAATTGAATGTTATAGCTGAAAAGCTTAGAACGACTCACGAGGGTAGTAAAAGTGGGCATAGATTATCGAAACTCATTCGACACAGCCAAACGGACTCAAAAGACGTAACAACTAAAACCGCAGACGAAATAGAAAGTGATCATCGCTTGCCGAAATTCAGGCAAGGTTCTGTTAGTTCAAATCATTTCTCTTTTCAAGCCCGCACTTAAATCATCTTCCATTTTCACCCATCGAGAACGAACTAATCTCAAACCCTCGTAATGGCAAAATGTGTCATCCACAAGATTTATCGAAATGAAAGCGCTAACGCCAAGACAAAGAAGCTAAACATTTTGTCTTGCCTTAACGCGAGTTTCTTTACGGTTGAACAAGAAACGAAAATTACCTGGTAGTTAACGCTACGTTCTCATTAGCAATTGTACTACGAAGATCCTGCATCTCGTCTCGTTTGACTCCCGCGCTCTGGATAGTGTCTGTGATTTTTTGCAAGGCTGCTTTAGCTTCCATTTGCTTTTGTGCTAGCAGCTGTTCTTGTTGGCCAGCTTCAGCTTGCAGCTGAGCGACTAGTTCCCGAGCTTCGGATAATTTGCTAACACCAGTCTAAATGAAAGAAATGTAAAGTTAGCATTAGGCACACGCGAAAAATAAAGAAAGCGTTCAACCTGAATTCGTTCTTGCTGTTCAGAGATACGTTGCGTCTTTTTGCCACAGATACTAGAAAACGTTTGGATAAAAGAAACGTAGCGCCGAGGGCATTTCAACGACGGATCTAGACTGTCGTAAATTTGCACGGATTTCTCTAGTTCTTTCTCAGCTCTTTCATCCCTTTGTGACAAAATGAAGTAGATTAATTTTGGTTTCGTGGAAGACATTGTTAAAAATGAAATGTACTTGAGAAGAATTCTTGAAGCCACGGCCATCATGCTTGTTTTTGTCCAATTTTCCATCCAAATAGCGTCGCTGTATTTGTACATGGAAGGGTGAGTCTCCACGACAGTCTCATAGGCCGTTTGGGCGCAATCCATAACGAAGATGACGCGCAATCTTTTTCTCACACCTAGTAGTTTAACAAACATAACATTTAATTTCTTCAGAGTACACGAAAGCCATTTAATGCGATATTCACGCACGCTGGGCGTAAAAGGAGAAAAGGCTGCCGGAGTAGCCTTCATCAGCTGCTAATTCCTTCAGGGGAGCCAGAAGCGCATCGCTTTCTTCAGAACTGTACATCCCTGGCACCTGAAGCAAATAGGAATAATAATATTATCTCCCATTCGCGAATTACAATACACAATAGATTAAATACCTCTCCTGAAGCCAATAAAGAATCAATCATGGCATAAAAACTTGCATCGGTGAAATGATGATCTTCCAGCACGAAATAGACGAGCTCGCCATCGACACCAGCTGCGTGCATGGCCTTATTTTTACACAAGATATAAATGATTTGTGTAGTTTCTTAGCTTATCGATTCTTACCAATTTCAAGTCGTTGATGAATTGCTTCCGTCCGTAGTTTCTGCCCGGATAGGGAGTCATCACTTGGGCATGGTGCATGATAGACAACAGTTTGAGGGTTGTGTGGCGACCGACCCCTGATCTTCCAATTAACAATAGAGAGCGGCCATCTGGATTGCTCAATACCCTATCAGCGCGAAGGACCGTTTGTTGAAGTTCCGTTAGCATTTCAATATCCAGCGGCTCGTTTTCTCTTCCTACCATCGAAACATGTCGAATTAGATGTCAGGCGTGGCGTTTCACACTTTAGAAGATGTACCGTATTGTTCGAGAGTTTTCCTCATTATTTTATCCCACTCTGACACTGTCACTGGAACGAGTCCTTGTTTTTTCGAACGACAGGTGGTAAAAAGTAATCCTCCAGGTGTCAAAGGTGACATTTTCCATTCTTCATTGAAAAGCTGATTCAGCAGGCCATCGAACTGAGTACGTTGCTCATTAGTCACCAACTTGTCACGATAAATCCTGCACGCTTCATACCCTAATGTCTGTATTAAAAATAATAATTCACTTTAACAGTGTAACATGGGAATGATATTTTTGCCTACCATTACGACTGCATTGGTATCATCCCAGCGGATTTCGTAACGTGCCAAATTTTCAGCCCAATTAGTTAAATGTCTCGTCGTGAAAAGAATTTGAAAATTGTTTGCGGGAACAAGATTGCGTTTCATCTGAAATATAGAAACCCAATTGCATTTCCAAGCAAAAATGAGCTAAAAAAAGGAAAAGATTTACCTCTCCATTAAAAAAGACCATGAACGAAGACATTTTCTGGAGCACGGATTTGGCAACCATCGCTTTTCCTTGTTTCAATGATGCACTTACGTAGCTGGACGTTAGAATCTCCAATTCTTTTAATAGTGGCTCTCTGCCCCAACCATACAAAATCAAGAACATAAACATTTATTCGTAATAATGGTCGTATACTTTAGCCGTACCCTATGGCTGCAACGCGCAGTAGTGAGATGAACCGAGGACTAAGTTGAAAACGGCCTTGCGAGTGATCCAAATTAAAAGTGCATACTAGTTGGATATTTTCCATAATCAACCACTCGCAGTTGTTGTCGTAACATCCTTTATAGTTGATTATCTATAGAAGTGCGAAAAGAAAATCTTTACTTTAACCTTTTACTCAATTAAAACAATAAGTATATGGAATGTACCTGTTCCAAGAAGGCAGTGAGCTGGCAGGTTCCCCATTTATCTGGCACGACAATATTCAGGTCTTTCATATAGAGAATCAATAATGTTGCCTCTCTGGGAACGAGCATTTGTCCGTTTGAGCTCGAAACGATGATTGAGTTCTGTTTCCACTTCAAACTATTAGATCATTCCTTAAAGAATTCACATGAAGAGACGGTCAACTTTACCTGAAGCAGTTTATGCAAAACATCTTGTGGCGTCGTCGAAGCTGTGCAATTAAAGATGACTACACGTGTAGATCGGATCTGTCTTAGGCAGTGTTCTACAAGCAAACTAGTTTCCGAAAGGAAATACATCGGTATACATCCCAGCTAGATATGCATAGATAAGATAATTACGATTGTTCGTTACCTTTTTCCGCAGGCTTCTGGGCCCACAACAAGTACGTGCTCTTTGTTGTTGAACCATGGCTGGATCATCTGGTACGCTACTTGTAAGTTGGTTGTAGGCACTAATAGCTTTTGTTCGTCACTCCATTGCGTATTGTCCAACTCACCGGGATTAGGAATAACCAATGCATCGAGTTTAGCATCGTAAGTGGACAGAAAAGGGTTTTCCATGTCAGGCGTCTTCTCCCCACACATGGATAAAATCTGTGCAGAAAACGAAAAGTTCGTGTCTGGTCTGGATTTTAAAAAATTTTGAATTACGCGCACCATTTGTCCGAAAGAACTGCGGGACTGAACGGTTAGATTAGCGCCACCTCCTTTAAGGAGACCGTTCACGAATTGTTTCTTGGTTCTGCAAAATTTCAGTTGGCTGAGTATTCCACGAATAGTAGTTAAAGTAGATACCGGAACAACAGCTTCGCCATTCTTAGACAGCCAATCAACGGCTATCAATTCAATAATTTAAGAAATAAGCAGTGTCTTAGAGAACTCGATTCTGTAAATCGATTATTACCTTTATAGAAATAACTATCAATTAGTGAATGCAGTGACTTCTGCACTTCATCTGGCTGCTCTAGAAGCCAACTGCGAACGACAATGTGGAAATCCATGTCATCCTCGCTTATTGGTTGATAATAAAAATTATACAGTGAATATCAGTTATGAATAGGGTTTCAAATTTCAGGAGCGCTCAATAGATGTTACCTAAAGTAGACGACACCCATTCGAGAAATGGTAGCTGGTGAGGCATAAGTCAAGTCATGTGTCTCAAACATGAAATTGACATCAGGGCCAAATTTGATGCGTTCTCCTGAAGCCATAGTCAACAAGCGGTTGTCATCGAGCACAGAATTCAGCGCTTCGATCCATTCCGGATCGACGTCTCCGTCGCATACCACCCAAGATGTAGTCTCTGCAATAATTAAAAATGACATTTTTAGAAAATAATAAATAAAAACCGTTGTCCAAAAAGTTATTTTTGAAATTATATTTCCTTTACCCGTTTCTGAAACGATCAACCGGGCAATTTTAGTGAGAACACCGTCAGTCCATTCTCGAGTTGCTGGATCAATCAGACCTAGAAGATGGACGCGACTGATGGCTTTAGGATTCATCGTGTAAGCCTGAAGTTTACGTTTTTGATGCTGCAAAACCTGAAAAATTTCCACCGTTATATTGGAAGTGTAATTCTCTTTAGAAAATGAAAACCAACTTTTTTCAGAATGGCGCACACGGTAGATTTTCCAGTTTGAGGTGGCCCTACAATCACGACCCCCATTCGTTGTTTCGCTTGCTCATAGACTTCAAAAATCTTTTTCAACTGCAAATTATTTCAACGTTAGAAAGTTTTTTCCTGATCAAAACTCAATGTATCATCTTACCTGGCGATCTAATGGCACCAATCCCATTTCTTGGCAACAAGTGGTTATAATATCCACCAACTGGACATGCATGACATCGTTGCTTTGCTGAGCCTTTGGAAAGACATCAGACACCAGACCGAGGAACAAAGCCGAGTCAGCCGTAGTTAACTTGGAGAGCGTATTGAAATTAAGGGCCCGCACTACTGTCGTGTACTCAACTTGATCATCCGAGTTGCCCGTCGCCAACGATGTCCGCAATGCATCACCTGCTGTTCGCAAGACACTCTTCAACGCTCTGAGGCCCCAGTCATAATGTTGTTGTCGACTTAGAAGTTTCCTAGCCGAAGGTAAATGCATGAAAGCAAAGGACCCGAAATGCAAAAATCGTACACGACAACAACTTACTGCGCAAGGCGGAAGACGTCAACTAGCTTTTTACCGATAGTCTGGGCATCCCGAAAACCTTGCGAGTACAAGATAACCTCGGCGATTAATTCGATATCAGGCTCAGACATGACTACCGGACGAAAGAGTAATTTCAAGTTATCCGGAAGCTTCTGACGCCCTCCGTATTCTTTACCGGCCGGATTGAGCGTTACAAATATACCAGTATGTGGGTTTATGTCAACCTAATGGCAGAAATGACATGGATGAAACAATTGGTCAGTAATTTGATAGTATACTGCTTTACCTGTGTGTCGAGTAGCGTAACAACGTCTGTTTTATTTTTGAGTGATAGCTGAATAGCCTGGATTAAGGTAGAGACAGTCGAAAGGGTGTTCTCATCAAGGCGATTGAATTCGTCGAAACAGCCCCAAGCTCCGCTTTTGGCCAGTCCAACAAAGATACGTCCCATTGATTTAACGTCCAATCCCTGTAGAGATGTTAATTAAGTAATTTACTTTGAATAGAACAAAGAAGCCAAAGGAAAATTCACCTCATCACAATTAAAAACCAACACTTGACGTCCAAGCAGAGAACCGAGAGCTTTGACTGATTCCGTTTTGCCCGTTCCAGCAGGGCCATAAGGATTTCCGCCTAATCCCATGCGCAAGGCCTGTTGTTTTTTCAATATAATGTATCTATTGTTAGCATAATGTTGAAAGTAAAGCATCGGTAAAGACATACTAGTGTTAAGGTGAGGTAACATTTATCCGTTAACGGTGTATGCACCAGTTTCGCTACGTTGCCTTGATACTCGTAGGTATATTCAATTTCGGTGCTAGCCATTTGAGCTACGGCTACGCCATTCTTTAAGTAAAACCTATTTGTAAGCCAAAATGTGAAAACATGTTAACAAAATAAAGAAAGCAGCTATCAATGCGATACCTCAGTTGTTTCTTCCATGCCCAGTCTGTAATGGAGCAACACCTCGCATCGACGATCTGCTTGATCACGTCGATATAATGAATGATGTCCATTATCAGGGCCTGTAGCTTTATCACAATAACCCCCTGTTCATCGGAACCACTACTTTGCAACAGCGGAGCACTGGTATAACTTGCTAATTGATTCTGGTAGTCGCTTTTGAGTTTAGATAATCCACCGGAGGAGGACATAGCTTTTTCGCAGCGTTCAGTAAAAACGATGGCTTCGGCTAAACAAAGGATCTGCGTTGGAAAACGTGAGAGGTCGGTAGCGTCTCGCTGGCGCTCTTGCACACAATTGCGCAGCATAGATTGCAGTGTGGAACGTGTTTCCGATACCAACCGATTGAGCCAAACCTCGACCGGTTCGGATTCCACTGATATCGGTGTTTTCAATTCGACTCTTTCACCTTCCAGCGATGCTATGGCAACGATATGGCGTTGATCGTTACTAAAAAGGACATTGTGAATGCCGGCGAAAAGTTTCTTGAGGTGAGGTTGCACTACGGCAGGCCTGGAGGCTGCCTGACCGACAATATCTAGCAGATCTTCGTCACCCAAAAAGTAGAAGCGGGCAAATTTGGAACGCTTGTCCTGTAAGATAATAGTGCTGATGAGCAAATCATTGTATAGTAGGGGTCGGCAATTCTACCTCTAAAAATTCGAAAAGGCTTTTTTGGCATCGACCAACTTGATCAAGCAAACTAGTGACCAAGACACGTAAATTGGTTATGCGTAATACAGACGTAACTCTTGTATCCCGTTTTATTTCGGTAATGATGAATCGAAAGTCAGCGTCGAGGCGGCGAAAGCGACCGGCATCTTTGAGTAAGGTTCCTCGGTTGAATACGGGTTCCAAATAGAGCCACCTTTGACAAAAATTTGCACATCAGTTTTGCCTTTAAGTTTGACTAAACAGTAAGCACCACTGTTGCTACAAACTTGAGTTGAATTTGGCTAAGAAGACGAAGATAAAAGTCCAAGTCTGTCATTTTGTTTTCCCATAGCATTATTCGGTCGCTATACGCCTGGTAATACGACGAATCCTTGACAGACTGGATAAGGCTCATATTTTCTCCTACCTAATTAAATGGAAAAAAAAAACAATAATAAACTTGAACCAAGTTTCAAACACCTAATTATGATTGTACCTTGTTGAGCAATTCTTTAAATTCCTTGATAATGAAGAGCTGAATGCCATTTGAATCAAAATGCTGAGCTAGTGTCCAGTGCGATTCCACTTCCCATTGTTCCAGTTCAGCAAGAGCTTGCCTAACCAATGATTCCCCCGCAGCTCGGCTGTTTAATTCCTTCACAAGGGAATGAAAAAACAATGTCAAAATGGTCAATCAGAAAATGATGGAGTTCTTGTTTCAACTTACTTTCAGCTCGTTCAAATTATGTAACAAAGTCATTCGCGCTTGAAGAAGGTCGTGAAGCACAATCTGTTCAATACCATTTAACGATAACCCTGCCATTTTCAAGAATTCTGCCCAATGGCGTTCGGTAAAAGTTTCACCACGCGCCAGTTTCAGCGCCGGAATGAAAGCCTTCAAACATAAAGTGAATATTAGAAAGATGAAATATAATTTAAACGAAAAAAAGAAAGAAAGCACCTTGTATTCTTCAATTTGATTCTTGAGCCAATCGATAACTGGATGTTGATCTTCGGACTCCATTAGTCTATTCATCCAGGTCTCCAGGAATTCATCCAGTTTTGCAATTTTGTTCCGCGACGTTGACCATTCTTCTCGGCTCATTTCACCCAACCCTAATACGGATAAATATCAAATCAGGTTACTCTACAAAAGATGAATGTGACAGACAACCTTCGTTGAATGATTGGTAGAGATTCCAGATCTTTTCCTGTCGTGTGACTTCAGCTTCAATATCAGTTATTACGGTCAATTCGACTGCTTTTTCTCCAACCTTCTCCAAATTGGCACTAATTTTCATTTTCAAAGGTTATAAATTACCATTACGTAGCACATGTTAGTGAAACGCCTACTTCAATCGCTTCTGATTCTGCATTAATGCGTCCCATTCACCACGACTCCTTTGCAGCAATTTCAAATGATAATCCAAATTAGTAAAATCTATTTTGGTCGAGGCATGTTCTTGCTGCCATCGCTGTTGAAACTGGTCGATTTCAGAGGTAAACTGCATTATTTGAGATTGGCTGTTGGATTTCAGACTGTCCATCTGTAAAAGCAAACACAAATGTTGTTACTGATGTGAGTAAATCTTCGACGAATGAGAACTTGCTGACATGTTGGTTAATGTCTTGTTTATGACGAGAAAGCAGAGTGTTAAAGTGTTCCCATTTGGCGCAAACTTGGCTGAAAATTTCAACATTATCTTGCGTCCATCGTGACAATATTTCAGTTTTAGTTTCAGCTTTTTTCATTAAGTGTTTCATCTGTATAAAGAAACTTTAAAACCACGTTCTTTGAAAGAAGTGTAACAGGGATGATATCCCATCAAGTATACTTCTGGCGTCGTGCGGAGCAAACCGTTGAAATCGCTGCTGGCTTGAGTAACTTCTTCGAAATCATTTAACTGAACATTGAGCACCAAGGTAGCGTTAGCTATAAAAGTGTCGATGGCTGTCGCGTCTCTATGAATGGACGTGTAAAGGGAAGAAGTTATGGCATCCCAGTAGCGGCGTTGGACATATTCAATCTCCCGATGAAGTGGAGCAAGACTGATCACGAAGCATCCAACGCGTTCGTCATCACTGTAATTAGTAAACAACGATTTTTTAAAACAAGTAAAAGTACCCGATTTTAGAACCCATACCTGGATAAATTCGACATTTCTTCTTTCTTTTTTTTGGCTTCCTGGAATGTCAGATCCCAATCCTGCGGTTCGCTCAGTTCATGTTCTACCAGTGTGTCTAGGTCAACAAGCGCTGGTGCAATCCAAATCTTGAATTGTTCCTTAAACTGTTCCAATTCTTTAAATATTTTGCCCGATGCAGCGTACACCTGGCTAAATTGGCTAGAGTGGTTTTTGACAATTTTTGGAAATATATTGGGAGCCCCAGGCTGTTCCAGGAAACCTTTGAAATGGATCGGAAGAGATAGAAATTTTCGTAATCTTGCATAATACTCCCTTCGTATGTCTTCGATGGCTGGCTTGAATTGCAAATTTTGTTTCCTACACGACAGAACAATTTAAAGTCTATCAAAGCAATAACGAAGGTGACATGCGACTTACTTGAAATCAAGTTCGATGTGGATATCTGGCACGTTCAGATGTAATTCGTCCAAGTGTAACAAGTATTGGCATTCCACGGCTTTATAGAGCTGATAGTCCCAATACAAACGCCATGCGTACGAATTGTGAAAACCCTTAATAGATTACAAATCAGCAACCATCATTGGTTTGATATTTCTTATTAATAATAATCAATTAAACCCACTTGTGCTTCCACAGTTCCAAAAAGTAATCGGATTTCCCTCAAGATATCTTTCCATTGTTGTTGCTGTGTCATAAGATTGATGCCGAATAATGTCAAAACCTGTAAATATTACAAATCATAGCTTCATATATGGCTAGTATTTCGGAAATCGATAGTTAAAGCGTTAAGATAGGATGCCTTTTCTTGGATTTTTTCGTGGCACATCGTTAATTGTTGGTTCAGGGCAGTTAACCTCTGTACAGCCTGCTGGAGTCGACGAATGTAGCTGTTGACATTATCTATTTGCGACCATGTGACCACATTTTGATCTTGAACCAAAGAAGATAGTCCGATGGCAGCTTCCAACATCAGTGGTTTCAAGCAAGGCATCATGCTATCGCCAATATTGTTGTGGAAAGTAGCAATCTGTAAGGATGCGGAAGAGTGTAAGAAGAAATTGATGAATCTTCTTATCTATACGTATGCTATTACTTGTTCCAAATCCTTTGCCTGTTGCATGAAATCTTCTGCTAATTTTGCATTTCGTGTTATTTGTGGAGCCATTTTAAAACCCATGGATGTCAACAAGCGGACTTCTTCGATAAAATTTAGCAAACGTGGATCATAATTGATTATCATCAATTTTTTCTCATTGAATGACATGACGGGCGTGTCGCTTGAAAGGCTACACAATTTTGTGGCAAATGGAAAATTTCAACGCGTTTTAAACGATATTTCGTTTTACCTTAATGACTCGTCACGAATTCCTGCCAAAACGTTTCTACTCCAATCGTCAAAAATGTCGTTAGTTTGATCTTGTATTTCCGAAAGTAAATTGCGTGCTTCTTTGTCCAAATTGCTGGCTTCCTCCATATCATCGGAAAAAATCTGAACAGCTTTTTGTATGTTGCTTACCTTCAGACAATTGGCTTATATTATCTATTCTTCTATTTATTTAGAGAAGAATTCATAATTTTTTTTAGACTAACCTGAATTTCCAGCTGACGAATGGATCTGATTTCTCCTAGCGTGTCTGACATTTGTGCTGATGAATTTGAATTGATTTTAGACTTAGCTGATGCTAAGTCCAACCTTAATTTATGTAGCCAAGTTTTGGTATAGTTCATGAGCGCTTGTCCCTCTGATTCCAATTCACGCCGTATACGAGGCCGCTGAACCAATTCTTTAAACTCAAGAAGCGAATTCAGTAGCTGAAAATTTTCCATAAAATATGCTTACAACATTGAGTTCATTGTAAAATTGCGTAAATGTTACCGTGGTTGGATCGCCACTGGATGATGAAAGGAGACGGTGTCGGAGGGCAAAACCCGCTTCTTTTTCGCCTTGGGCAAAATTATCGTTAAACTGAGTTATGGCAGCTTTCCATGCCGCGTTGTCCAGCATCGAATTTGGTGAAGGATTTCCATCTAATGCTGTAAATCAAAATTGCCATGAATATACGAGCTTCCGATAGATCTGAAGTGTACCGTAAAAACCCTCAAATAAAAATTTAGGGTCCAACAAATCCTGCTTGGATGGCGGTAGTAATTGTCCTGCAAGTCGAATGACTTGGAGTATGGAAATGATCTATAGAAACCATACAATTTAAACTGTAAATTGGTGGTGTGCATATGATAATATTTAATGCCTGATTTAAGCGGTCTTGTAGTTTAACCACGGTCAGCGGCAGAAAAGCGTCTCCTTTCCAAGGATGGTATGTGTCATTTTTCCAGAAAAGTGAAGTCATTCGATGGCATTCGTTAATCCACACATTGCAAGGAGTCAATGCCTTTCGAAATGAATCACATTATTTGCCATTAACTAATTATAAATGAATGAACTAAGCAATTCAACCTACCAAGGATAAATGCAAATGGGCTTCAGTAGAATTCTGCTTCCAAATCAAAGAGTTTTTAAGTTTTTTGGCAATTGCTTCTGTGAAGCACGAACCTATGTATAATAGGCATTTTTTAGGTCATGGCTGAAATAGTTTAATGGAATTAGCCATCAAATACTAGTTATGCCAAGGAGATGCTCCATTCGATCTTGCGGATATTTGTAGCCGTCGAGTTTCCAAAGGTCGTCTATACAACCTAGAATGCTATTTGCTGAATCTTCCATGTCTCTAAGTCGAAGAGTTTCCAACGCTCGTACTTCATGAACGACTGGATCAATGGCGCGAATAAATGCATTGGATCGTCGCCGCTCTTCAACATCTTGACAGTTTTTGGAAATGTTTTTCCAATTTTGAAGTTCTGTCTCCATCTTATCTGCAAAGTAAAGGCAAACCTGTCATCAAGGATTTATTTGGTGGCTACAGATTTACAGGAGCTGGCAACTAGCTTTGAAAACGCGTCAAGTTAGGTTCTTGTCTAACTCGGCTAATGTTATGGAAAAAAGGGAATAAATAGCAATTAATTTGGCTTTTACCCCACTAACCTGATTGAAACCTGCCCTATGAAGTAACGAGCAACGCCAAGGTACCTTATACCACGCCGTTTAAGCTTTAGGCTTACCGATCTGACAGTTTAGTAACAATTAAGTTACGTGCGAAGATCTGAAATACCATTAATAGCATTTAATATTTTGAGATTGATTTAACAGGCTACATTTTTGAACTATGAACCTAAGGAAGAATAAAATTTTTGGCGCAACTCGTAACCCCATATAGTAATCAGTGAAACGAAAGGGACAATAACTCAACCGTTAATGCAGAAATGAATTGCATGAAACAGGGGAAATATTTACAATTAATGTAACTTACCAATTTGAGGGGGTACTGGATAACGATCGTAACTGATATCACTATTCCTTGCTACATCCATTCTCGACTTGGACGTTGTCACGTTTGATCAGCCGGCTTTTGTATCAAACATTGTGTTCTAATCGTTGTCAAGGGTAACAAGACAAAACTTTTACGCGCCCTGATTCGGCAATTTTAACATTATAAGAGCTCAAACTTGGCTTCTTTTGCCATTAACATCTGATTGATTTTTGCTTTACTTTCGAATTAACTGTCAGAAAAATTGCTTTACGCAGTTTTTCGGATAAAAGTACAAAAGTTTCCACGTACAATACGAGTGAAATGTCGAGCACATTGGGCATATTTTGTAAAATTCAGAGAGGTATTACGCAGGCGTGATAATACCTGTTAGTTTTTACAATCTGACTGTTTTTACTCATCATGCTGTTTGCTATATGCAATCCTTAATCGACTTAATTTAGATTAAAATAGCTATCGTTAAGACGGGTATAAATGAAAGCATGTGAAGCAAAATTAAGCATGATGAAGCAAAAAATTTGTGACAACGCCATCTTATGATGGTCTCGGGAACTTTAGTAATGAAAAAATTTATCGACAAAAAAACTAAAAAGCTAAAAAACATAACCAGGAAACTTTTAATCAAAATTAACACTAATATCTTAAGCAACTAAACGACAAATAAAACAGTTTTTACGTATGGTAGGTAAAAAGAAATTACTGCATTTTTTCTCAGATTATTAGTCCGAACTTATTTATTCCGCGAATCTAGTAATGATTTTTGAGTTTCCTCCCTTCAGCGCCAAACTATTATTGAGAATAAAGTTATATCTGGTAGAATTTTTAGTTTAAGTAATCTGACAAAACTATTGGCTTTTATGTTATTGAATTTGTGTTTATTATCATTTATATGACTGCAACTGCAACACTGTAAGGCATTCGTAGATCCCAATGTCCGACAACTAGTTTTACGTTGTGTGGACTGTGGAGGCAGTCGACCTCTCGAAGGCTAGTGAAGACCAAAGACAAAAGAAAAGTTTGCTGTAAACTTGAGACCCGGAATAGCCAAAGACGAAGAGTGAGAGACGTCCTTGGCCATTCGTGTTTGACGGCCAACCCCTTTTTTGTTGCAATTGGAGCTTTCAGGGATTTCACTTCGCAGACTAGAGATCGTTCTCCAGTTCTACGGTCGCTTTCCATTTTCCTAACAAAAATTGATAATCATTCAGCTGAAGAGATTTAGTGTCCTAGTGGAACCGATTTGCCAGTGTACGAGTATACACCAAGTGCTTATCAACGTCCATTGTCTCAAAATACCAGGTTTGTGCACCTGATCTGTTGTAGCATAAACGTCGGAGAAATGTAACAGATTATTGTCGTTTCAAGGGAGTGTCGAATCGCACCTAACTTCATATTGTTTAAATGCCCTTTATTGATTATGATGTTATCCCAGTCAACTTTGTGTTTAAACTTCATATAGAAAAAAGACAAATATGAAATTATTTTATTGAATATTCTTGGAGGCCAGCAGTTAGTGGAAGGTTAAGTAATATTTTCCCTTTTGTTTTTCTTAGGTGTGTAATGGATTCTGACGAGGAAATCATGTATGATGATTATGACTCTGGAAATGAGTCCAGTGGGGATGATGATGTTGAGTTTGCAATGGTGGAAGAACCAAACAATCCCAAAGAAAGGCAAGAACTTGATGAATATCCATATGAGGTACTCACCACAGAGCAGATTCTTCAGCACATGAATGAATGTATGAAAGAGGTTAACATAGTTGTAGAGGTATAACACACAATCTTCTCAAGATTATGGGAGAGTATTAATTAAAATCACACATCTCTATACTTCAGATGCCCTCAACTGTGATCAGAATGCTGTTGAATCATTTTCGTTGGGATAAAGAGAAACTAATGGAACGATACTATGATGGAGATCCAGAAAAACTCTTTACAGAGGCACATGTTGCGAGTCCATTTGCCAAAGCTGCGGTTCCAGCCAAAGTTGCCAAGAAGGACCAGCGCAGAGCAGGTCCAAGTGTTGAAGAGTGTGAGGTGTGTTAATTTTATTGATTTCATTTATTTATTTTGTTAAATTAGCAGCTCAATTTGTTAAATTTATTTTTAGATTTGTTTATCTACCTTACCTTCGTCTGTGATGTCTGGGTTGGAGTGTGGACACCGTTTTTGTGTCTCTTGCTGGGCCGAATATCTAACGACGAAAATCATGTCAGAAGGCATTGGCCAGACTATATCATGTGCTGCTCACAACTGCGAAATTCTAATTGACGATGCAACAGTCATGAAACTCGTACCTGACGCCAGAGTACGACTTAAATACCAGCACTTGATTACCAATAGTTTTGTGGAGGTAAATGATTTTGTATGTAATAAAAATAAAAATAATAATATTAATTGTTATTTCTATGTTTAATCGTTGCAGTGCAATAGGTTATTAAGATGGTGCCCAAGTCCGGATTGCAGCAGTGTTATCAGAGTCCAGCATGTTGAATCGCGTCCAGTGACGTGTCGTTGCGGGCATACGTTCTGCTTTGCTTGTGGTAATAACTGGCACGAGCCCGTTCGCTGCACTCTACTCCGCAAATGGATCAAAAAGTGTGACGACGATTCCGAAACTTCCAATTGGATTGCAGCCAACACCAAGGTAGCCCAATTTATAGATCCCAGAGACCGGAATAATCCATCTTTCTGGCTTTCTCGTTTATAGGAATGCCCTAAGTGTAAGGCAACTATTGAAAAAGACGGAGGATGCAATCATATGGTTTGCAAGAACTCTCATTGTAAAACCGAGTTTTGTTGGGTATGTCTGGGACCATGGGAGCCGCATGGAACGTCATGGTAAGTGGTTTCCAATCTCATTGACGCCTAGTGTAGAAGTGAATTTGCTTTAACCGATTATCAGGTACAATTGTAATCGTTACGACGAAGATGAGGCTCGTGCAGCTCGCGATGCTCAGGAACGTTCGAGAGCGGCACTACAACGTTACCTTTTCTACTGTAACCGCTACATGAATCACATGCAGTCTCTACGTCTCGAGCACAAACATTACGCCACCGTGAAAGAGAAAATGGAAGAAATGCAACAGCACAACATGTCTTGGATTGAAGTGAGAAGAACGTCTGCAGCTACAATAAATAAATACATCAATAAGGTAAAATTAAATATTTTTTTTTCAAGGTCCAATTCTTGAAAAAGGCTGTGGATATTCTCTGTCAATGTCGACAAACGTTGATGTACACTTATGTCTTCGCTTATTATCTAAAAAAGAATAATCAGTCGGTTATTTTTGAGGTAAGTTTGTTGTTAATAGTCCTGCCATTTTGATATTGGCCTATGTTTAACTTCACATAGGACAATCAAAGGGATTTGGAGACAGCAACAGAAAAACTTTCTGAATATCTCGAGCGCGACATTACCCAAGAGAACCTCGTCGACATCAAACAGAAAGTCCAGGACAAGTACCGGTATTGCGACAGCCGAAGGAGAGTATTGGCCGAGCATGTTTACGAAGGGTACGACAAGGAGTGGTGGGAGTATAATGACTAGTCCAAAAAGTAACGAAACAAATTTGCGCTAATCCTTGTTGTGCCAAGTTTCGGAACACAACAAAAGTCGGAAGAGACGAGAGCACTTTCATTTAGTCTCCCCTAGAAAAATGAAAAGAATCAAGATTTAAAGGGCAAACGTTTCAGTTCGTGTCTGCCTAGTTCGAAAACTTGGTTCTAACGCTCCTGTCTCGAAAATTTAAGGTCTTTTCTTCTATGTATGTGTGGAATGCTCGCTGTGCGCTCTGCTATACATTAAACAATCGTTTATCCCTCCCATATTTTTTCGCCCCTTTTTTTCTTTGTTGTATCGCTTTAAAACCATCTTTGTACATGTACCCTTTTGCGGCGAAATGGATACATACCGCGTGTCTTGCGGAACGATATTTTGTCGGATATCGATTATTATTGATAAAGAACGTTTGGACAGCTTGGAGCGTTGAAACGTTTTTTGTAGGCCTTCTTCGTTTTTTTGTTTTGTTTGCAGTATTTTACAATGGCAGCACCTCTCCTTCATGTCTTTCTCTAAAACAATGGAAATGGCGAACCGTCAGTTTGTTGGAATGTGCTGAAGGAGGCTGTTTCGGCGTTGGCTGACGTCTCCTGCTGTAACAACTTACACCTTCATCATATACGGTACCTATCTGCCTCTTCAGTTCA
Source organism: Daphnia carinata (assembly GCF_022539665.2). Lineage (NCBI taxonomy): Eukaryota > Metazoa > Arthropoda > Branchiopoda > Diplostraca > Daphniidae > Daphnia > Daphnia carinata. The sequence goes on from NC_081331.1 coordinate 6,553,425, forward strand.
TATGTTTGTGTGAATGTTATACGAAGTATACGAAAAACAGCAGGTGTGATTTGTTTGTTTAAATCTTTCCTTTTGTCACTCAAATCATTTATATATGATACCTTTAATATCTTTATTAAAAAAGTTGAAGAACAATATAATTTATCCTTATCGAACTTTGCTGAAATGATTTTTGCTCAAAACATAGCAGACTGACAAAATATTTTATTCTTTATACTACTTGAGTAAAGATTTCGCATGTAGGTAATGTGTTCGATCTTTTTTATTGCGCTAGTCTTCCTCTAGTAATTACGGCTTTAAATGTGATCCGCGCAACATGAATTTGGTAGCCGAGATCGTGAGATACCTATAAAACACTCTCGTATCCCCTTTTTCTGATGTTTTTAAAAGCGCAACCCCTAGCTACCGGAGAACGAAGAACTAGGCCGTAGGCCCTAGAGGAAACAAAAATTTAGGTTTTGGTCTTGAGAGTTTGCAGACTCTCAGTTCACATTCAAAGATCAGAAAACAAAAAGTGAGAGCAGATCAAGAGCCCAGATTAGACATGATCATGATGCAGTTAGTATTGGTTTCCCGGTTGTTTTTAATTTTGGCCATACTGCCCGTAGTCATTTTTGTGAAGTTGTGGATCTTGTGGTGTTGGAGGTGTACACACAACAACAAAGCCCTATTCAAGAACATTGGGAAAAATAGCTTTTCAATATTGGGGTTGCATTAGTCTGTGATCCCCATTCAATTCATTTGTATGTAGGGAATATTATTTCCGTGAGTACGTTTTGTAATTTTGACGTTTTAACGTTTTTCATTTTGTAATCGGAACTTGGATGATTTATAGTTTCATTATTTTTCATTATTGATTTGTTTGTTGCATCAGCCTTGGGAGAGGGGACATGTATGTTTGTTTGTTTTTCTGACAAAGATACTGCTGTTCCAATATCTGATCTATGCCTGTTAATCATAAGCTGTTTTTATCAAATTTGTGTCTAGGCTACACTTAATCCCAATCATGGCAACTGCTAAAGGGAAGTCCCCAGAACCAGAGAGTGGCAATAGCCTCGCCAACCTTCTATCTGGCATGCATACATCTGACAATGTGAACACTTTACACACAAATGGGATTGATTTTTCTACTGTAAATAAAAAGGTAATGAGATTTCCAACATGTGCAAAGCTTATGACAATATCAACCCCTTACTATGGTTACATACAATTGTTGCAGGACGCCCTTATTAAACCAACTGAAAGCCAATATGACCTTTTAATAAAAAAGCTCCAATATTTAATTGAAATGGGAAATGGTGAAACCATACTTGAGGTTGGAGCTGGTGAAGGTAATTATTGATTGATAAAAACCAAAGCAACAATATAATTTACATTGCCTGAAAAAACTTCTGCTTGTGTCCGACAAGGCGAGGAAAGTGGATTGACTGAAGAAGATTATAAAGCTTCCGTGGCAACGCTAGAATCTATAGCAACGACGTTGGAAGCCGACTGCGTGTTACTTCGAGAACGGAATTCTGAATGTGGAATTATTGGCCAATATCTCATTCGTCATCGAGCAGAACAAGAAGATTTTGTTGAAATTCGGTAAAAAAATTCTCATTTAAATTTTTGATATCTCTAACTGCAGAAGTATAAACAACAGTGTCGCTGTAGTCGGTAATGTTGACGCGGGTAAATCGACCCTGCTTGGCGTTCTGACTCATGGTGACTTGGACAATGGTCGAGGACTTGCGCGGCAGAAACTTTTTCGTCATAAACATGAAATTGAAACAGGAAGAACGTCATCAGTTGGCAATGACATCCTTGGTTTCGATAGCAGTGGAAATGTAGTCAATGAGCCTGACCATGGCACACTAGATTGGGTGAAAATCTGCTCCAAAGCAACAAAGGTATTAAAGCTTGCAATACTTTTTTTTTTTTAATTGTTGTTGGTTGTTAAAGTAATTATTATTACTTTTATAATCCCGATCGTATTCCATCAGGTAGTGACCTTCATCGATTTGGCTGGCCATGAAAAGTACTTGAAAACGACGGTGTTTGGAATGACGGGACATGTTCCAGACTTTACAATGTTGATGGTATTTAATCTATCCAAAAGTTCTATGAGGATACCGTTTTTCACAGAGAAATAATTCTATCAAAAATAGGTTGGAGCCAACGCGGGCATTGTAGGAATGACAAAAGAACATCTAGGGCTTGCATTAGCGCTGAATGTGCCTGTCTTTGTCGTCGTAACCAAAGTAACAGTTTTCACAATCTCCACTCGTTGAATTTCGTTAACCCAAACGTTATGATAGGTTGACATGTGTCCTGCGAACGTTTTACAAGACACGCTCAGGCTCTTGCTGAAAGTTCTAAAATCGCCAGGTTGTCGAAAAACACCGCTGCTGGTTCGTTCTAAAGATGATGTTGTCTTAAGCGCCACAAATTTCGTTTCTGAACGGTAGATAATATTCAAATTTGGAATCCAAAGATTTGGGTTTACAATATTTATAAATTTTTTTTTTTAGGTTGTGTCCAATTTTTCAAGTATCTAACGTTACGGGGCTCAATCTTGACCTCCTTAAAACATTTATGAACTTGTTGAGCGCCCGCATGACCCCCGGCGCTGACGAGCCAGCAGAATTCTCCATCGATGATTCCTATTCTGTCCCGGGAGTTGGCACAGTTGTATCGGGAACAACGTTGCGCGGGACAATTCGTTTGAATGATACTCTACTCCTTGGACCTGACCCTGTTGGACAATTTATTCCGATTACCATTAAAAGTATACATCGTAAGCGGATGCCAGTTAAAGAAGTTCGTGGAGGTCAAACGGCCTCTTTCGCGCTTAAAAAGGTTATTTTACCAGAGATATTTAGTACGCTTTTTCTCAGAAGCTAAAATTTCCTTAAATGAGTAGATTAAAAGATCGCAAATCAGGAAAGGAATGGTGTTGGTCTCACCGCTACTTAACCCTACAGCGTCGTGGGAATTCGAGGGAGAAATTCTAGTTCTTCACCACCCAACGACGATCAGCACAAGATATCAAGCAATGGGTAAGAATCCATTCAGTAGATGAAATACGTGCTAGATTAACGTGGAACTTTTCGCTGACATTGCAGTTCATTGTGGCTCTTTACGACAAACGGCCCAAATCCAGTCCATGTCCCAAGAGTGTTTACGTACCGGCGATAAAGCTTTAGTTAATTTTCGCTTTATCAAGCATCCTGAATACATCAAACCTGGTCTAAGATTGGTATTTAAGATTATTGTTAAGGTGATTCGAGCTTTACCAAATGGGTCACGTGGTTTTATCTAGGTTTTCCGGGAAGGAAGAACTAAGGCAGTTGGAAACGTCGTACGAGCAATTCCCCATACAGTTCAAATGCAAACCAGTAATCGCTCGAAGCCAACAAAGATGCAAAGATATTCTCAACAGGTTAGTTGTATAATCTTTCGAAAATAGCATACATTGTCATTTTCTTTGCTAAATATTAAAATAAATATCGAAATTTTGTTTTAAAAGCAACAACAACAACCACAAAGTAGTGAATTGCAAGACAATGGAGAAAAACTTGAAAATCAGCCCCAGAAACCGTCAAAGAGAAATCGGGGGCGTCGCACGTATAGTACTCCGTTAGTTCCAACGGCGAATGTTAAAGATAATTGACCTTTTTTTGTCGTTATTGCTGTCACATCAAGGGTTGGGTTTTTGATCGCCACTTGGATCTCTAAATTTTCAAATGTTTTAATCAAGCAAATTTGGTTTAGCAGCACTACTTTATTGACACACTATGAGAAATACAACATTCTTGGAAGATACTGTCACTGTTTTTTTGCATTTTTGTTAATTTCGTTCATTCCCTTTGCCAGTTCCTCCTTGAATTTCCCAGTGAATGAATCTAGCCTCTGTGCCCCTTGTTTTAACCCATCCTGAATAGCTCCTTCACCTAAAGCCTTACTTTTGTGGTAGGCATAAACTGTGAGCTGAGCTGCACGTCGTACAGGGTATGAGTCAGAGAGTTTCTCAATGAGTTGTGGGTTGTTTGCAAGGTAATTGAATAAGTGACGAAAAACCATAATTAATGCTGATGAATCTGAAACTCTGTTTGAGCTTCACGGTCAAATGACGTAATTGATCTATATTTGTTGAGAAGATCTCTTTTCAATGTAAGTTGTTGTCTTAGCAAATCAATTTGCTGCAACTGTTCTTCTTTACTGAGCTCAATGCCCGGAAGCTTCCTAACCTGAAAAAAAATGACATCTTTGACTGTTGTTTCATGTTGTAAAATATACTTGTTAGCCAATGTTTTTAGAATAGAAACAACAGACAGAACTGGCATGGAAGGGATGTAGTAGTATGAATATCTTTAATGTTTAATAAAGCAAGAATTAACATTAGGATTATTGGAAGAAATTTTGGAGCACTTACCACTTCTCTTGCGTGATCGAGTTTTCGTTGTAATTCTAATACTTTTTGACCAGCTTCTTGAGAATCCTTTAGTTTCTGGGCGTTATCCTGCTGTTCTTTCTCGACACTACATAATCGGCGTGGTTGCAAACCTTATTAAATTTTTTTCTTGTCTTCTACATTTTAAGCTATTGTACCTTTTAATGATATCATAAATTGTAGAGAGCAAATCAAAATCTCCCTCGTCGGCTAACTGTGTTGTCGCCATTTGGAAAGAAAAAATTCAGAAAAACACGAGAATTAACAACCCTGCCACTCTTTCTCGGCAATGTGCATACTCTGCTCAGCGCCCCACTAACTAAATTGTGGAATATGTGAAGTTGAATGAATATATATAAGTTAACATGTCTCAAATTGTTAAAATGGCTTGTGTGTTAAAAAGAATTTGTGCAGAATCCCTTTCGCTTTAAAAATATACGGCTCAATTTTCACTAAATTAAATGAGTCAATGATGTCAAACAGGGATGAGTTAGGGACTTTTATTCCATTAAGGGCACGAATGCAATTCATCTTTGGCACAGCCAAGTTTTAGCAAAGACAAGTTGTATGTCGCAATAACATGGCTTTTTGGCGTAATGTGGGTCAATTTTGCAAGAAATTTACTGTTAGGCTCAAAGATGACTGTCAGCACACACATCAACTCAGAATCTTAATGTTGGAAAAGAACAATTTAGCCGAGTATTCTGATTATATTAAAATAGCAAGGGAATCTTTATGTAAAAATTGTATGTCTCCTGATGGTGCAACGCGATCGATTACCAACGTATTTATAATCAGTGGTTGCATTTTTTTCCTCAGGTGTTTGATTTGAGTCGTCAGGAGTTTGCAGCTTTCTTTTCGTTGTATTGTTTGCAATGCGCCTGCGCTAAAGAAAAAAAAAAAAAAAAAAGGGGGGGGGGGTAGAGCGGGATACCCCTAGGCGTCGTCCTGGCCTCCAAAAACGAAAACCGTCGCCATTGTTTGTAAGGTGTTCAGCGAGTGCAGACCCTAACTTCTACTTGTGGTAAGTTATTAATTGATCTTTCACCAATTTATTCGTGCCAATTCGGGTGTTTGTCGTTGTCATCAGTAAGTGTGTATTCCGTAGTTTCGATTAAGTGTTATTTGAGCCTAACTTGGGTATGAAGTGATGAAGAAAGTTGCGTTTCAAAGTTGTCGTTTCTGGGTTTTTCACTATTCGACTCAGAAACGAGGTTCATCGGCCAAGCCCCATATCTAGTATACAAGAGTGGAAGCGAACATTTTTCACAGGACGCGTTAGTTTTTCCCCTCTATGAATCGATAGTAGAAGCGCCGTAGTTGCCACATTGTTTATTGTGTACGCTTTTTCCCGCCAAAGCTGTTTTTGACATTCAACGTGTTGACTATCGAGTACATATCGAGTTATTTTATTTACAGCTTTATTGCATTTGTTAGTTGCAGATGTTCAATAGTACTTGTACGTGTTTTTTTATTTCGGTCTATTGGTTTGTTTTGAACACTTTCCAGGTTGGTTTTAATACTGATACTGGGGTTTACGTTAAAACATCTTATGTCATTCATGAGTCTTGCATGCTGTGTGATTGCTATCTGTTCTATCTAATGTGTTTTTTTTTTCCCTATAGGTTAATTGATAAAAAATGGCTCGTACCAAGCAGACAGCCCGTAAATCTACTGGTGGTAAGGCTCCTCGTAAGCAGCTTGCCACAAAAGCTGCCCGTAAGAGTGCCCCATCAACTGGTGGTGTCAAGAAGCCCCATCGTTACAGGCAAGTGGATCCAGAGTGTTCTAAAATTAAATTTAATCCAACTAACCTAAAGCATTACTTTGTCCGTTCATACATACCTCATTAGTAAAAATGTTAAAAGGCTCTTAACTAAATCTGTTCGTTTGAATAGGCCTGGTACTGTCGCTCTTCGTGAAATTCGTCGCTACCAAAAATCGACAGAGTTGCTGATCCGCAAATTGCCATTCCAGCGTCTCGTTCGTGAAATTGCCCAAGATTTCAAGACCGACTTGCGTTTCCAGAGCGCTGCCATCGGTGCCCTCCAGGAAGCCAGCGAGGCCTACCTTGTCGGTCTCTTTGAAGACACCAACTTGTGCGCCATTCACGCCAAGCGTGTCACAATCATGCCCAAGGACATCCAGTTGGCCCGGCGCATTCGTGGCGAGCGTGCTTAAACAAGATATCATCCTATCTGACAAAACAACTACAGTTAAATTTCCTTCCCTCCCCTAACGCATCATTTTTTACGCGAAGCATTTTTTTTTTCCTCATCGCCCCACCACTACCACAATTTTTAAAAAATTTCAAACTCGGAAAAGGTCCCTTCAAATATAAAACAAATCAAATCGAAACTTTTTTTTTACGTCAATACTTCTGTTTCGGACTTTTGGTCGCGCACCCGCCACGATCTCATATACCGCACTTCATGATTTTTTTTTTTTACCGGTACGGAGGGATTTTTGTTGTACGTTGAAATAAATTAAAAACAAAGTAAATCAGATCGGATAAAATGGTCATCGTTCCCTCATGCTTTCATTGCCTGTCATGCGAAGACAGCTCAAGAATGAAAATGACATTAAGTATCATCTTCGAAAAACTAGAAACGGGAACGAAACGTATGCTGAGCCGCTCCCATTTTAGATACTATATCCACATCTTTCTATCCAAGAAAAGACAATTAGACCTATTCTTCATTGACTTTATGTAACGCATTTTTTTTTTCTTCTAATCGATTGCCAGTTGTATGTGTCCGTTTGGTGGAGGGATTGTCTTTTCCTAATGACATCTCTGCAAAATTTCTTTTTTGTGTTCACATTTGTGGGATTTTCTTCTATCCAACCCATACCCCTCGCCCATTAAAAAAAAAGGAAAAAAAAAACTCATTTAGATTTCATTTCTCAGCATCCCTTCGGCGTGTTTTGTGTACCGTCGCGTTGGTACTCTAGAATGTGGCTGTACTCATTTAATAAATCTTTTTCTAATACCTTTACCCACACGGGATTATTTACTTTAGTAACATGCTAAGATGATACAAAAAGGATATTTTAAATCAAATGATTTCAATGTTAATAATTTAATTGAGCTCGATGATTGGAGAACCGGAGTGGTGACCGTACCTATGTTGCTTACAAAAAGCTCATGAACTTGTCCTGGTATTCTCTCGCTTTCATTAATATGGAAATTAAGAAACTTTGCATTTGATTACATTAACATTTGATTAATTTATTATTAAATGCTTCTTGGTTGTCTTTTTTCAACATCTAAAATAATATTAACAAATCAACAACTCATGATGAATTTTTTTGTTTTTCAATTACCCTGGTGTACAAGAGCACAAGAGGCTTACATCAATATATGTGTTTAGATTAATTTTCAATCAGTTTGAGTGGGAGGCTGAGAGATGGGAGGTAGGAGAAGGCTTCTGTTTTACCTTCGCCCGCTCCTGCTTGTTGGGCTCGCGCTCGGCAGCCATATACTTCTTTATTTGTTTAAGTTGGTATGGCAATGCGGTACAGGACTTTCGGCGAATCACGGCCCTTCTTCTTCCCAACTCCCGCCCCCTCACCATTCCTATTCCATCGCGGAAGTTTCTTGTGCAGTGGATATCGATAGCAATTTCACTGCAGCTTGGTTTGCTGACCATGCTTCAATCGGCACTCACACGTCCTAAACGGAAATGGTAAGTTTGTTTTACTATTTAAGTAATTATTAACCACCATTGTAAGTTATAAAATTTAGAATTCAATAGCTTGTTCTTTTAAAAGCTTGATAAAATCTTAAAGAGTAGTATCAGAGCTATGATTACTTTGATTCAGGCGGCTATGGAGCATGTCTTCAAAATGTGTATTTACACCATGTCAGTGATGGGTTAAAAGTGTAATAGGTCCGATTTCATTGTCATCGTTGTGTTGAAATATTTACTTTAGGCAAATACTCGTAATATGTTCCAATCTACTTTACAGATCAAATTAGTACAGAACTCCAAAAAATTCTCTTACTTACAAACTTTGATGCTTTTGTTACATAGGATGTGCGGAATTGTTTCACTTGAGTCGTCGTATACACTATGGTTCCCTCTGTATTGGTGTTTTCAACATTCATGAGGTAGGTGTCAAAATTTTACATTTCTTCTTTGTTGGGTGATGATTAACACAGACCTGTTCTGATCTTTTTGAGGAAAAGTATTGTTGCAAATCTGAATCTATGTAATGGAATCCTTATTTTTGTGTTGTTAGTAGCTTTATCTGACTTATTTTGTTACAGGTTTAAACCTCACTGTTTAATGGTTAAACAAACTGGTAAGATGGATCAGTATACCAAATACTGTGGTTTGAGAAGAGGTCGATACAATTTCTACTTCATCTATCTTACGCATGATACCATGGTGTTACCAAAATTGGTGAGTTGTGTCAAACATGTAATGTTTTTAAGCATTTTAGGTGATGATTAACACAGACCTGTTCTGATCTTTTTGAGGAAAACTATTGTTACAAATCTGAATCTTTGTAATGGAATCACTACACTTCTGTATTGGCTCTCACTTATCTTATTTATTTTCTTCAAGGTGGACATGCATGAGGGTGTTGGGTAAACTGAAGAAGTAGCCTGGCCTACCATATTTCCTTGGTTCTGGGGGAGCCTAGTTCAACTGCTTGAATTTCTTAAGGGATGTGAAGTAAGTTTATCAACTATAGATACATTTAATTTTGCTGGTTACAGTGATGATTATTTCTGTCTGATTAGCACATTGTTGCATTATGAAATCAAACAAATTATAAGACATGCATGGTTCTGAGTTTTTGGGTGGGGCCACTTTAGTTGGCCTTTGGAAAGTTGAAGATTGATCAAGGAATTTGCTTGCAGGGGTTTGCAGTACTTCCGATGTGGCGTCGGAGTAGCGAGTATCCCACTGTAGCAGTAACGGCTATTCGGAGTACTTTTGGTGTGGAAAGTTCAGAGGTTTTCCAAACTACTTGTTCCGAGGTGTGTGTTTTTACAATTTATCTTCAGATTTTTCCTGTGACGATATACTTCATTCCAGACATTATGCTGGTGGTTCAAACTGATTTATTGAGACTGAGGATACCTCTAAATGTCTTATGTAGAGTGACGTGTCCTAGCTGGTCTTAGATTAACGTTTTATAATTTATTTGGCAGGTTAAGTGGAATGTCGTACACTACGACCATTTGGGTTTTACTCGGGACAGGGTATCACATGCCCGCCATTTTTCGCTATCCACGGGTGAAGTGTGGAGGTAATCCATGTGTTTAATGCTTGTTTTGTCTTTAGACATGATGTATTGCATAAATTTTGAAGAATAATGATAACCAGTATTTTCGTCACTACCACTGACAGTGTTAACTGCCGTTTGTACGATAACCTGCATTGTATTTCATTAACTGGTTTTTTATTAGGTCCGTTTGGTGTTTTGGTGTCTACAGTTGCGTTCCTAGGAGGGGGAGATAGCGAAGTAATTCATATTTCAACACTTGTTTGTTTGTTTTACCGTGATGACACATTATTCTGACACCTCTTCTGAATTAATCGTTGAAGATCTTTTTATGGCTGATTACCTGATTCAGTCTGAAGAATGATTAAGTGTTTGGAAGGTACTTAACATTTTTGTTTTTACTTGAGTAGGGCGTAGCTCGGCGTCGCTTAGATCTGGCAGTTGGATTTGTTTGCTGTTCTTCTAGCCGGTAACGGATGTATCTGAAGATCACCAGGCGTGCATCATTCAGGTATTGAGATTACTTAAAACTTTTCTTAGTGCATCGGGAAGTCAGCGGCTGGCCTTAATTGGGTTAGTGGCGTTACTTCGGTGCTAGATAGATTTCTCTGCGGGTGGAGGGTGCTAGTGCCGTTCTGGCATGAGCGTTTTCAAATCCTGCAGTGTTTGGAGACTTGAGAGTTGAAGTCAAATACTATGTTTAATTTCATAGCAAGTTCTCTTACACTTTTTCTGATTTCTAGATTTTCGAGCGGATTAAGTTTTTACAAGGAGTTAGGTGTCATGCTGGCAATGTTATTCAGGTATATTACAAGCATTAGATATACCCCACTATTTAAGCCGATTGGGTTGGCTCATAACTGGCTACTCTTTGGTATACGGTGGGAACAATAACGCTATTCCGTGTAAGATCTTCTATTCAGCTCTTGATGGAAAATCTAAGGGTTGAATAAGCAACAGTTTTTATTCTTATAGGTTTTAATAGATTTCTTTATGAACAGGTCGCGGCAAGGAGGAAGCTTAACGGGTGGACGGAAAGTCAGTGTGATCGTGAAACCAGACGATGGTTGTTTCCAGGTAATAGTGTTGGCTCTTGCTGTTTCTGTTACGACGGTATTTTTTTTGGTGTCACCACTTATTGTGGTTGTGCACATCCCTGCTGTCGAAAAGAAAGGTTCGTAGTATATCCTTCGCCTTGTCTGATGTCATAGACCTGGGGAGTGGAAAGCTGCGCAACATCTTTTGTCCCATCGCGGGGTTAGGTATTCCAACGCATTAATGAATTTTTTTTTCTATTCGATAGGGTTCAGAACCTTTTTCACCGCGTGTCGTGAAGGTGTGGTGAATAGCACTTGTATCACTGAACTGAATTTCAACTATCGCCGAGTGACTACGTTCATCTGCTATATCGTTTTAATGTATGAAATAAATGTATTGATAAAATCTACTGGTATTTGAAATAAAATTGCCGGAATTAAACACTTCGCGATATTAATTTTGTTTCATACTACAAAGGAAAAGATACCATAGTCGCTTAGAATTACTTGTTTGACCTGTGACAAAGCGGCAAGCATTCGTCTTAAACATGAAAAGCAGCTAGCCAAACGCAACATTCATATCTTCATTAGTGATGCCTAAAAGTAATTTATAATAGCGGTGGTCTTGTAGTAGAAAATTGATAAGTCATTAAAAACTAACTTGAACCGAAAAATATTAACACATTTTGGCATAGTTAGAAACAATGATCAGCAACCTATTGTAGAAATTCTCCAGCATGGCCTGAGGTCGTAAACAAACCAGCAGACGACAGGCTCAGTGGGAAATTCAACCGTGTTACAGTGCTTGACTTTCGAGGTCGAGATATAAAATGTGTGGAATTCTGGTGTGTGTTACAAATGAAGTTGTGGACGATAAGAATATTAAGCAACAGAAGGTAAATTTAATGTGTTTAGTCTACTTTCAAATTCTTAGTCCGTATTCTTTTAAAGGTAAACAACGGTGATAGAGATGTTCTTAAACGCCGAGGTCCAGATGCCAATAGTGAAATTGAGACATACTTCCCAACGTCTTGGAAAGCAATATTTTCAGGACATACCTTATGGTTACAAGGCAGTGCACCTGATGTACAACCTTTAATTGATTCAAGCGGAAATATCCTTCTGTGGAATGGTGATATATTCTATAACCAAATTGGAGGTGAATGTATTCCAAAAGGACTTTCAGATAGTGCATTTCTGCTTCAAAAACTAGAAAATGTTGAAACAGTGGAAGAAATTTGCAATGTTTTGGAGATGATAAATGGCCCTTGGTCTCTGGTTTATTACAAAAAGAATCTTAATAAAATACTTACAGGAAGAGACAGGTTTGTTCAAGAGCGCACTAATAAGAAATACTAAAACATGAAACCACTTGTACAACTTAGATTTGGACGTCATAGTTTACTTTGGAACTGCACTGCTGGAGATGGGGAAATCTTGAATTCCCTGTTGATCACATCATCATCTTCACTTGAATCTGCACAGAACTCAACATTGTGTGAAATACCAGCATCTCATTTGTTCCAAATTAGCTTTGGAAATACTACTCAAGTTAAAAAAATCTATTCAAGGAAGCCATATGCGGTAAACAACAAACCCATATCTGAGCACACATTTTTTGATTGGGTTCCCCATTCCTTGGAAAACAAATCATCTGACCACATAATAAGTGAATACTTGAACATTTGTCAAAAGGAGGTTGAAGGATTGGAAGCCATTCTTCTAGCTTCTATAAAATCACGAATCGAATGCCAGCCTATGCTTTGTAAAACGTGCGTGCCTCTGCATCTAAATGGAGCAAACGTTCAATGCACTCATTCCAAAGTAGCCATTCTATTCTCCGGTGGCTTAGACTCTAGTGTTCTTGCTGCACTCACCGATCGTGTTTGGTCAAAAAATGAATCTATTGATTTGTTAAATGTGGCCTTTCCATTACGCAACAAACAAAATCCTTCAGCAAACGAATTCAATGTGCCCGACCGCTTAACCGGCCTGCAAGCACTAGAAGAGCTACGGACGCTGAACCCGTCACGGAAATGGAATTTTTGCGAAGTACCTTGACTCAGTTAAAACAATATAGCAATAATACATTTCATGTTTATTTTATGCTTAGATAAATGTGGAACTAGATGAATTATTGGATATGCGAAAATCCAAAATCGCGGCTCTCATCCATCCAGCGTCCACTGTTCTCGATGACAGTATTGGTTGTGCCCAATGGTTTGCTGCTCGTGGAGAGGGTTTTTTGACCGGTAGCTTAAATCGCGAAAAATATGTTTCTCCAGCAAGGGTACCTTCACATTTGTGTTCTTATATTAAACTACCGTCATACTGCAATTTGTTTATCTTTCTTGGCGTTGATTCTAGGTTGTTTTAATGGGTGCCGGAGCTGATGAACAAATGGCTGGCTATGCCCGACATCGCCAAAGATTCGCGAATGGAGGCTGGACATCACTCATTACCGAGGTAGAAATGGAAATGAACCGGATATCAGAGAGAAATCTGGGACGCGATAACCGCATATTAGCCGATCACGGTAGAGCTCCAAGATTGCCGTATCTAGATGAAATGGTTGTTGAATACCTAGCCCAATTGCCAATCTGGACGAAAGTCGATCTGAGATTGCCGATTGGATTAGGTGATAAAATAATCCTTCGAGCCCTTGCCTATCAGTTGGGATTGCCAAAAACTGCCATTGAACCCAAGAGAGCCATTCAGTTTGGATCAAGGATTGCAAAAACTGAAGCTCGAAAAGAAAAAGGCTCCCACAAATGTGATAGGTTAACAAAATCTCTTGAATTGGGCCAGTAAAAAAAATACCCTTACTTCCTCAACAATACAGCCATATTATAAATGTTGTATTTTTTTCCAAATGTTTACAAATTAACCTTTAAAAGAAAAAGAAAAATATGAAGTGACTAAAATGTCTTGAAAAACATTTCGCGGGTTAAGTTTCCTTTTGTCAATGAAACTAGATCCTGATTGGGTAGTTTACTAACCCTGCAGCACGGCTCGCGTAAACATGGGAGGGGAAGGACATATGAGAAAGAAAGAAATAAAAATCTGTTTCGGCAAGGTCGAATCAGGTGTTTTAGCAATCCCGACGTCAAAAGAGAGAGGGAGCGAACGTCAGTTGTGTGTATGGGTTCATTACTGATGGTCGCCATTGTTCAACGTGCCTCTCTGGCTGAGAATAAATAACGTTATCCCGGATCCCTTCATTTGATACCGCCAGGTAGATTTCATTTTTTTTTTCATCCTAGGTTTTCATTCCGTTGTTCAAACTAACCAAACTCAATTACTAGATCGGTTTGTTTCAAATTTACTGCTGATTGAGAATGTCGAATTCCTCTCCGAGAGCTTTGGCTACGGCCACAGTGGAACTAGTGCGTGATACGTCACGTCGTTTAAGTGCTGATTTGCGGGACATGAGTCGTGATTTTGGTAACGAGTTTCGTAACATGGGCCGAGAGATACGTGACATCCATCGAGAGATTGGCCAGCGTTTCCGTAGCTCGTCGTTACAAAGTGTTCCACGCATTGAGATACCACGCATAGGTTTGTCTACGTTCGCTGACGGCCCACGCTATAGTACCATAGACGACGTGATGATTCCACAAGGTAAGTGACATCAACTGCTGTCAGTTCTTTGTGAAAAAAAGACAACTCATTCGATTACTAGGTCAAGAATTAGATCGACTTTTAGATGACGACGAGGAGAGTATGTGGTCCAGTAACCCACAACTGTGCTACGAGGACGAGGGTGATTTCCAGTCGTCTAACTCTAATAATCGCCTTTCCATTATTCGTTCGCCACGTACCGAAGAGATTCTCAAAAATGTTGAACAGGCTTTACGTAAAACCGATCAAGTATCATTTGAAAATCTTGGTTTTTGAGATCGTACATTTGCTAAACATTTACTTCATTTCATTCAGGCATTACGTGATATGCTGGGAATTGAAGCAAAGAAAAGCACATCGGGTATGGTTACACCGAAAAACTGTACTAGAGAATTGCAAAAACGTATTTCTGCCCCACCGCCATCGCCGTCCAATTTCGGATTATCTGCTCCAACAAAATAACAAAGTGAACAAAAATTCGTGCATTTTATCGTCGTGTATTCCCAATTGATGAATCTAATTTATTTCGATTTCTATCTCGTTTTTTGTAAACTATATAAAATGTGCATTACATTTAGATTATACCTATATGAAAGTAAGTCGAAAGGACGCAAATAAAGCAGTGAAAACTATTTATTTTCGACGTGTCACTGATCGTGCTGTACGAAGTCCACACCTTGAGGTGTGATGCATAGACAACATATGTATTACAGTGAGGCCATAAGTAACACTTTTTTTTTTTTTAAGTTTGATGAAGGTTAGTTCCTCTTTCTTCTGCTTCGTTAAGAATCAGCATGGCTTCCATAAGCAGATTTCGAAGTGGTGGACCTTCGAACGAATTACGATGTTGCAATTCAGGTTGAGTTTGGCTGCGAGACAATAACTTCCATTTGCTTTCTTTTTTCACGTTGGCCTTCGTCTCCGGTGTGCAAGGAAGAGAACTGCGACTATTTTTCTTTGATAGCTCTCTTGACGGATTTGGGTTCATATCATTAATGCTATCTGTTATATCGGAATCATTAAAACCGGAATCCATGCTGGAAGACTTGGCGTTGATAAGTGATGGTCGAATAGCTTCATTAGTTTGCTTGGAGTTGTCGACTTGATCCTCGGTAGAACTCGGAGTAGATTGATTGAGTGGTTGTTGATATTGACCAAGTCTCATAACAGACAACTCCATCAAGGCGAATATCCCACGGCCAAGATCAGGTTTGAAGGCCGTTGCGATACCAGGGAGAGGCTGACGCTTTACTTCATCCTTTACGTTTCCCATGGAACCCGTAAATTGTAAAGCGAAATCAAAGGCGGCCTAATTGAAATAAGAAAATTCTTGTCAATCTAAAGGGGTTTTTAAAAATTTAATTAGTAGTAGATACTTTGGATTTCAAAGCTATAAATGCGTTCCCGTGTTGACCATTGTATGAGAGCTGATGTCCCACAACTTTTCGCATCTCCATAGCTTGCGCAGCGAGTGCATGACTTGTTTCCTCCCATTTTTGCCTTAATTCTTTCGACTGCCAAGATAAAAATGAATTAAAATGTAGTGCCAAAGTGTTTGTTGCTGGAAGCAACGATTCGGATAAATAATGTTAACCTTGAGAGCCTTTGTGATGAAGGTAATGATTATGGCCCAATATGCGATACCTAGCGTGACCCAGATAATCCAACAAACACGGTAGAACCACAACAGCGGGAAATTCGTTTGCTGAGCTATTTACAATAAAATGTTTCGCAAATAGTAACATGCAATTGAAACAAATGAAACAACTAGACACTGTGGTATGGCCCATTAAAAATGTTTCAGTTAAAAACGAAATGTTTTCGCATTCAATTTGCTATTGAGTTGAGCAGCATGCTTGTCAATTTGGAGATCACTCTCACCTGCAACAATATCTCCAAAGCCAATGGTTGTGAGCGTGACAAACGAAAAATATGTAGCATCCAGGTAAGACCAATCCTTTACAAGTAGAACAATATTAAAGCTAATAACAGTGGTAAGTGCATCCAAGGTTTGGTCGTTAAAAAGGGGTGTAAAGGAAATGCGGTAGGAGCATGAAAAATATTTACTAACTAAAGGGATTTACCTTACCTCGATGAAAACGAAAATCGCTGCGGGAATGAAAAGGAAGATAGCAAGTCCAGGAAGGAAAAATAAGATCGCTGCAATGAAGATGCTGAGTTGTTTATCTTTCTTAAATTTCTCCTGTTGTCGTTCGTACAGGTGCAGAAAGCCATTGCTGAAATAGTCGCTGGTCGAAGTGAGAAACACTCCGCATATCGGGATTCCAATGAGCCCGTAAAACATGCAGAAGATTTTACCCCAACTGGTTTTTGGACTAGATAAACAAATCAAATTTCTCAACATCATTTACAACTGAGCGTCAAAATAAATCAAATGTTACATACCTGAAATTTCCGTAACCTGTGAAATTGCATAATCCAAAATTTAATAAAAATATTATTCGTACGGTACACGTGTCTGTCATTGCCACTTACATTACAAAGTTATTGCACCTTTGTTCAAAAGAAATATGTAAAAAAAAAAACAGCTTTGTTTTTGTTAAAGTATCCGTTACATTTTACGAACACGCTTTATAGGGTTAGTAATTCAGACATGTTTAAAATAATAGATTCCGGTGGACAGTCCGTACCACAGCCAGAGAATTCTAGTTGTTAGTATAAACGGGTTCGCGGATGTACAGCCTTTCTCAAACGAACGTTAAACAAAATGTGAAAGGTTTTCCTCGAACGTACGTTATTTCCTTAATAATCTGATACAGAAGGCAAACCGGCCAAACTTGGTATGAGTTACTGCAATCATGCAA
Source organism: Daphnia carinata (assembly GCF_022539665.2). Classification (NCBI taxonomy): domain Eukaryota; kingdom Metazoa; phylum Arthropoda; class Branchiopoda; order Diplostraca; family Daphniidae; genus Daphnia; species Daphnia carinata. The sequence goes on from NC_081331.1 coordinate 6,570,581, forward strand.
GTCAATAGCAAACCAATATCAGATAGAATATTACATCAGCTGTCCTAAGTCACGGACAAATAAACTTTGCGAAATATTAGTTACTGTTAAATTTACCGACGGTGGTGAGGATTGTCATGCACAAAAACAATGCGCTTGAAAATTCCCACGGATTGTCTCCATTCGCGCACTCATCGGTCTTGTTTAAAAATGTTAAAGTGTTGCACGATTCTTGCACAGCGGCCAACCACACTAACGAATCTTCTCGTTGCACGCTGTCACGCCTTTTCACGAGATTTTCAACTATGGAGGCATTTAAATTTATTTTTAAAATTCTATGAAAGACTGTCATCACCAAAGGTTTGTTTTTCTAAGAAAAGCTTTTACCTGAATTGACAAGATGCTGACAGAACGTGTCGTTTATCATGATTTCTATAAATATCAACGAATACATTAGATAGAAATAAGCAGCAGGTTTTTTTTTCCTTCTCATTTTGTTAACATCGTGCATTAAAAAAGACATTCACAAAATGCCTTGCGGAAGCACTTATCGCCATATCCTTTGCGTGATAAATTCTCTACGCTATCTGTGGTTTGAAACCAAGGACACATTCCAAATCATCGCTTTTTCTTTATAACAAAAAAAAACTTAAGGAAACAGGACTAACTAATGTAGCGTTCAAAAGTTCCTTTACAAACAGTAAACTGAGCAGAGACAGTAAGCAAATCATTAGCTTTCTCAGCTGTGTTTGTCTTTCCTTTTCCATTTTAATTTGTATAAGATTTCGAAAGCATACGATTTGATTCTTCAAAATTATTCTCGCAAATTATACCCTGACTGTAGAGCCTTGGTCAAAACAAGATTATTCAACAAAACAAAACTAGAATAACCACTAGCAAAACGGAGAAAAAGAAGAAAATATTCAAATTGTTACGTTTAGGTAGCGATGAGAGATGATACGTTGGGCTTTCAAGATAATAAAAAACTAGTCCACCGCTTAGTAGGTAGAACCAGAACCCCAAATGGATAACCAACGAGCTTTTGCACCCCATATCTTTCTCCTATATCTTTTCTCAACAAAATTCCAGGTCTGCACCGCGATGGAACTTCACTTGTTTGCACATAATCTACAGACAACTGCCAAATAGAGGCATCAGGTATATAGCGTTCGGACGCAGCCACACCTGTATAAAGCTTCTATGGCGAAAAGTGCTACTAGCTAAATAGGAAAACTAGTTTGGCTACTTGCCCACATGCGTTGCTGCATTACATTTTAAATGCCTTTTTCGTGAAAGCGACATAACTTGAATATGAACCAGGTCCCGCTAATAGAATTCCATATATGGAGAGAGAGCTTCTAGGCCAGACATTGTTTTTAAATGCGATTTTTATTTAGTCACATAATTAAGAAAGTAAGATTACTCGTCATCAATACGATAATCAAATTTGTTTCTTCCATGCGTCTCGTTCAAACGAGTTACAATACCGTACATGCACCGTGTCCGTTTGGCATATTTAATTCATTAAACTGGTACGGTGAATCAACATTGTGAAATGAGCGCAACAAGTAAAATGCAAATAAGAAAGCTGATTTGAAGTTTATATATACAGCTGGCTGTATAACGTTAAGCAACGTATTTTGGTGACTCCAGTTTATAAGCGCAAAATAGTTGGAAGAAAGGGCACATTACCACGAGACATTGGATTGTTATCAAAGATCTCTCTGGGGGAGGTCAAAGAGAAAGCAAGAAGCACTAAGTCTTTTTGTGGATATCGTATAAGAACGGAGTGCTAGATGTTTCATCCCTCCAAAAGAAGTCGATCGATTCTGCAGCTTACCCTCGTCCCCAAGAGTTAGTCGTGGATCTGACATCATTACGACAAGAACAACGATAGCCTATCAAGCGGATCGATTACAAAATGGGAGGATAACTCTTTTAAACTTTATCTTTAGGATTTCTGAAAACTAAGAATTTGTTTTAAAATACTAAGCTGACATCTTTCGACAGTAAAATTGCTGTATATTCATTGATTGGACTAGCACGGTTGTCTAACTCGAAAATGTCTAATTATTATCCCAATCCCTAACATGAATGATATACCCCCAATTTCTGCTTATTTCTTCCATAACTTTTTGTTTCTTTGATTTCACTTTAGCATCTAGTTCATTAGGACAATCGTATCACTCTGCACTCAAAGTATATCATTATAAATACTTGTTTCCACGCCATGATAATAGTGTCACGATCACGATAAGAGATATATACAGATTGCAAAACCAGTAAGCGAACTAGTTCTTACTAGTTTACCAGCCCTTTCCCGCAAATGATCTTAAATTTAAATTTTTATGCCAGCCACTAACCAAGTACTATAGGCTGCTAAATTTATTGCAGTCGTGAAACGTCCTTTCACAGCCGTCCCTGTGAAGAAAAAAAGTTGCGCGTAAAACTCCCGATGGTGCGATATCGAATAAAAATGCACACAAAGCAAAAGTCGGTGTGTGTGTATATCACGAAACAGCCTCACCTTTTTTTGGCATGTGCTGTTGTAAAGGAAAGCGATTGCGATGCAAAAGATCAGAGTGCCTCTTTCTAGCACATTATTTTCATTTATACTCTTCATTTGGAATAGAAAGGCTCTAATGGCGGCATGTAAGCATTGGTGGTTAATGTAATTACACGAGAAGTTCATCCGATTTCAAAGAGAAGGGTCCCTACGTACGTCAGCCGGTTTCACGGTGAATACTTATTAACAATTTTGTATACGCAGATGGTCGTTTGCAAGTCTGAATTGAAGGTCAAAAGTTATTTTAGCATTGTGGCAATGCAAATATAAAGCCGAGGAAAATGAATGCATCATTTGGAAATAGAAGCTTTGAAACTCTATACCGTCTATTTACTGAAGACCTATGTTAGGAACTATTAGAATGCATTAGCAAGTCTTTCCAAACGCGCTCTAGAAATTGGGTTTAACCCCAATTTGAAAAATGGGGGGAAAGGCTACGTTCGAGACCGTGGTCTACTGAACTGCTCTAAAAAAGAGATCTGTTATGAAACCCCCCTCATCTTAGGTTCTAAGCGATCACATCGCTTTCGCTAGGATTAAATTTCATATCACAAGAGCAGCCTGAAGTTCAGTAGTCCAATCATTTGTACCGGAATGAAACAAGCCACCGATTGATGTTCAGGGTATACAGATTACGCTTTTGTGTGCAAATGGTTACATGCTGATTGACAACCTGGATTTCAAATGACATGGAGATCTTGGCCCATTAAAATTGTTGAAACAAAAGAAGGGGAAAGAACATTGACATACAGGACAAAGTTCTTTTGTGCAACTGAATCCAACGACGCTTTTGTCAATGCTAGCTTTCAATTCAGCTATTCGTACCGATTGACATACATGTCACCAATGATGCTGATTAAATGCTATATAGAAATGTCACAATAAGAAACTTTCATCACTGTCATGGAGGTTAGATAACCTTAAATCATGTTCCCTGCTTGTCATCAATAAAAAGATGCGTCTACAACCCATGCGCGTAGATATGCTGTTATTGATCACATTCACTCGGAGAATTGGTTCAAATGCCTAACCGCGCATAAGTACTGTATCCAACAAGTTGTCACATCATTTACGACGGTTAAATGAATTCAGCATTGGTGTTGCAACTAAGCTGATATCTGTACAACATGATGCAACCTATAGATGCAAATCAATCTCACCTTTGTTAAGAAAAAAAATCAAAGGTGATGACGCAATGTCTGGTTTGCGATTGGCATCTCACTGGAGAAACCCCCAGTGCGCAACTGTTGACGTGGTTGCACCGCAACGTTAAATCAATGATTTTCGTAGATCTATCCTACTGTGCAAATCTCACCTGCTTCTAGTCAATTTGATTCGATGAATTGACAGAAAATTGATCAACGTTTAAAACGAGGCGCTGTGAAGCTATTTTATTTTTTTTATGATCTACATTTCTTACGGGAGTGGGAAATGCAAATATGTAGTTCCTACCTCTTAGAAACGCATGACGTCCGTTGCAGGGCGTACGTCAGCAAGTAAAATATGCGGAGCAATCCTTTTTGGACGATGAATTGCAAATCGAACTAAGTCTTCACAGTGCATCACTGATTCCTACTTCTAAAGAAATCTTAAAAACGAAACAAAGGCCATTGAATGTTAATCGGCATTCCTTTCATTTTTTTTTCCTGGATGAATAAAAACTCTTCGCATTTTGTTTTCCATGTATACCTAATGTAGGGCAATCGTATACCCGATGCTTACCGGATGTTATATTCGCTTCATTTGCTATGCATAATGCCAAACCGTTACGCCACTTTAATTCCAACGCCGTCAATTTCTTTCTGCTGACTGCACGATTTCGCCGTTTGGAATTCGGACGGTGATTGAACTAGCCTCTTGAATTACAATTGACCTGAGGATTGATCATAAGCGCGACATGATATTAAAAGATGATTGCCAGCTGCTTTCATGTATATAGCCAACACCTGCGCAAAACACGATTTTCACCATAAGAATGACAATATCTGAAGAACTTGCTTTACGACATTGACTGATATTACTTTATTATGCATTTACCACTTAAAGTACAGTCTTTCTGGGAAACAAGCACTCACAATTTACGTTTGCATATAATAAGAGAGCAACTGTTTGCCTTTTATCTAATCAATACTTCATCTTTTTGAATAGGAAGAATTACAACGTGGATCAGCGGCTTTTGAAAAATCAATTAGATTAAAGGATGTGAAACGACGTGGCTTAACATATAGTAGCTGCTTTAGCGATTACTTCACATAGCCATGGACAATTTTTATCTTAGTTTTTCATTTAACAGTTATGCAGGTGCAACAAACCTTGAATTGTGCGATAACCAAACAGCAGCCAGACAAACAAGTTGTTTTCGCTCATGCAACGACGCAACGAAACATGCGTGTTACTTTTTAATGCAAGTCAGATTGTATATAGTTATTTTATCAACGAAAAAGTACTCGGGCCCATCCACGCAAACACGAAACTTTTTCTTTGGTTCTATTGCATTTGGTAAATATGCGGCTACGTTCATCGGCAAACTTGTCGTATACAAATGGAACTTGTGGTATAACCCTAACTGACTGTGCGATACTCACCGCAATGTGTTTGTGAAGTTTCTTCGGTTTTCAGCCTCGGGAATTTATTGAGAGAAACGAAAGTTTTACATCAGCCTTGTTCCAGCTGTTTATTTTTTTTTTAAGGCTTTTAGGGTTCCATACTTTTCCTTATGTAAACAGGGTGCCTCAAGGAATTATATTTTACTAACTGTTTTTTAAATAACCACAGAAGCTTTTAAATGAATCTTAGTTAAATGCATTTCGTGTAAGCGAGTGCGTTGGCAAACCCATTTTTGGTGCGAGCAAACTGCGTCATCATACATCGCTGCTAGTTGTGCTTTCCGCACCTCGAAATTGTTTGCACACCATAAACGGAGAGTCATTGATTAAACGACTCTCGCGTTTCAGTGCCACATGAAATTAAGAAACTAAAGCATTTGGTATGAAATAAACCTCTTAATTCATACGTGCGTGTGACAAGCGGTCATCGTTAGAGGCTAAGTCATCTTTGTTTACTATTTTAGTGGAATTGATATGGTTTTTAAAATACACAGCAATGAATTAAAAAAAAGACCTATGATCTATGTCTATTGTTTATTCCCTTGTAAGGCAATCGGAAAAAATGTGCTACAATGAAACAATTTAATCATAAGCTATATTGATATTCATTCGTTACGAAATGGCAAATTTTTTAGAGATCCCAGCTGAGACAAGCAAATGAAACGTGTGGACTGGTACATAAGATCGTCGACACGCCATGTCTGTTATTGTTGAACCACTAGTTTTTCCAGTTTACACATGGTCGATGAACTTGCAAACAAATCGAGACTTCACCAAGTCCACATTCCGCCAGATGCAATTATTCATAAGAACTGATGTATGTTTATTATGCAAAACAACTGGCTTTGCGATTACCGCCACTCTGTGACGATGGCATTCGTTCCAGCTACGGTTCCTTGGTCAATGGCGGGCAAAGCAATAGAAATCCAATTTTGCCCGAAGAAATTAAATGGAGAGAGCAGCTTTTAAAGCATACTACTACACGCAGTTGTTAATGTGTCATTACAAGTGAATATGATGGAAAACCTCGTCCTATCTTAATAAAGACAATATCATTTTCCAACGTGGCCGTATGTCACAATCCAAATGCATAATGAACAACTCTTCGTTGGCTAATTGTTCATCGTAGCCGTATGCAGCTGACAACTTGCGTTTTCCGGAAGCTATCCTAGCAACGCCAACTGGAGCATTTAATGAACATTTATCATTAGAAATAAATATCCAACATTCATAAAGATCGGATTTAGATCGACTCTATTAGACGTTTCTCTATACAATTGGAAGTGCTGGCGGTCCGATGCTCATTTATAACTGTCCCATCGGTCATCTTAAGTTCCGACTGCTGTTCTCGATTGCATAGAGACTATATGAACGGAAATTTATGGGGTGCAGTCTCTTGATCATAAACAATCAACCGTTTGGTAATATTTCAACATAATGTTGAATGATTCCGGAAGATGTGAGGAAAAGGAAATTTCGTAATTAATCAAACGTGTATTTTTTTTCAACGCAGCAAACAATTCAATCATTTTTTTTTGTAAAGCGATAGCTCAAAAAAGTGTTGCATGGAAATCATAAGTTATTACATAATATCTTATCGCTGCCAAATGCGACGTGGTTCCTATATCGGCCAGGCATGTTGACGTTTTTTATGGTTGGCTGACAAAAAAATCAGCCAACAATTTCAAGTTGTTTATTGTGTATCCTGTCATGCCAGCCAACCTATCTTAAACGAGATTAATGTGCATGTATCCTGAATTGCTAGCGTTGGTTTCCTATCGATAAACTCAAAATTACCTGACGCAAACACGAACTAAAATGTAATTGTGTGAAATATTAAATAATTTCTACAGCTAACTAACTTATGAGTGTAGGTTTTTTGGCATCACATGTGGCAGTGACAGGTTGACAGCATAGGTAGTAAAAAAGCAGAATAGAATGTAAACGTAGGTCGTCGATGCGATAAAAAAATAGATTTAATTTCAACTGTGAATATTTACTTGTGATAATCTGTTGTAACACACGTTTTTTAAAATTCAGCTTTGAATAACATCCCTGCTCAGTATAACATCCACATGTTTTCCTGAAACTTTGATTGATTCATACCTCGAGGCTTGCCTTTCAATCACTTTACTTGTTGACTATGAGCAACGCATAGCTGGCTAAACTTTGCCCAGGTTATTTTGTTTCTGATCCTGATATAACATTAGCCTAACTTTCCTCATCCTTTGTTATTGGGCCCATAACAAAATGGTCTACGGATAAGAATGCCGACAGTGGCTCCTGGCCATTTTAATTCTGATTTATTGTTAGCATACATTATCAAGAATGAAATTGCGTGCAATACTTGGTGGCATGAGAACAGAAGGCCCATCCATTTGTGTCCTGCTGGACGGAATTGGGGCACACCCTTTTTCATTAGCCGTAGTCGTCGTACTTGTTGCTTTGATGGATGCAGGGGGTCGCACACTAGTATACCCAATAAATTTACAATTTCCTCAACAGCTTTATCTAAAACTAATTATATCGCACTATGGGGAATCCATATTCTTTTGGTTGGATGACACGTCCGTGTTAAATTTGTTTTACAAGATACGAATTGCATCTCCATCGCTGGTGATAAAGTGAGTTAGAACTCTTTCTAACTCACCAGACGAAAGTAATTGAGCTCAAACACTAAAACCTATTTATAATTACTTCAATCCGACGCCTATATTTCCCTTCGTATATTACCTAGGCTTGAAATTTTGAACTTGAATCTGCTTGAATCCGCGCTTCCAAACACAATCGTCCCTGTAGTAGAAGAGGCTTTCAAACCTCTTGTGACAGACGGTCCCGTATTCATTTTTCGGCGTAAACTGTACGGGGGCAAAGAGCTGCTAATCGAATTGTTTTTGGAGTGTTTTGTAATTTTACGAATTGGAAAAAATTGTATTAAATACTCGCATCTACACAGATAATTGCAATGGCAGGAATAAGGGGTGAGTCTCGGTCTTAACATTATAGTGTCTTTTCAGTTATATACCTCCTAGACTTAGCTTAACCTACACACAAAGCCATTTTATGAGTCATACTTCCGGCTTTGTCGTTAGTATGTAAAAAAAAATGTTAATCGATGAATGTTTATTAATGTATGATTAATTAATATGTAACAATTCTATGACCTGGAACAACTGTCCATCTGGTGTTATGTTGTCAATCATTTTGTATATCCAGCGTAAGTATGAATAGATAGTTTTCGACATTTAGTTCACAGTTTGAATAAATTTATTTTCTTACAGTCTTATTGGATTAGCCTTCTCAGGCTCCATTGGTATGACATTTCTAGTATTGGCTTGTGCCTTGCCCCAGTATGGGTAAGTTTTTGTGAATACACCGTGTTGTAAACAAAAATTTTAAGAATAATCATTTTGAACAAATGTGTTCTCAGCAACTGGTGGCCATTTTTTATGGTAGCGTTTTATTTGTTGGCACCTCTTCCTGTTGTGTTTTCACGAAGATATGGAGATGGGACAGGAAATACAAACCCTTGCCGTGAGATTGCCCTGTTCATTACAGCATGCATTATTGTGTCTGCCTTCAGCCTCCCCATTGTTCTAGCCAGAGCTCCAGCAACAGCACCAGTGGTAAGAAAAATATACATGCACAGATTTACATATCTCTCATACTAAAATGGATAACAAATTATAAAATTACTTAAAATGTTTTACGATTGATTTTAGATTGCGTGGGGTTCAGCAGGTTTAGTTATCACGGCCAATATTGTAGTATTTCTCACTATCTTGGGATTTTTCCTCGCTTTTGACAATGACGACGTGGATTATAGCATGTGGTGAGAATTCTTGTCAAAGGTGCCAACAAGTCCCTATCTGTGTAAATAGAGCTACATTTTGGTTTGGTTGTTTAAAAATCTGAATTTCTCGAACTCGTCGAGCGGACACTTCTTCTATTTCTTTTCACTACTCTCTACTATTTTGCCCTACAAACCGTTTATCTATAAGCGCTTTCATCCTTGTCTTCATCGCCTGGAATTTGAAAAAAAAAAAAATGAAGAGTTTTTTTGTTTCTTTCAAAAAGAAAATGTTTGTGTTGTATAATTGGTAATCAACGGATCACTTGACGCCGTAGGAACCATAATATACAACTTCAAATACAAAGCTACGGTTGTCTTTTTGGAGTTGCGCGGCAAACAAGTTTCCATTCCTTATTTCGTTTGACTAAAGAGTGGAAGGTGTCTCTCAATCCTCCTTTCCGCGCTCTACATCGACATAGGAAAGGGCTGGAGGAAGAAAAGAAACCAAGTCTGTTTGCTCGTGTCAGCCAAGCCCCACCCCGGGCGTCCAACTCGATCTTGTTGGTGAGTATTGATTTTAGCTTCCCTCCATTATTCTTTTTATACCGCAGACAATGAGAGGGCAGACTGGATTAAACTCGAATAGGCAATGTTGTTAAAAGCCACTCAACATCTTGAGCTGTCACGCGACAGTCTCGGGTCATTTCAATTGTCAAACAAAGCCCAGACAATTACGAATGTTATGATCGAAAGCTCAAGGATTTGAGAACGACATCGATGGTGCTTATGGCGAAAACCAGAAGCCAGCGTGTCGTGAGACCCATCGATGCAGATGTGAAATCGACACGATAGATGCTGTGGCTCGCACCTCCCTCCCTGAAACTCCCACAGCCAGTACACCTTCTCTCTTTACTCGTTGGTAGGCTCGCGCACGATCGGTTTGATCTGCCAGGTAGTCGGCCCCTCGCCATGTTTTCGAGTACTGGCGAGAAAGGGAGGAGTGTGTGTACAGTCTGTCCACCAGTTTGCAACCTGGAGAGATACTCGAGACTCATTTCGTTGTGGCTCGTCAGCGTGTTCGGGCCACTTTATATCGCGGAGCTTCTTTCGTTCAACACAATCGTTTCGTTTTCTTTTTTTGTTTTTTTTTTTGGACTTTTTATTTCGTGTCATCTCTGCGATTACAGGAATATTCACTCATCGCTCAATTGTGCTAACAAAAAACGACGCCCCTCGTGTCGACTTTGAATTTCGTGGCCATAAGAATTTGTTTTTGTTATTGTGTTGGAACAACGACTAACGTTCATCGAGGAGAACTATCATCTTTAGGTGGACAGAACATTTCCGTTTTAACGGATCCACGGACAACAGTTCAACTGAATTCGCAAGCACAAGTGAATCTTTCCCAATCGGATTGTGAGATCGTCCAGGCAAAAGAAATTCGACCACTGCTGTCACTGACGTCTTTATCGCCATTTAACAGGTGTCTATTGACTTTAAGTGCTGCCTTTCTAGAATAAGAAAAAAAAACAAGCTGAAAACAGGTAAACAAGGCTTTGGGTTCTTGTCACTACACAATAGAATTTCATTCTATTGCCGTGTTGATACGCAAAAAAAGGAGAGAAAAAAAAACTAGAACTTGGCCTTGCTCTCTATTCTTTGTACGTGTATGTTTTCATTGGATTGAACGACCCACCCATACGGGGATGGCGGCCTCCTTTTTTCGCCGGTTTTTTTTCTTTTTTTTTTTTTTTTTTTTTTTACAATGTCTATTGATTGCGACCGAGAACTGTATGGATCCGCCTAGAAAAGAGAGGCCTGCCCTGCACATATGCGTTACCCGTGTGGGTGCCGCTGTGTCTGGCTATCGATCTTCCTTTCTTTTGCCAGTGCTCGCAACTTGTGCCGAGGGAGGGTCAAAGTGAGTGAGGCACGCACGGTATGAACGAGATGTAGTTGGATAGATAATGTAGGGAAAAGAGGGAGAGAGATGAAAGAGGAGAGAAGAAGAGATCTATCATCAGTGCCAAATGAGTAGGTTATGAGGACTCTCGTTCATCTCGTGTAGCAGTGGGAGCGTTGTAACGCGATATGGCGTTGGACGCATCTCAGATAGTTAATTGAGAGCAAGCTAGTCATAGAAAGAAGGGAAAGTCGAGTCGCGCACTACTTTGGCACACGCGCCCTGTTGAATTCACAATGAGATTTAACTTTTTTTTTTTTCAGAACTGACCAAACTAAACAGGCCGGTTTTGCAACTGTGTTTCTCCTTTCTCAGTACCATGTCTGTCCCCTCCCTTTCTATCTCTTCACGTGCCTGTTCGGTATATGTGCCATCAGGGTTGCCCTCGATTCCCTTTCGATTGTCATCCAAGGTAAAAAGATATTGCATTCGCTTTTTATTGCCGAATACGAACGATAAAAGAAAATGTCACGTCCGGACGCAATCAACCGATAGATGGGTTCCCGGGGAAAAAAGCAATAAGACCGACCCCACAGGATCGATGAGCTGGGCTGACGTGTAGGCCAAATGTATACACACACGGTACGTGGCACTAAATGAAGCTGCCATGCTACACAGACTGGGCACAAGTAGCCCCGTCAAGTGTATCCATTTGCTGTGTATACGGACGCAGATAAAGATAAACGCAATGGCCTGAATTCTCGACGATTAGATCTCGTTTCATTTCTTTAGTTTCGGTTGGCCGACACTCGAACGAGACAATAGCGCTCATTACGATGTTCACCAAAGGTGTGTGCGTGTCCCGCAGTTTTTTTTTTTTTTGTTTCGTTCCTTTCTTTGCACCTTTCCACATGAAGTGAGTCTGCCCGTCGACAGAGGGATTGAAGATCGCCATGGAGATGGTGGAGAGGCAAAAAGAAATTTGATATCGGTGAGCAGGGGAGAGGAAAGAAGCCGCACTGGTAGTTTATCGATCTGCGAAGAAGTGCGCCCGAGTTGCCCTGCGTCAACGCACAGCGAAACAGACGTGTGGAGGGCGGCACCAAGCGCCTCCTGGTACACGCACGCTCCCTACGCCCACGGATCCTTTCTCTTCGTAACCAACAGAGAGCGAACAGGGGGGAAAGAGTTTACCCTCGGTCATCAGCAATCTTATCCAAGTCGAATGAAAACAGGGAACAGACGCGGACACGAGATATTCGAATTGATTGACGCATTTTGACGACGTTTCTTTCACGCCAAGCGACGCCCTTTATCTTATGTAAATAGGCGTTGAGCAGTTCACCAAAGTCGTGAAAATGAAAAGAGCGGGAAGGGGAGGGGGACCTGTTAGAATATCGCAGATAATGAATGAGCGCTCCATCAGTCAAAGGTATTGAAAAGGAAGGCGAAGAGGCGAGAAAAAAAGTTATTCGATAGGGAAATGGGGTACATTTACGGACGAGACACGCGCGGAAATTCTTTAAATTGGTAGAAAGATTGATCGCTTTGAGTGGCAAATGAAATAGTTTCGCAACAAAGTGATTGAAAAAAAAATTCCAACTGATTCAGCCCCATTTGCTCGACATGATGCATCAACACATTCTCATTTCAGATGACATTCAATCGACAAAAAAAAATAAATTGTGTCACAATTTTTGGGCGAAGATGTCCTCCATCCATCCGCCCACTGTAAACAAGAAATAAGGGCGGTGGAGAAGTCGATCCTTTGGGTTGTTCACCGGAGGCTTGTTATTTGTCAAAAAAGCTGGTGCTGTAATGTCGACGATGTCTTTTCTGTGTGTTATACCATGTGACATGCTCTGATATTTCTTTTTCATCCCTCTTATTTATTTTTTTTTTCATGTTTTGCGTGCGTTGCGTTTGACGCGGCAGAGACAAGCCGAACGTACAAAACTTTGGGCGTTGTCATCAGAGGTGGAGGGGCTGAAAGTGGAGCTGGAGGCGGGGGAGGAGGTGGTATCGGTATTGGCGGAGGATCGGGGGCCATGTCACGTGACGCTGCTAGTAGATATGAGATCCCCGGCCAGCTGCAGCAGTTGCTGCTGGATTTCACCGTCAGCTGCCTGGTGGAGCGCCCGGTGGATCTAGTCGACTTCGCCGCCGACTACTTTTCTCAACTCCGACAACGGCGGCAGCAGCAGACAATCAACAGACGGGCGGTTTAGTGGCTGGATCGGCGGCGCACGGGAATGGACACGGACCCGAGTCGGATGATTCCATGCTTACCGATGAGAGTGACGAACCTTCGCCAGGTAAGACCTTTATTACAAATCTGATTACAGTTTTTTTTTTATTCACTTGTTTATTAGAGTGTTTTAGTGTGTGTGTGTTATTTATGGTGAACGTTAGGGGATTGATTAGGAAGCAAATTTACTTGTAAGGCATGATGATAACGATCTAAATCCCCGTTGTTTCATGCATATTTTAATTTTTATGCCATGCTATCTCGTTGCGTCACGACTCGATTGTGGATTAACTTGAATTCACGATCGAGTTATTGCTTGTCGAGATTCGGTTCGTGAGAAGAACAATTTGATTTGTTCTCACCAACGAGATTTTTTTTGGGGGAGCTTGCTTTATCGTTTTGCGGTATTCGCGTTATCGCAGGAAGTTAAAAAAAAAATAAGTACGATAATAACTGCAATTTCGCAATATTTAACGGGATAAAGAAAAAAAGAAGTTTGACGTCAGGCCGATTGAACGACACAATAAAAAGAGCGGAAGCGCTTCTTGGTTAAACAAAAAAAAAACAGCGATGACGTAACATAAAAAAAAGGGTGTGCATAATGCCAAGTGTACCGAATAAAAATAAGAAAACTGTAGAAGGAAAAAAAATCGGAAATAATGGATGGTTGATCACGTCAGCCGACATTAAAAAAAAAAAGATAAATTCAAGTCCCAAAGGCGTCGGCTATTTGCTTGTTCCAGAACAGCAGCTACAGTTAGCCAACCCTTTAAGCAAAACCTCTAAAACAAAACTACAATTCTTTACTGCAATTCACGTTTTATCTAATAGCAAAAATAAGTGATCATGCGTTCGTAGAATTTTTGTGACAAGAAAATTCCAGCAGCGAAAGTCTAACAAATTAATTTTCACTCTTTTTGTTTTTAATTTTCTCGAATGTTTGCGCGGAACGTGTACAACTATGTTGGCAATGTAAAGAGTCCCTGGCCAATCGATTCAATCGCCGCAAGTCCGTCTTCGCCGAGTCGTACGATCCCGAAGGCGATGACGACGAAGGAGAAAAGGTTCGTATTCTTCATAACTTGTGATGTGTAGGACTTATTAAATAGAAACCTATTCGCCTAGAATTATAAGCCTTAGATTCCTTTCATCACTTTTTCTTTTGAAATTTGCGTCCAATAAGGAATGCTTTGAATATGCGCTGCCCTATAGATATTGGCAGCCCAGCATTGAACAATTGTTACTCTTAAAATTCTTTGAAAATATTCACCGGTCCCCGTTTTTATTTTTTTTCTCCCATCGCTGCGTCTGTTTATTATGAATTCATAAACTAACACATGTCGTTCAACTTTTATCTGCCCGTTTCTTTGATTTTTTTTTTTTTTTTTCTAGTTCGCTCTAGCGTCCTCCTTTCCAAAGAAGTGACTTATCTTTATTCATTCTCTTTTCCTTGTATTTCTTATTTTGCAGGTAGTTCACCCGAAATCCGATCAGCAACGTCACCGACTCGCCGAGGCCGTCAAGAACATCTTCATTTTCCGATCATTGGATCCGGTAAGTCCTTTTCTATTCGATTTACTCTTGATGGACAAGTAAAAAGGAGCACCAGCGCTGCGTCCACTATAATGATGTCAATCACGGATAGCAAATAGTAATTTCTAATATCGGACGTCGAGTGCGTACGGTAGAGACCCGTATTCTTCCGACATCAAAGCCTTTCATTAATTTCATTTATTAGCCGTAAACTGCGCTCGGTACAGGAGCCGATCTATGGCTGCCTAATGCTAACAAATGCTCTATCGCCAGGGCGCCTTCGTCGTATTGATCGTGTCCTGACATTTTACCTGCGCCCCTTACTCGTTTTTGGCTTCGTCGTAGCCTTAGATGTATCCCCTCCTTCCAATTCTATCCTTTTTTTTTTCTCTCTCTTTTTCTGCTTCTATACTCTGTCTCTCTTTGGCATTTGCATTATTAGCTTTGCTAAAGGATTACAGGTATATGATGAGAACATGTCCGCCAATTCTGAACTTGCTGATCAATCGAAAACAAAAAAAGAACTGTCTCTGATTGAAGTAATCTACTCTTCTATCCAACTATTGTTTGATTGTTTTAGTCTCATAATCTAGTCGGGCTACAGCTCTGAAAGGCAAAACTTGGGAAAGAGGGGGAGAAATCCATTTACGGACTGTCAGTGAAAGAGAAAAGACTCCAATTGTCATTTTCTTTGGAGTTCAGGCAATGGTTGCCAAAAGCCATTTAGTTCAATTGCTGGCGTTATTGTTGGAGCTTCACGGACACACGCACACATGAGCAATATTTTTGCTCAAGTGCATATCTATGTGGAGGACCCACGATTGCGTACATAAAGAGGACAGAACTGCTTTCCAGTAGTTTGAGACGGAAAAACGGACAAAACGAATCAATCGTTGCCTTGTATCCTTTTTATTTTGCCAATGGGGTACAGAAAGTAGCAGACTTTTAAACAGAAACAGAAAACTTCTATCGAATGTCACATCGACCCATAATTTTCAGGTATAATTGAACAGCCCGTGCGAAATTCATATCCTATTCGTCTTAAACGAGTAAATGAAAGCGGACGAGAAATTTCCTCGTACTTACAGTAATTCATTTATCTAAATAGACTACGTGTTGTACAATTGAAATGCGATTTGAAAGTATGCCTTTAAAAAATATATTTCTACTATTCGTGCTGGAGTAGACGTTGCCTCAATGCGTGCACATCGATATATGTAAGCACGCGTAACAGGTTCCGCCAAGTAAAATTCACGTAATAGGATACGTGATCCAATTAATTCCAAACTGCGCACTGGACAGATAGGATGTATGGGTTAGCCTTATTTTTTTGTTTTTTCCCATGTTGGTGCATCTCATTTTGCTTGGCATTTCACTATACCATCGAATTGCTGTATACAGGACCAGGTTCAAGACGTCCTGGACGCCATGTTCGAAAAGACTGTCGAGAGCGGTGACTACGTCATACGTCAGGGAGACGATGGAGACAACTTTTACGTCATCGACAGGTAAAATAATAATAACAAGTTTTCTGAAAATTCATGGTTTAATTCATTATCTCCCTCCCTCGGGTTGTTTGATGTTGTACCCAAAAACAGCGGAGCGTTTCACATTTACGTGGCTTCAGAAACAGAGCCAACCAAGAGACTCGTAGGTCAATACGAGGATTCCGGCAGTTTCGGCGAATTGGCTCTCATGTACAACATGCCACGTGCTGCAACAGTTCAAGTATATTGTCCTTCCTTTTTTTTTTATACATTTATATTTTTGAACGATCGATGTTACCGTAGGTCTTCATTCAACGTTTTAATAATAAATGTCTGTTGATATTTGGTAGGCCATGAGCCATGGTTCGCTGTGGGCAATGGACCGGACTACATTCAGAAGAATCATCCTGAAAACGGCCTGCAAGAAGCGTAAAATGTACGAGACACTACTAGAAACTGTACCCATGCTGCGAGCGTTGACGGTAAGCCTTTTTGATGCATATCTAATTTAAGGGCGAACACGTCAGCCGCACATCCGGCTTTTTGTCAAGCCAACGCATTGATTTATTAGGGCTCTGTCAATTGCGAATAGCTATCGAGAATCGTACATGGCAGATCACTTGACATTGATCGCCTACCAAGCCACCAAGCAAGTGCTGGTGGGCGCCGATCCTTCTGGTACAAAGAAATAACGACACATAGAAAACGGAAATCGAAGGCTTCGTTGTTCCATCGATTGCAACTACCCGATGACAGAATAGCTAGATCTTTTTTTTTTCGGGTTCGTTATCGTCGCTTTGCGGTTCATTTGACGCAAAATAATACGCGCGGATGGTTTTTGAACAATCGGCAGATCTCGTCTTAAATGAGAATCGATGATTTTGTCACGATGAGTCATGTGAAATAAGCTCTCGAGTTGGACGGGCAACGATGGGTTAGGTATACAATTTGAGGAAACGTCTGCTTTCTTTTTTGGATTCTGCTACATCGATGTGGTAGTCAATATCAGGCTTCGTATTTTTTTGCACGATCAATCCAATTACGGTAAACCAATTCGGTGGGCTCTTCCAACGTTCCAAAAATTATTTCTTGGCCGGCCAGCAACCAAAAAGACCTTTGCTCACTTTGTATTGAGCTGTCAGTACCCGAGTCCCGCACAAACGGGAGAATTGCTCATTGTTTATCGATCCACTGACACTTCCACGTCTCTCTTTCTTTCTTCTTCCTCGCCGTTCTATACAGCCAAAATTCATCAGCGATTCTTACTTTGGTTTTCCATTTCTTGCGTTGGAGATTTTCGTCACGGCTCGTGTTTGATTTCGCTGCAAATATTGTGAGAAGCAATGCACGGACTCAATGAGCTTTTCCGATCGATATGGCCGTTGGGCCAATAATGTCTGGCCGGTAATCGAAGTTTGCCTTTTCATGTTTTTCTAATGCCAGCTGGGCCAAGCCAAATAGCGTTTGCAACTTAAAATATTTGGACGTTGAATACGGCTTGTTTGTTTCGCATCACCGCGCACGAATATTCTGCATTAATATTAATATGCGGCTTCTTTCTTTCTTTTTTTTTTTTTTTTTCGTTTTAATTCACTGTTTCTGTGTGGATGTGACGCGTGCAAAAATAGTTAAACGAAAAAAAACGGAGCGAACGTGCGATGCGCCAAAAAGAAGCGCCGTGAAAATGGGCGATCGTAAGGAACGAACTTTGCATAGATTTTCTTGTTTTTGGCCTATTAAATAATTAATAACGAACTAGCGGAATGATAGAGGAAAGCTTTCGCGAGATGGTACATAATTTAGGTGGCAAAGCAGCATCGATTTCTCCGTTTGATATTGCACGAAAAATAAAAACGCCAGCCTCAAAATGGCGCCTATTCTTTTGATGACGGATACAGTTAGGTATTCGCGATGCTCGAGAACTTAATTGGTTGTTTGTAAGGAAAGCAGTCTCTGCTGTTCGTTACATCTACAACGATGACGTACGAAACATAACAATAGGCTCTTAATAACATGAAAATGTTCCCGAATCATAAATAAGGAAAGCAGATGGAAAAGGCTATAAACTGAATGGCAGCCTGTGTTCCATTAATTCTTTTCATCCCGAACGAAGGGCAAAGAGGAGAAGCGCACAGGAAAAATAAAAAAATAAACTTGAATTCGAACGTCAGTCAAATGTTATAAACGCAATGAGACTTTGCGTGCTCGTACGTGTATTTTCAGTGATCAGAATACGCTTACACGTAACTCCGCTTGTTGTCTAGACTGTACACGACAATAAAACATTAAATATGCAACATTTTTTGTGTGTTGCAACAACTTGTTATTTCTAGAAAACAAGTAAAAAAAACGAATGAAAACAATAGCTTTTGTTCGTCTCTTTTTCTGTTTACAATTCCCTTTGATTTTATTGTCGGAAATCACTTTGCGCATACAGTTGAACAAGGTTGTCAACGACAGCGCAGCTTGACAGTTCCCGAGAGTCTTACAGCTATTCTTGCATATCAAAAACATCAACGAATCTCATTAAAGCGAGATTCGATGCAACACAATCGCATGTGTGGCGGGCTGCCGTCTTTTGAATTGCCAATCGCCTACACACCCCAAATACACAAGAGGCATTTTCTTGATTCATTTTTTTGTTCGCCGGCTTCTAGCTAACATGATACGCGCGTGATACGTCACCCACAGCAAACCCATTGTTAAATTCAATTTTGTTAAACTTCATTTTTATTTTTTGCTTTTTCGAGGGCTGAGGCGGAGAGCGGGACGATTGGATGTGTGACAAATTTCAGGACCCATTTCCGTACTAGCAATTGATACACATTTGGCAAGCTGCCGTACAGGGAAGAATCTTTCTATAGGCACGCTGTACATCATAACAAATCTGCTTTTTGCTTGAATAATTGGGATCGACTTGTTACAGGATTCTTCCTTTTCCAAACGATCAATTTTTGGCTGAACGATAGAATAATTATGTAAATTATGTTTTGTTATGTCAACCTAGTGATTCACTACGTTCGTAATGATGTTTTACTATTAATGCTGCGATAAGGATGATTATAATTCCTGATTTCTTGTTCTGAACAGTCGTACGAACGGATGAACGTGGCGGATGCTCTGAATCCTCGGACGTTTGAAGATGGCGAATGCATAATCCGACAGGGCGATGCGGCCGACGGCATGTACTTTGTTGAGGCCGGAACCGTTCGCATCACCGTCGCCGGAGAGAACGACATCGAGGTGGAGGTCAGTCGAGTCACCAAAGGCGGATACTTGGGAGAACTGGCTTTGGTCACTCATCGGCCAAGAGCCGCGTCCGCCTACTGCGTCGGCCCAGTTCGTCTCGCCTGTAAGTTATACAAATACTATTGATCATACCGAAAGAATGATGGCCTCTAAAAATAAACTCTTTTCCAGTTTTGGATGTCCAGGCATTCGAGCGTTTGATGGGTCCGTGCATGAATATCATGAAGAGGAACATCGACGACTACGAGGACCAGTTGATTCGCATTTTCGGCTCTCGCGTTAACATGAGCGACATCCGGTAAACGTCTGTATCGTCTAGCTATTTCAACAGTAAAACATATATACACACACATACGTGAGAGCTTTACGATAATCACGAACTGCTTTGATTGAAATGGCGCGAATGCGAATGGATACACACACCTACCCTGGGCATAAGAGCAAAAGAGAAATGCCTCTTAGATAAAAAAAGAAAAGAAAAGGAACACAAAAGTACAGTTGAAAGTGAACCTGTTTGTGAGATGTCGCGAGAAAAGGAAAAGACTACAAGGCAAAGCAAACAAAAACAACCGAATAAACATGTTGATGAAACAGTAAGAAGAATTCACGGGCGTGATGTTTTCTCTTCGCGTTTCTGACACGTCGATGTACGCCCACAGAGCTCCTCCCTATGACGCTTATTATAAAAAAACACATACTTCTACGGTTGTCGTTGATATTGTGTCTCACGTGATTGATCAAGAAAAAAGGAAAAAAAAAAGGATGTTAGATGCTTCGTGTCGCCACTAAAATCTTTCGTACAGGCTTTTATTTCAACTTTTACTCTAATCGTGATTCGTCTATCACGTTTTTTTTTTCTATTTTATTTGGTTTTTATTGCCAACGTTGTGTGGCCTATTAACTATCCTTTGTACGCCTCAAGTTTTCTTGCTTCATGCCGAGAAGAAAAGAGAAGGCTTGTTTGCTGATTTCCAACCATTGACGGCGGGACAAAAGGAAACAAACAAGCAGCCATTCCATTATTCTGCGTCATCACCCAAAGCCAATCCCATCGAGTTCCCCCCACCCGTCTTAACTTCGTCACTGCGTGTAACTTTGTCAGACTTCTTCCGCGTTCTATCAAGCCATCAATCTTCCAAGAAACCCCGTTTCCATTCAATGTTAGTCTTATATCAGTGTCTCGCTGTTTGTTATCATATATATTTTTTTCCTGCCATTATCTAGTCTGTAATTTTCATAACTCCCGCGTGATTGATCCTCGTCCTCATCCGCCTCTTTCATATTTCTTCCTCTCGAAGCTATTGACGCTCTATTCTGTAGAATCGTGTGTGCTAATCCTCTTAATTTTTTCGTTGTTATGGGGATTTCTACACCAGTCGTTTGTTGGTTTTCCTTCACCGTAATGTACTCCCCCCCCCCCCCCCCCAAAAAAAAAAAAAACTTATCCTGTCGTGGCTGAATGGTATACGTATATAGATAACCATTTGTTTTTTTAGCTTGTTCAAAAATAACAACCCTAACTCGGGTTTCTATTCCCTTTTCGATTTATTTATCAAATGAGTCGAAAGGGAAAGAATCGGTGCTTATTTGGTATATAGTACGTCCTTATTGCCTTTCCAGCAATCGATTCGCCAACATCTAACAACACAGATCAAACTTGTAGTTGATTCAATTCTTTTAGATCACCTTGTTTAGTTGATTACGTTTTCGTGAGTTTTGTGTACTCTTTCTTTCTTGTCCAAAGATCCAGCACTAGTGTCCCACAGTTTTAAAAAGACGGAGGGTTCGAGTATACGCGGATAGTGTGGAAACGCCCTGGATGTATTTTGTGAGCCTGATGATGACGGTTTGATTGTTCTGTTTACCTTCACCACTTTTCTGACAGGTCCTCTTATTGTCGTGAGAAAAAAAAGATGTGTTATTTTGATTGGTTCCCTTCATCATGATATCAGAAAACTTTCCAACAATTTCATCGTTGCAACTTAACAGTTGAAAACTTCGTCTGGAAGGAAGCGATGCCAGGAACTTTTGTGTTTTGCCCTTTATGAATCTATGGCTAGTAAATAAAAGATGATATTGATTTTCAAAAATGTAATTTTTTATGGTTCGCTAATAACCATAGCCGTGAAGTTGAGGGCGGTGAAGCTAAGGTGGAGTCGGAAAATTATCATGGCTGCTTTTTAGTATCAACCCGAAAGGGAAGAAACAAGGTTTCATGTTTAATAGTTGAGAGCTTGAAGCTGCGCCACCTTTTCTGATTCCCGAAAAGGTTGAAAAGTATGTGTTCCGGGTACTAACTAAAAAATGCTCATTCAATCATTAGTGTGCATAAAGAGATAAAAGTAGTTAAACTGAGCCTGATTTCCATGTTTTTATTCATTTCTGCTGGATGGCAAAAGCTATCTGACTGACCATTTACAGTCATTTATGGATTCATGTCAGATGATAAGAAAGTTTCTAACTAAACTTATTTAGATTTGAATAACGACTGGAGATGGCTAGAAACATGGGAGCTGGAATTGAATGATAAATAAGAGGCGACGAGAGCCTGTCAGCTCGAGAAGTCTTTCGGTTTCGTGTCTCGTGTTTCCCACACTTCAAGATCTCTTGCCAGAAAGGGCTTCTTAATGCAATGAATCCCTTACCATAACAAAACACGTGTCTATACAGAAGTGATTATGTTTGAGGTCGGCGAAAGTTTTGTTTATTTTGTCATTTTATTTGCTTTGTGTTTGACATCAAAGCCTTTTGGTTTTTTTTATATAGGAAGCTAATATACGGAAGCGAGGGAAACTCGCAAGTGATTTTACTCCATTCGGGTCTACCGCTGGAATGACGGATGGGAACAGCTACAATCATTCGTGGAAATTTCCATTTCTTCCTTGTATAATCGGTGCAACCTTCGGTTTCGTCCTTCTCATGGGGATTTCGACGTTATCGGATCATCGACTCCCAACTCCAATTTCTATAAAAGATTCAAGTTTACACCCAGGAGTTTTCATTGGAGAACGAGCATACAAACATCTTGAGAGGTTGACGAGCATAGGGCCACGAGTTGCTGGAAGTTATGAAAATGAAATCAGAACAGTTGATCTGTTGATGCGAGAAATTGGTTTTATTAAACAATTTGCCAATCCAGTTCACAAAATCACAATGGAGGTTCAAAGACCTTCTGGTGTGATGACTCCTATGGCTAATGGGATTGATCATAACACAATCTACCATGCACTTGCAAATGTTGTAGTAAAAATTGAAGATAAAAATTCCTCAGACGTAAATGCAGAAAGCTTGCTGGTGAACGCTCATTTTGACAGTGTCTTTGGAAGTCCAGGTTTTATTGTTACTACTGCAACATTGTAGAAAGTAGGCTGGTTCATGTTTGACTGGAATTATTCAGGTGTGAGTGACAATGGTGTAAGTGTTGCAGTGGCCCTTGAAGTATTGGAAGTACTTTCGCGCAGAAGCCAACCTACCCAACACCCAGTAATCTTTTTGTTTAACGGTGCTGAAGAGAAAGGCATGCTGGTAGAGTAACTTAAATCGATCTTTATTAGAAATGTCATTGTTTTAAATTCACGTATTAGGGTGCACATGGATTCATCACCCAACATCCGTGGGCAAAGCAAATCGGAGCTTTCGTCAATCTAGACGCTTGTGGAGCAGGTGGCAGGGAAATTGTATTCCAGGCTGGTCCGGGCAATTCGTGGTTGATAAAGGTACAATCCAAAATATTCATTTTTCGGATACCACAGAAAATATCTAACTCATATCATGTAAATTCAAAAGGCCTATGCTGCAGCTGCCCCATATCCCTTTGCAAATATTGTTGCTCAGGAAATCTTTGAGGCAAAATTGGTGCCATCTGATACTGATTTCAAAATATTCCGAGATTTTGGAAAAATTCCAGGTTGGGTTGCATTTATCAACAAAAAGTTTCATTTCAAAAATTTTGTTTTCAATCTCGTTTCTTTATTTAGGCCTCGACCTTGCGTATTTTAAGAACGGCTACGTCTACCACACGAAGTACGACGATATCCAACACGTGTCATTGAGTACAGTTCAGCGTGCCGGAGACAATCTACTTGCTTTGGTTTCCAAGTTGGCTGATTCAGATTGGCCATCTATGCGGGATTCTGGAGAAATCATTATCTTTTTCGACTACCTCGGATTGTTCATGATAACTTTCTCCAATTTATCATGGCATCTTTTAAATATCACCTTAATCACTTTAGCATTTTATCAATCTATCGCCTGGGTCACCGTTCAGGATGGTAAATCATATTTTTTATGCATTTTTTCTAGTACTTTACTAAACATTTTTACATTTATTTTTATGCAGCCGATTCCCCGTCCGGCCAAATTGGAACTGTATGCAAGCAAGTCGTCTTTAGCTGTTTGACAGGTGTTTTCCAAATTTTGGGTGGATTTTTCGCTGCTTGGCTAGTAGTGGGTGTCATAACATTGGCTGGATTCACCATGTCATGGTATAGTCGTCCCTACCTGCTAGTGGGGCTTTACGGGATGCCGGCTCTTGCGGTGGCGCTATTCATCTTCCTTCAAGTGTCAGCTGCGCAAGAACGAGCCCTCAAATCCACTTTCTTGGTTGAACGAGTTCAATTCGAAGGCGCAAAGCTAAATCTGACTTTGATCGTTCTCCTGACTTATATGTATGGTATTCGATCCAATGTGCTCTTACTTCTTTGGCTGTTCTCGGCTATTTTTGGCCGTTGGTTTTTGGACAAGGTGTATCAGCGGAAAACTATAGGTAATAATGGTAATCTCTCAACTGAATGTTAAAGGAAATTGATGGGAAAAAACTTTTAATTCGGTTGAAAGGTCAATAATCATTTTACTGTCTTGTCTATACGATAGATGGCGGTTGGCTCCTTCTACATTTTTTCTCGTTCGCCGTACCCATTTTACAAACCCTTTATCTCTCCGATAGCGTCGTAATTGATTTAATTCTTCTTTTTCTCTAACCACATCCACCGAAGCTAATCAATTTTTATTTATTTATTTTTTTTTTTTACCTCACTCAATTTGTTACTAAAGATTGCACTTCTTGTACCGATTTCTGGTCGAAACGGTATTAATTCCAACCCTGATCTATTGGTGGCCATGGTGACGGTTGCCTTTGGATTGCTGATCGCAGCATTTCTCGTATGCTCTATTTCTATTCGAATTGATTCTTTTCATGTGAAACGGGAGCTTCCGGATGACCTAGACATCTTTTTTTTTTTTCGTTCTTGGCAGTTTCCCTTGGCGAGCTTAGTCCGCCATGCCCGCCGGATCTTGTTTCTACTGATGGCTGGCCATCTTCTTGTGGCTTTTGCAGTTACAATCACTCCTTTGGGTTTCCCTTACTCGGCCGGTCTGCTTGAAGTCAAACCTCAGAGAGTCCAAATTCTGGTAATGCTTTGACCTGAGAGTCCAAGTCCCGGAAGATTGACCGTAAAAATTTGAGAGAGCGATAGATTTTGAACCCGCTTTTTGGTTTATATCTCTGTTTTATTTCAGCACGTTGAGAGGACCTTTTACGAGTCAAACGGGTTGGTGCGCCGGCGGGAGTCGGGGTATTGGCTTTTCGGTTGGGATCACCATATTAAACCGGAATTGCTGGCGCCACTGGAGCTAAGAGAGGGCGTCACGCGTGTCGACGAATCGCACTGTCACACCCTCCCGTACTGCGGTCTGCCTTATTACTTCCCTTATCTTAAAAGGATTCGGTAATGCACCATTTGACATGCAATCCAGCAAATGCATTAGAAAGCCGCCTATTTGAAAAAGAAAACATGTGTTTTTATCTTTCCTATTCGATGACAGATCTTCTTATTGGGCGCCGGCTCCACAACCATTAATTTACCATCCAACTCGAATCGAGTTGATTGATCTAAAGCTTACGGGCGTAGATAAACGGAGTCTAACGTTTACGTTGACGGGTGAGCATTTATTCTGCACCGCAGCCTTGTCTAAGAATCCTTTTGCCGCCTAACGTTGAAATTCTACTTTTCTTTTACCTCCTCCATCAAACAGGGCCTGATCATATGACTTTGATGATATGGCCCATCAGTGGAGTTAAACTGGTGGGTTGGTCGGCCAGCAAAGAGCTACCGCACGCGGATTCCTTTTACACGGAACGGCCGCTTTATTTTGTGACTTACTTCTACGGCGTTCAACCCAATACGCCATACGAATTGACAGTCACATTAGAGGTTAGTTTTGTTTCTCATTTATTTATTTTTTGTGGCTATTTTTGGTTTTAAATATTTGACGGCCGAGGGTTTTGTAAGGGGGAAAAAAAAATCTAGTCGGTTCGTTAAGATGGTGTTAAAGTCGTAAATTGCCTTAACTAATGATTCACTTTTTTTTGTTGTTTCTTCTTTCGTTTTGTGCGTGTGTGTGTTTGTATTCCGGCTTGCACCTTTCTTGTCTTGCTTCTATGGTGTGGTGATGACGCAGGTCCCACCCTCTTTGAGTGGGAAGCAAGTGCTGGAGATGGCGGTGACGAGCCACATCCTGCACGGCCACGAATCCGTAGCAAATGAATTTGCTAGCACGTTGAAGAAGTTTCCGCCTTGGATGTACGCACACGGATGGACTGCCACCTACTCTCACTGGTCTTTTTAAAGGCAAAAAACAAGGAATTCATTTAGAAGTATACTTGTATAGACGCCGTGTCTGTGTCTACTAGGTCGAAGAGAGCGCCGCGCATCGGGCGTTGGTGTTCCTTTCTCCCATTTTTATTTGACCGTTTTCACAAAAAAAAAAAAGAGAAATAAGGTGTTTATTATGAATTGATGATGCATGTGCTTTATGAGAAGAACCTGCTTTGGTGCGCCGAACATTCTTCTGCTGTTTGTGCCAAAAGTGTTTTGTGTGCTTGCGTGTCTGCAGTGTGTTAGGTGCTTAACCGTCATCACTTTCGCAGTCCAACTTATTATTTTTCCTCTACCTTTTTATTTTCCTTTCTTCTTTATTTTTTTTTTTCTTTTTTGTTATCTTGCTCCTAGTCTTCCATTACACACGTCAATTTGCCAGCAGACATCCCCCCTTGGTTTCGACCGGTTTCTTTTCTTTATTGTGGCTTTTCTTTTTTATTATTATTTTCTTAAAAAAAAAACATGTATTCCATTTGATTTGATTTTACCTTATTTTAGATTCAGAGTTCCTTTGTTTTTGTTTCTTGAGGGATTGGTATTTTGGTTATCCCTCTGCTTTGCGAAGGTTTCCCCGCGGCTTTCGGACTTTGGATCACGTGATGAAGATGGATTGACGGGAGCGAGTCATTGCGGTGCCTCGCCTTCACTTGCGTCAAAAGGTGCTCCGGAGAAAATGGGCGACTAGAAAATTCAAGCTTTTCTTGAAGAGCCGAGGCATTGATAAATAACCCCCTCCGCTGTTGTGGTTAAAGAATCCACCACACATAAAGGGACCCTAGCGTACACATGCATCCTTTCGTTTGTACGAGATCTTCCTCGCTTCAGCATCCAGCCGAGATAGAATTTTCATTCTGCGTTTCGTTCATTAAATAAGATTTTATTTTCTGAAAACAAGAATCGTGTATGGCAGTGTTCAAATTTGACGTAGCAGCCTCCCTACGTGAAAATGCCAAATTCATATGACTGCCAACATCTCTCTATATCGGCCCCCCTATTGTGCATGATTTACTGTTAACCGTCACTCGTGAATCACTCGTTTGAAAAACCTTGATATCATTGGCGAATCCATCAAAACGAAAGAAAAAAGAAAAATCCTCATGTGGCAAGTTCTAAAATAGAAGCACCATCCGGGTCGAGGCACTAGATGCTACCACGAGTCCCAAGAATAAAGCACAATTGTTATATACAAAAACATATAGTTGTTCTTGGTGCGGGCATGCATGGTTCCTTCTTTGTAATAACGAACGCTCTCAGTTTGGAGTTGTGACATCATCGACGCATATATAATGAACAGAGAGAAAGAAAGAAAGAAAGAAAAAAACGTGTTGTAGGTCGTCATCCCAGTTCTTAACGTACCTCCCCCCCAACCTTTCTTTTCTTTTGCCTTTGACAAGAAGAGATGATTCACCATCAAAGAGGTTAGTTACTTGCTGTAACGAATATATTTTTTCTACGCGTATCCTTGGCTTGTATGGAACAACAGCAGCATGAAAAAAGACGACTCAGCATGCGTTCGAATTAACCCGCGTTATGTGTGATTAGATTTATCCGTTTGCTTGCTGTACAGCTGTGAGTTTTCAGCTGGATTCCGACTCCTTTTCATGCAGAAGTCAAACAAAGAGAAAGATGAAAAAAGAAAAAAAAAGTTGGAAGAAGATTGAGCGGCCTGTGCATTCAGTACGTGATGATGTGTGGCCACCTCTTGGATCACGTCACCAGAGAAACACTAGCCGATTCAAACCACCCATAAATGTAATACACGTTATTTTGCTTTTTTGCTTTTTACTTGGCTTGTTGATTCGTTTTAACTGCACTCGCATCACCCACAGCACATAGACAACGATACATGCTCATTTATGGCGTTGAGGCTGCACAGCTCGAGGCTAAGGGTAGAGCTGGCGCCCTCTTTGCCATCATATATGCAAAACTAACCAAAAGAGCCCCTCCTTTATTTTCACGACTTTTAAATGAAATGGTATTTTATTTGTATATTTTTCTAATTTAGCCTTTTTTTTAATTTTTTTTCCCTTTCCTTCAGGAAAAGAGAATGCCCATTGGCGTTTGTAAATGATACACAATTGGATTGCTTTACACGTCAAAGCACGCGTCAGTTATTCAGCAGTTAATTATTATTATTACTTGATTCAAAACGGTGAACGGCTTGCGCAATGAAGAAGATCTGAAAATATGATTAATTTAACACAGCTACAGGCATGTGTTACGCTAATGCACTTGCTAAACTGGGATCCTCAACTTGATCATTGGACTGAGCAGTGCCCAAACAACGGGTATAAAAACAAGAAATAAAAAGAAAATATACATCCAGTGGCCGATTAGAAAATTTTCTATTTTTTCTTTTTAAACTTCCAAAGAACAGGACGTACATGGATCGTGATTGGGGACGTCTCGCTGCTATTGGCCATTGGCAATCCTCCGCCTCGAGTAGGATGACTGCATCAGCGATAGGAGAAACGATTTATTCGTCACGGCAGCCCGAAACGTGCAAAAAGGTTGGCCTCTTTCATTTGTTTTGCTTTTGACTGCAACGCCTTTGTCAGCCAAAGTAATCTTGGAGGATATTCCTCTTCTTTGGGCAAGGACGGCCGCAAATCTCATTTTTCATATGGTTAATGCCCAGGCAACACTGCTGCATGACGAATGGACAAGCTTCCATAGACATAACTCTGTTCACGATGATGCAGCTCCAGCAAACACTACAGCTGGAATTTGACGCTGTTGCTGGCAATGTTTATCCCAACGATCGATTATGAATGGATGCGACGATCTAAGAATTTCTCTTTCTGTTTTCCAACGGCGAGGAAAGTCTTTTTTTTTTTCCCAGTAGAATAACGATATGCACCGACACTACAACATTAGAGAATCCTCCAACGTGATTTGCTGCACTGATTGAATGCCGTGACAGCATCGACGTTCTTTGTTGATTATCGGTGGTTGATGATCGTCCAAGACCCGTTTTCAATGCGTTGAACATGGCGACCTAATGGCTCCTCCGCCTAATACGTCTGCTGTGGATGAATCGGTCGTAGATGGTCAAGGAACTACAAATGTGCGGCATGACCTTCTTGAGAAGGGAAAAGGAAATTCAGCATTCAAATTATCGATATTACGTTTGACTGCATAATAACCGGGTGATTATCATTCATAATTTTCCACCTAGACTTGGGGGTGGGCAATGTGTTACACGACCTCAGCCTCGAACGGAGCAGCGTAGTTTGAGTGATGATGATGATGATGGCTGGCTGTACGGTGAAAGAAAGAATTGCTTAAAAAAAAAAAAGAATGAAGAAAAGAAAACAGACGATGTTGTGAGTGAGAGGGGGAGGTCGCTAACAGGAAACTGATATCACGGCAACGTCGAAAAGGGAGAAGCTAAAAGGTTCGAAAAGAAAAAGAAAAACACGTTTGAAAAGAAAATGAATCGACGTATCACGTTTCTTCGGCCATGTTGCATAGCGAGAGAAATAAGCCAAAGGCACCCGCCCAATTTTGCCATTGCGGTTGCTGGCCAAAAAGCAACGGCCATACACACACATGAGGTCCCAGGAGTGCCAGCCGGCAGAATTGTTGACTTTTTTTTCAGGGCGTGTAAAGCTATAGGCGGTACTCCAACATCCACCATTAAATGAGGCGGTGAATCAACTAAACAAAAAAGAGAAAAAAAATTACAACAACACAGTGTGGTACGGCACGGCACGGCAAAATCGAGACATTGCCCAGCTGGGCTCCGCTGAATGCGAACTTCCGATCCTTCCTCACAGCGGGGTAAGGGAAAAGGCAACACTGAAAACTATTTGTTGTTACGTGCCTGAGTACAGTTTACCTGCCTTTTTTTTTTTTTTTTGGTTACAATAAGCTCACTCTGTCCATCGTCGTCGTCTAGGGCGGCCGGCGCAGCAGCGTGTGGAATGTTGTTGGGTAGACCCAACAAAACAAAACGAATGAAAAAAAAGGATGGCGTCATCGCACGGCTCATCATGTCAGAACATAGCGATGCGAATCGCGAATCGTTCATTGACATCACGCCCGGCCAGCCCCGAAGGCCGGCAGAAGAGAGGAAGAGAGAGAGATGAAAAATAAGCGAAAAGATGGAGGAGGAGGAAGGTTCAGGTACGCATGGAATGAATTCAACACCAACAGAAGACGAGAGGACCAGAGATTGAGTGTCGCAACGGAGACAAAGACTTCGTTAATCAACGAGTCAAACGGGCGGATGCGCGTACACAAGAATATGGTAGACGAACGAGGAAGGATTATGATGTAGCATCCGCCCACCTCGAGGAAAAAAAAACAGAAACAGTCATCAGTGAAACGCTAGAAAATGAATAAAAACGAAGCAAAAAGAGAAACAAGGAAAAGAATGGAAAGAGGAAAAAGCCGAAAAGAACAAAGAAAGAAAAAAACATAAGGTGGATACAAAAAAAAATTATGTGGACGACAGCGGGGTATTATGAAGTCATAGGGAGTTCACGTTGGCACGATGTAACACAGCTACACTCGGATTAGCACGTCAGCTATGCCGACATCTTGCCTTCGCGCGAAACCCTCCATCAGTCACGCGGCTTCGTTGCATCGGTCGCACACATCCTGCAGGTACGGAATCGATCGCAGTTAAACAACAGTCGATGCGGAGCAATAAAAATTCAAGCGCCATGGAAATCGCCGGTGTAATGGCTACGACACACCAACTCACGCTCAACGTTCAATTCGTAACAGCATTCGTGAGTGAGCGGGCAAAGGAAGAAGTAAATAAAAAAAAATATATAGGTAAACGATGACCAGAAAAGGTAAGAATCAAAAGCAATCGAAAAGAAAAAGAGCAGGGAGTGTAGACGGAAAGAAAATAAATAAGCCAGGCCCAACTTGGAAAAGGTGGGTTTCGCTCTTTTTCTCCTTTGAGTCACGGATGAAGTTCGAGTCACGCGCTCGCACGCGCCCCTCATATAGATAAAAATACAGATACAGTACACACTTTTGCTGTCTATGTATGTAGACTTCTATAAACTCCTTGCGGCACTTAGAATGAGGGAGTCTGTAAAAAAAAAAAACAAGAAGAAGATAGGAAAAAAAGAGGGACGAAAGGCGTTGGAGGTCGGTATGGACGCAACCGAACAGGACGGAGACGAAATCAAGACTAAAGCCGCTTCCCGGCTCCACGCGTGGGTTATCCTCTCTCTCTCGCCCTTTTTCTTATTCCCTCACCCAACTGCTCTGTTCCTGGTCCCAGGTGGTACTGGGCGTTTCACTCTTTCAACCAAAAAAAAAAAATGTACAACCTGAACCTGGGAACTACACACACACACACACCTATTCATGCATTTGAAACTTGTGCAAGTGAAACATAAAAATGAAATAAAAAATCACGCTGCCTTTTAGCTGTAGGCATAACCGGAGTAATCAACAAAGGGGTGGCTGGGTGGATTTAAACAGGAGTCTCGGGACCCTTGATGTGAAAGATAAGGATATCGCTGGAGGATCTTCTGCTTCAGAGAATAGTGACTGAAGGAAAAATGAGTTATACACGAAGAAGCCAAGTGTTATTCCGAAAAGCGTAAGGTGATAAGCTTTTTCTTTTCGGCTACGCGAGAAAATTTAGACGGAAACTTAAAAGGTGTGTGCGTGAGATTACCGATGAAGACGCAAGATGGCCAGTCGACTGTGAAAGGCGAAAAAAAAAAGACGCAAAAGGAAAAATACACAAATAAAATATGTGACGTGATGCGTTTTAGAAGGTGAGGCAGCATCCAAGGAGTACAGGGTTGGGCAGATGAGCAAGAGTGGCCGCCGAGCGGTAGTGACGAGTGATCACGTCACGTCTTTAACAAAACGGATGACAACCGATGCCAACATGCCGTGGGGTTGGTCTCTATATTCACCCAACCCACCCTTTTCTCGTAACTACCCACGCCTATATTTTCCCATTTTTCTTCTTTTGATTTGCCGGATCTAGAAGTGGGAATGTTTTCTAATTTTTTTTTTTTTTTTTTGTTTTCTCCTTTCTTTTTTTAAGGAAACAATTTCTGGTTGTCGGCAGGGGGAGAGAGAGAGCGCCTTCCTCCGCAGAATCCGCGCCGCCGACACGTTGCATGTATAGAATGTATACACACCATGCGCGTCTATATACATTCACGGCTTTACCTCCCACGAGTTCCGAGACGCGAAGAGGGGTTGGTTCGTTTTCTCATAAATAAATAATTACCATAGCTGGGGATTCAGACGTGTTTTGGTGGATGGATGTATACACCTCTGGCTAGCGGACCTGTAAAAAAATAGCTGTCTCGATTGATGCCTCGGTTAAAGCAGCTGCTCACGGGGGTTGAAAATCAACAGTCACAACGAATATTGATCAGGTTCCGAAGATCTGAATAAATGAAAAACATACATAGATCGGCGTAAAAATGTTGTACTTGTGCTTCTACAATTCTCGAAAGTATGTAGACATCATTTTGGTGTGGATGCGCGGACGGAGTTGCATTTGGGTGGGTGGTTTAGGTGATGTGGAGTCTTTGCCCCGCGCGTGTGCACGTAAAAATCGAATGACTATTAAACAAAAGAAAAAAATCGAAGGACATGGAGAGAATGAGTTGACATTATGATGAATGGGGAGTTGAGATCTTATCTTTTACTATTCACCGAACGCATCGTGATTCAAACGCGTGCTGATGACGTAGCCAAAATATGTTTTTTCTTCGAGGTCTTTCTCCCGAATGGCTTTTTCTTAAATACCAACACATATGACGGGCCAATATACACCCGCTGCTTTTCCAGCTGTATAAGGAGGCAACAGGAATATTAGAAAACCTAAAGGTAAGAGACAAGGTATAGGATCGATCTTGCTTTACAATATCCAAACAGTTTCTTATGTTGTTTAAGTTGCACAAGAGAGCCCATCTCTCGTCAGAAACATGGTAAGGCTCTCTGGTCCAGTCAAGAAGTTAACGTCTATCTGGAAGTTTTTATTACTGTTTGACTGTTTGTTTTTTTTTAAACCAGCAGTGTGGGCTATTCGCATGAAGAACGGTGAAAGGAAACAAATAGATACAGCGGAACAATTATTATTCCGAACTATAGGAACTGTGGAATGAAAAAGTCATTTGGTAAAAGATAATGAATAAACGAACTTATTCGATATCTAATTTTCCTTAATGGGTTTCCTCCCCCGGTGGAGGTGATTACGAGAGAGGTTTGTTGAGAGTTCCTTCGGTACACTAGCCGTGTGTGTGTTCTTCCTATGTGACACCTGTTTTGTATTTGTCCCCCTTTTTTTTCGATTGGGTGTGTGCTTTCAATTACATCCGGCCCGGCTGCTCTCGCCACGGAGTCATTTAAACAACAAAAAAAAAAAAAATAAAATAAAATAAGAGATAATAATAATTAAAAAAAAAACGAAACGATCCCTGACGCCCGGAGGAGAATTCAATCGGTCAATGTTATTTCGATGTTTCCAGCCATGAATACTTTTATTCTTCTCCGTTTCATTTGTTTGTATTTTTTCTACTCCACATGAAGCCTCTCTTTGACTATTTTATTTATTTTTTATTTTTACCCTATTCCTTTCTTCCTACACACACACACACACACACACACACACACACATACACACACACACACAGCGAAGCTGATGTGCTTTCAGAAACAGGAAAAGATCCATCGCCGTAGAAATGGCGGGAACAAAAGGCGGACCTTTTCCGTCACGCTGGCGAGTGGGGTGTGACGTGCGTATTTTGTTTTATATTATTTTAATTTTTTTTTTTTCAGTCTCTCCCTCCTTTTTCTCTTTCTACTACAACTAATTTATTCGCCGACTGTAGCTGACGAGATGGAAGAAAGGTGGGGGCAAAATGGGCGGGTCTCCAACTGCACGACCATAGCTTGTAGCGTGTTATCAATACTAGACGGAGAGGCCGTCCATCAACTCTCACGACAGTCGATCGACAGGCGCAGACTACCTGGCACACACTGCCACAAGAGAGTAGGTGGCGGGTTGGGGTGTGTACGCGATGAACGCGTGCCTCTTTTGTTTTTTAAGCCTCTGGAGGGTCTACAACCCGGACTACCGATTTCCCGACAAATAAGGAATCGACACTGGTCACAAACGGCGATTTAATACGCAACGCCGCAGGTGTCAATCGAAGTTGATGAGAAATATGTGTGTACATCACAGTTCCAATATTTAAAGGAAAACAAAATTGTAGGAAAACGAAAGTCACCCCCCACTCTGCCAACACCAATTCCGGATGAGTACACTCGACGACGAAACTCAACGGTAAACAATGGGGGGGGGATGGACCTGTGTGCACGCTTACTTTTGGGGCGAGGTCTCGCAATATTGTCGATGACACATTGCCAAGAGTAGGCCAATATTGACACGACCACTAGATACTCTCCTTCCTGGTGGAACTTTTCTCCGCGCCTTTAGACGCTCTGTAGCCATAGAACATTCCACAATGGAAACGGTCTCTGTTTCGTTTTTCTCCCTCTTCAAGCCCATTTTTTTTATGCATCGAACGGGAGAAAAGAGTCATTGAGCTATACTAACAAAAAAGTTCAACAAAAGATACCGGTATG
Organism: Daphnia carinata; assembly: GCF_022539665.2. NCBI lineage: Eukaryota > Metazoa > Arthropoda > Branchiopoda > Diplostraca > Daphniidae > Daphnia > Daphnia carinata. The sequence continues at coordinate 6,605,190 of NC_081331.1, forward strand.
GCGTGCCGGGACACCCCACGCTGTTTTGTTAGTCCTCTATTTTCTCTTTTTATCCCATCCTCGTTTCTCTTTTGAATACCTTCGATAACAAAACAGGCAGAGACTATTATTTTCTTTCTCGGCATGTCGAATATCCAAACTCTTCATGAACGAGTTAGTTCCCGATTTTTTTTTTGTCATTTTGTAACAAGAACAGACTAAAGGGGATATCCATGCGTTCAGGAAAAGACAGACGCGATTTGTCATCATAATTTCTAAACAAATTTGAAAGGGAATGACGTGCAATTCTGGTCAGTCGCCATTCTGTCACTTTCTGATATTGAAAAACAAGCCATCTGACGTTTTTATCCTAACTGTTAACCTGGCAAGACACTTTGGCCAAAGGTACCATAACGGGGACAGAAAGAAAATGATTGACAAAAGAAGATTGTAAATAGTCACGCTTATCTCCGTGTTAATTTGAACAGAGCAAACGAGGCAATTCAAAATAGAGAGATTAATAGTCGGTTCCACGACTGATGATTTCTTTGCATGTCGGTCGCAGGAGAATGGTATGCTCGAATTGGGCCGTGTAGCAGCCCTTTGTATCGCAGAGGGGCGGATAAGGATCTACGATGCCTTTGTCGCAGAGGTCCTTGAGCGCCATCAAGTATTTAGTTTGGTCCAACCGATCAAGCCAACGGCGACAAAAGGCCAATGTTCCAAAGTTCTGGTTGATGACGTTCAAAAGTTGCTTCGATTTTGCTAGCCTGCAAAAACGGTACTAATTTTGAATAATTTCACTTGAAGCAGCGTTGGCCAAAGATTATACCTAAGTGGGACGTGACTAACATCCCAGTTTTTCATATAGTGAGATGTCTCCATATCGTCATGGACGTATCCTCGACCGGTAGAACCAAACGTTTCGATTGCATAAAACTCGTTCTCCTCCATGCGTCGTTTCGCCACCACGGACGATGGGGACCGTTTTCCCAGCATGAATACCTGTCCATTAAAAGTAATGATGAATTTATGTGGCGCTTTGATTAGCATCGTTGACATACGGTAGGGTCCAATGGAGTGTCCATTCAGATTACGAATTGGTTTCACTTGATAGGTCTTTCCATCGATTTCTACTTCATAGGACTCCATGACTTCCTGGATTGCAGCCCCGATGTCGCAAAGCCTCACATCAATGCCGGATTCTCTTATACCAGTATTCGTTGCGTCTTTAACAGCCTCAAGAAGTTGGTCGTACTTGGGGTTGAAAGTTAACGTGAATGCACAGTCGATTATTCGACCTATGAAAAACATAGCATCAAACAAAGAAGTAAAATACACCGACAGCTGACTTACCGTTCACGTGAGTTCCAAAATCAATTTTACAGACATCGTCTGCCTGCAGAACAGTGGTGTCGCCAGCGTTTGGCGTGTAGTGTGCAGCACAGTGGTTCAAGCTACAGCCAGTTGGGAAAGCCAGACCTAAGCAGTATATGCAATGACAGGATATCTTAGTTTGTAAGTAACATGGGAAAACCAACCAGCTTGAAGTCCATTTTCAGCTATTAATCTACGAGATGTTGATTCCAGTTCCTCACAGATTTGTATCATGGTCATCCCTGGTTTAATATAGCGCTGCATATACTGCCTGGTCTAATAAAGAAGGGGTAATGAAAAAACCCCAAATCTTTGTGCATTTTGTGGAAATTACCTGGCGATGAGCTTCTGCGGCACATCTCACTTCATTGTAAATGTCCATTTGTGCTCGATCTAGAGCTTTCTTCTCTTCACTTGTGAAACGGTCCTTGGCTGTTCTGTCATCACCTACAATAGGGTATTCCATTTCTTCCCCAACTGGAAAGTTACCTAAGATAATAAAAAAAAAGCTTTTAAATCTACAAAACCCTTGTCATTTAAAAGAATCTGAACCAACTTTACCATCAGGAAAAAGTTCAACAATGGGGATAGTTGGAGGTTCTGTTTGACCTTTTGCCATTACAGTTTTAGTGACATCAGCAGGGGTTTTCTTTTTGGATCGGTTTTTCTTCTTCTTCTTCACTGCAGCAGCTTCACCTGGTAATAATGGCAGAGATTAAGGCCAATAGTTGATAGAAAATGGTCCTTCATTAGCTACCTTCGGGTGCATCATCATCATCCTTGTCTTCCTGACCAAGTTCTCCGTTGGTTTTAACATGATTCGGATCTTCGCCATTCACAGCAGCTGAAGCTGTCGCACATTTCTTCTTATTTTTCTTCTTTTTCTTCTTGGTTTTTACTTCTCCATTATTATCGTTAGAGCGGTTTTCTTCATTCACCTCTTCTTCTAGATGGTCTGATTCTTCATGTTCTTTAGATTCACTGACGTTCATGTTTTTTTTGCAGGATGCCGCCATCTTTCATGCACACAAATCCGCATGCATGCAGGCGAATTTTTTCCAGCAATGACACTGGATGTGTTTGGTGAGTAGGGGCTTTTCCAATAAAACAACTCACGATACTCGCGAAGTTCCCAATGGCCACAAGGTTTTTAAAAATTTTACTTCGTGCACCGCGTACGGCCGTGATCTGCGCAAGGGTTCTAAAGTGAATATCAAAGTTGTAACATCTGTGATTTTTCCAAAAAAAGCTGGGAGTGGTACGCGTAAACGGATGAAGGATGGCGGAAATAATAAAAGGGGGTGGGGATTAACTAAACAATTTTTCAAAAGTTTTCATTCCACGAAAACTCATAATTTTCCCATTTTCAAAAAGCATACTATTGTAATGCTAGTCCCAGAATAATTTACAGTGGTATGTGTTTTTTCACGTTAAAAAGACGCCCGTTTAATAATCTGGAAGCAAGTTAAGCTTGATTTAAAGCTTGATGCATTTTTCTATTAACACTAGATGGCAGGATGTTGGGGGCTACTAGTTCAAATCTATGGCAATCCGTTTTACTCAAGAAAAAATCGGCCTTTTTTACTTTTTCGTTGCATCGTCAGATACCGGCCAGGTTCGCAGTTTATCCTCTACTGATAACTTTATATATTCTGGCTATATAAAAATAAAATTTAATTGAATAAAATAAGCCGAATGTTTGGCAAATGCTAGCGCGCCAGTACGCTACAGCGCTAGCACGATGCAGCAGAAACTTTCGGTGTATTTCCAAAGCGGTTGACTTAATGAAAAAAAAAAATTTTTATCAGAATCAACAATCATTTTTGAGTATATCCTGGGATACTCAATCAATCCCGAAGAGAGCTGGTTTTTGTAGAAAAACATTTTAAGCCCGACTAAATAAGCCCGACTTTTCTTATTATTTGCACGAATATTCGGTGTAATTCAAAAACGGCTAACCTGACAAGATAACGAGTGGCATTTTCTAAATCAGCGTTGAATTTTGATTAAACTGTATGATTTTCATCGCATTCCAAGAGATGTCATTTTTGGCCGATTTTGACAAAAGTGGTAAGGCTATAGCCTTTGCACTTTTTCATTTTTGGCTAAATTTTAAAGTTCGCTTAAAATGCATGATTTCGATTCAGAATTGAACGCTTATCATGGAAAACAAACTTATTTTGCAATTGGTCTTATGGTTCTTTAATTAAACGCAAAAAACGCAAAAATGAGAAAAGTCGGGCTTATTTAGTTGGGCCAACTGAAAATCATCGGAATTGGTTGAGTATCACAGGTTATACTCAGAATCGGATGCTGATTCCGGGAAAATTTCTATTTTTTTCATGAAGTTATTCGTTTTTGAAATATTCCGAATATTTGACGCACTGCTAGCGCGCCAGTACGCTACAGCGCAGCTCCATCGCATTATTCAGTATAATTAAAAAACAACTGCTTTAATGAAAAAACTAATAATTCGCCTGAAATCCGCTTCTAATTTTGAATATGATGTGTAATTTACGATTGAATTCCAAGTGGTATGCTTTTCGTCAAATTGTTTGGTTGAAAAATAAGCCCGACAAAATAAGTTAAGCCCGACTTTTCGACCAATTTAGTTAGTTTTTTTCAAAAATCTTCAGCTTAGCAACATATTTGCTTTAGATTCGAGTTCAACGAGAAGCACGAAATCGAATTCTTATTTTTCATGAAATTCAAAATTTCTGAAGTAACTGGAAAAACGGTAACATACGTTGGCGCTCTAGTACGCTTCAGTAGTCGTGCTACATCGTGTATTTTATCATGAAAACGCATCATTGCTTGGTGAAATCATATTTTATAAAATAGTAAAAGATTTAGTAAGGATAAAAACATTGTATTGCATAAATATAAATGAGGCTGGATCAACAATCGCTGAATACAAACAATAAAAGTATGTTCAAGCGAAGAGATGGCATTGACATTCAGCAACTGCAATGAGGGAAAACGGCGGCACTAAGTTGGAACAGGTATTCCATAACGAAATTTCAGCCAGGCTGGGAAATGAATCTTGATCACGCCGAACGGCTTAAAAAAATAGATCAATCGTAACAAAATTTGACCACTCGGACGCACTGATACGTCCCTACAAGCTGACATCCTTTTCGGCGTGACTGCTTAAAAGTTGCAAAAACGTAAAAGAGAAAACTGAGAAGCCGTCTCGAATTCAAAGCACCAGCTCGCGGCAAAAGGGGTCCGTCGAATATACTCATAAGACACATTGGATAGAATCCCTATCGGGAAATTATGACTTATTGTGGAATTGGCTTTCGAAAAACCGTGGCATGGAAGAAACTACCGTTTAAAAGTGGTAACTTGTTTAAATCTTCAAATGAAACAGGCAGAATGCTCAGACACCGTAATTTAATCTCAGGCATTTTAAAAGGCATCCTTTTTACAAAAAATGTACAATTATTAACGAAATTGGGTGATTTGGTCTCTTGCACAAACTTCAGCGATTAAACGAGACGCAAATAGGTCGAAAAAATTGGGAAAGCGAAATGAGTAAATTTTGCAATGGCGAACAAAGGAACCCAATGCTCATGTGGATTTCGGTCGTTGACATATGAAGCGTTAACAGGCATTGTGGTGGAATTATTATATTTAAAAATTTTGCCAGAACCTAAACGGGGGCAGGATAATACACAATCGGAAGTTAAGGAATCGCTCTCTTTAAAAATTACGAGAACGTGTGCGATGACACGTGAATGCCTCTAGTGCCAAACTGACTAGTTAAACAATTCCCTTCTGCGATGAAAAGGGGCTAACTATGATGGTATACATGAGGTGGTAATTGAATTTAATATTAAACAAAGAGAACAATGATTACGAAATGGACCTCAACTTTGAATTAGGTCCCGTATCCCTGCGACACACACAAACACAAGAACAAACACACACACATACACACACAAAGTAACGTGGAAAAAGGGCGGCAGTAGGACAATTTTAAATCAACTAAAACTTAACTACGCGAGATCAGACAGTCTCTGCTGTCTCGAAATGAACATGAGGGGCTTTGGTCGGCAAAGGCGAAGGTTTTGTGGTACAGATTGGGTATACAAACAACAGTGTCCGAACCTCAGGTACCTTTACTGCCGGCCAAGCTGGCAGTGAAGTGGACAGCGAATGAAGAATGGTTCTGAAAGCTCGGGCATAGTATTTTGAAGAAAAAACATTGAGGCGCCCCAAAGCAACAGGTTTTGTCTTCCTGCGTAGACTTCTCCCAGGACTATACAGTTTGGCTTCATTACTTCTACAATAAGCTATATTGGCTGTATTCACGAAGATATGGGGAGGTAGGTCAGCTCACGTTATCGCCGCGACGAGAGGAAAACGTTCCGACTCTAGAATAGTCCATCCGCAATCGATGTCAGAATAGTGGCACAGGGCAGCGCGGAGTCCAAACAGACGAAGTGTCCAGTATGTTAATGGGTCGCAAGGCAAATTAAAGGAAAACATTTGGATGAATCCGTCAATGCCGTAACCTGAATCACACTTGTTTCTTCGTAAGAAATTTCACGTTGATTCAGCGAAGCTCCTAAGCCGAACCACAATGAATTCCTGCGTTGACTAACGATATACCTGGTAAAACCAAATTCACATATACCGCGCAGAAGTTGGGCTTGTTTGTTCAGTATCCACCGAAACATTTAACATCCTGCACTTATCTTGTTTAACACGGCGCCTTACCAGAAAAAGTACCATCGATCTTTGCGGAAGAAAATATCTGCCATAACATTAACGTGGCGATTGCTTAATCTGTTACACCGACTAAGATTAGCAGGGGAAAATTGTAGATAACCTAAAGACAATTACGGACAGTGGAAACTGAAAAAATCATACCCCATATTCTCGCAAGACGTCATGTCAAAAACGAAAAATTGCATATTGTGTTAAACTATTTTTGGTGGGTGCTGTACCAATCCGTTTAGGAATAACGACTAGCTTTGAAGACTCCGTAACCAAAGGCACCGCATTTGCAGCACAAGCGACCCCTATTTTGGGAGTTGTCTGACCACCAACACCACAAACAAACGGGTTGTGGAATGCGCTAACCGCGCGCTTCTGACGGTCTTCGAGATCCTCGTCATCGGGAAACGGAATGTTATTGCAAGAGCGTGCGGAAGAATCTTCAGACGGCAAGAAGGACGGGATTTTTTCGGCGGTGGGGCCGATATTTAACCACGGGTGATGAAGGCAACATTGAGCAGTCAGCCGAGTACTAAATTTTCAAAAAAGTAAAAAATTAAAAAAGAATAAATAAACAAATAGAAAAAATATGTATATATAAATACATATATGCTAGATATGATATGTTAATATAACATTTCACCTTTCATGTTCCAAAATTTTTATAGTATTTTACATGGCTGTGTATCACAAGAATCAAGATGGATAACGTGAAAATAAGCACAAGGTAAAGGATTCAGTAGCCGAAATGATCGCAATATTAGGATGGCGTCTCCATCACCATTAATGATTAGCGGTTTAATGGTTTACCTGGGATCGTGGGTAAGCAGGTTAGAAATAAATTCGATGGCTGTTGGTGAAACATCCTGGAAAAGTTCGTCAGGGAAGTCCAGTTGGCAGCGAGTGATATTACAAAAGGTTTCCTGTTTGGTCTCTCCTCCAAACGGTGTACAACCGGTGAGCAATACATATGCTAGAACACCGACCGACCTAAAGGTGTCAAGGTAATCACTATTTTCTACTTAGCTCCTTCTTTAACACGTAAAAATAATCTGGCTACATTTCATTAAAACTATAGTCTTTTTTCACTAAAACGTTAAAGGTGTATCGGTTTAATCTAAGTTCCAATCGACGTGGCATTCCGTTGAAAGTTGGATTGGAACTCCTGAAGACTTCACTTACCACATGTCTGTTGCTAGGCTGATGGGCTCATAGTTCAATATTTCCGGTGCTGTGATGATGAACGCTTGTCTTAGCACAATAAATTATCAATGAGTGAAAAGCTTATAATACTGACCAACATAATCAGGAGTTCCCATAATTTCGCGCATATCCACCCCACGAGCGATATGCCTTGCTAAACCGAAGTCACACAGCTTAATATCACACTCGGGGAACGGTCCCGTTAATAGCAAATTTTGAGGCTAAAGAAAGACGTTTCGTTGAGCATGAGTATCTGATAATTATCTTCGTAATATAAACTTGTGTGATACCTTCAAATCTAAGTGTGCTATGTCAAAGTCATGAAGGAATAGTAAACCCCCCAAAACTTGGCGTAGAAGACGGACAACGTGTTTTTCTTCCGGTATTTCATCGCGATCTAGCACACTTTGCAGCTCCCCACCAGTAGCTCTAAAACAAACAAAAAAAGGTAAATATGCCTTGATGTTCTGAATTTTCTTTTCTCAATCACATCAATTGGGTTTGTGTCATTGTTAATAAAATGAATTAACAGCACTTACAGTTGCAAAATGAGGATAGTTTCCAAAGGTGTATCGTACAATTGTACTAGTTGAACGATGTGCGGACACGAGCGACACAAGTCCAAAATTGCTGCTTCATGCAACGATTCCGGTGTAGGACCGCCACCTCGACGTCTTTTGCGGATCACTTTGTCAGCAAATTGTTCTCCGTTCAAAATATTTTGACATCGCTTCACAGCAGCAAATTTGCCCCTGGTAGGAGGAGATTCGAAAAGCAAAATTTTTTATTAGCAAGATTGATCGGTGTTGACATTAATGGAGATTTGTTTGATCTATCAAAGCCATACAAGTGTGAAATTAAGAATGTGCAATCGTACAGAAAGGAATGCCTATAAGGAACAACAAATTAAATTTACAAAGTTTTGCGTTACGTATCGCCATAGAGCTTTTATGATGATCAGGGTAACGAACATTTTGGCAGCTTTCCTATTTCGGTTGTAGGTAACTGCTGCAAGGGCGTGACCCAAATAGTACCAGACTTTTCAACGAGCTTACGCCTATCCTTTGGAAAGGTAGCAAGCCATAAATATAAGGTTAGTTTTCTCTCAAAGATCGACGAGGAAAAAAAACTTGTAAATGACGCACTGCACGGACTGTATGACTGAGGTTAACGCCCAACTTTTGTTTCGTTCAAACTGGAATTTAAAGTAGTACACGGTGAATACTAGTAGAGCTTTCTTTTTCATATACCTTTTTATTTCCCGGATGATTGTACGGTTTCTCCTACATTCTGTACGAAAGTCCTAGCCCACTATTTATTCCTTACGAGTAGGTATATGTGAATTGCGATGCTGCAAACTGTATTTATCTTTGCCGAACCACGCTTTTTCTCTCAAATTTAAACTAGAAAGGGCCAAAGGATCGCTAATAAATGATCAATCGATAAAAGCCTATCCGTGTGTTTTTCGAATCGAAGATTTACACACGCAAATCGGTGGTATGTGAATGCCGCCCGCAAGTTGCACGTCCCACATGCCGCGGAATTCTATCAGTTTTCCTTTCATCATAACTAAAATTGAAAGTGAACACGTACTGTTCCCTGCTTACGCAATAATATGCCGAGTGCGTCTTTATACGTGAACCCGCTACAAAATCCTTCTTATCACGCTTCAACCCTCCACCACACCGAAATGCGAAAACATTTCGAGGAACGAACCAATAACCTTTACACCTGTAATCGCCTTTCGTTATCGTTCATAGAACATTGATAAAATAAGTGCATGATGCACGTAGACTTCAAACCCTTCCGAGACGTTTATACGTGGGTAAACATGATAAGAGTGAGCTAAAGGCCATCAAAACTGTACTTCGTGAAGGACGAACGTGTTTATTTATTTCAGTAAATTCCGTTTTTGCCAAAGTCCGCCTCTTCAATAGTTTATATAAACACGTTTTGATGTATAATCTTAATTGGCTAAGTCAAACGGACTAGGTAATCGGTTTTTATTACTGTTCAATTTTCCATGGTACTGAACAATGAGAAAGCCATTTAATTCATCAAAGAGGCCTTCGTATAACCAAAAATGTAAAGGCAAAAACATTTAAAACTTTTCCTTTTTGGCTTCCATTATCCCCGAGTGGGTGACGACACCCAAGAGTCCGCGTGTATCCGTCGAATGCTAACGGGACAAGCGCTAAGAATGCCACATTAGGTAGTTTGCTATTTTAGGGCAAGGAAGGTCGACTACTTTGGATACACGGTCCAGTAGCCGTAAAAGGGCAAAGAACTACGAAAAACAAAACCGAAAGAAGACGTTTGGCGATAGTGGGAGGGATTGGTGAAAATGGCTTGGTTCTCTGCAGCTAAATAACAACGTTAGAGCCATGTCTAACGTTACTTTCTTCGTAAATATTACAACAGCTTTTCGTTGCACGATCACATGCTCATCACCAGTTTTATCGGCCACTTATATTTACTTTCACGAGCTACGTATATTGGGACGAATCACTCGTTCGTTCTAACGGTCAAGGCAAATCAATCAGTTTCGTCATTATCAGCTGGTCATTTCTAAATGCACAGCAAAACCTACTCAGTTTTAATACATTAGCTGTTAGTGAGTACCTCAGTACTTCCATTGTGGAATCTATTTAAAATTATATCTACAAGGGTTGAGTAATTGCCCCAATTTGTTTGGGAACGGCAATCTTGATGTATGCGGTTTATGAAAACAATGACGATAAAATCAAAAATTGTGGTTGCCAAACATCCGTTAGATTTGTGTACGATAAAGCACATCTTTGTTAAAGTTATGTATGAAAGCGTTTATATGGGAGGAAGCAAAATTTTCTACGCTAGTGCGGTGCGTCGATTTTAAAGTAATAAAAACAACGGCAGTTATCTAACGATAACCGGAGAGAAAACCTGACCACGAATGAATATAATTTTTACAAGTAACGACAAATCCAATCTGAATCTGTATCATAACTGAGAAGTGCCTTTTTTAAATGTGAGAAGGGAAGTCAATGAATAGAAACAGGAGAGAGGAAACGAGGAGAGAGTCTCAATAAACCTAATGAACCAATTTTTTTTATTGCGTAAAAGTTGCCGAAACCCATGGCACGCAAATTGAATAAGAACTATCGTTTATGGTGTTGTTAAATCCGCTAAGAATAAGCTCATTCAAATAGGAATACTTGGAACAATTGAAATTGATTTATAAGTGTTAAACTAGTATTTCATAATGATAGTATCATTATTGTTTTATGTGATAAACAAACCTTAACACTGCTTCTAATGCACATGTCATTACTTGTTAACCAAAAACTTCCTTTTTCATTGCAGCTTTATGAATTCTTTTAGCAGTATCTATAAAATGCACACTAGATAAGAAATACGTAATTTAATTTGACATACCTTGCGAATGGTTGCTTTTCCACTGTATACAGCTGGTGGAGTGGTTCCCGGGCTACCAATAATTCAGCCCTAGATGGGCATAAAGTCAGCAAACCAGGTATTGAACTCATCGTTTGAGATGCCACAAAAGAACACTCCAATCCGATTGCTTCGGCAGATTCACTATCTATTGCACCTCCACCCACAATAGTTTTTTTCTTTTGTTTTGTTCAAATTTCAAAATGCTTGAAATGAAAAAAAGTTGAATTCTAGCTATTGCCCCTGGGTTTGTTGACTATTATGTTTTATGGTTTACTGTACAAAATAGTAAAACCAAAAAACAACAAAACGCGATATATATCGGAATCTAAGTTGTAATAAAAAGTAAATCTGGAGAACGAAGTCTAGACCCGACCGTTCGACTACACTATTAAAGTTCACTCCATAACAAACTAGTACTGCCAATATTACAACGGGTGGCACAAATCACATTTATTCCTGTAGCAAATTCATTAGATTACCACTCGGTTTCCAACCCGGTTTACATGTGTTTTCTACCTGTTTATAATGCTGTGTATACCATTTTGTACAGATTTTTTCTACGAAACTTCATACTATTATTATTATAGATATTCTTGGTAAATGTCTCTTTATAAAATTAGTATTTTAAAGCTGTCAATTTTAAAACTCTTTCACCACCCAGTATGAAAAATGATTTACGTTTCACCGGTTTCGCCCTAAAAAGACTAACATTGATGATGGACCAATCGGTTTGGCAAACCGGGGTAAGAGGCTGCGCGGGGCCAAGCCTTAGCGGTGAGGTCTCTCAACTTTCGTTTTTAAAATTGTGGCAATGTAGCATTTGGACGTACGCGCACGAAGATGGCGGGACATTTAATTTGTTTTTCTCGACAATTTAAATGGCCATTTAACGCTATCGCCTCCATGAATTGTGTCATGCACAATATTTTTCTTAATAAACTATTTTATTAACTATCCTATATCATACAAACATATCATGCTACCATAAATAACGCCAAACAGTAAACGAACCCAAAATAAAACACTGATCAAGTAATAACCATTTTTTAAAATGGAGTAAAACCAAACGTCAGTTACATTTTCTGAAACATTCTAGTTTTTCGGTTCACGATGGTTGCAGATACATACGTTTCAGCCAGAAGCTGGAGCAGGATTGCTAGCTTGGGTGGCTGAGATCCAGTCGACGTAACTGGTGACGCGTGTATACACACCAGCATAATTTGGAGAAGCACAACCATAGCCCCAGCTTGTGATTCCCACCTGAACTCCATCAACAAGAAGCGGTCCGCCACTGTCGCCCTATATCCAAATTATTATTTCAGAATGATTTCGAAGTTTATTTTTTCAGTTATATAATCTAAACCAAATTTTTCTTCGCCACTGACCTGGCAGGTGTCTTTACCCGGAGCGGCAGCGCACAACATATTAGCGCCAACGAACGAGGAGCCATATTGCTTCGTACAGATTGTATTGTCTAGGACTTGGACTGTAGCTTTTAACAGTACCTGTGAAATACTTCCTCCTTTTGATTCAGTTAAATAAAGCAATTAATAAAGAATAAAATTCCAAACTTATTAAAATATCACCAGAAGTTGTTGCTCCCCATCCGGCGATGGCCGCCGGCTTGTTGGCGTAAGAGTCGAAAACCTTTGGAACCGGTTTTTCCGTCATGGTTTTTACTGTTGTTTTAATTGTTGGATTGCCTGTTGCCATGTTCGGTGTCCGCCTTGTTGTCGATGTTTTTACCGTTGGTCTCGTTGTTGTAGCAATGGCAATTTTCGTTGTAGTTTTCGCCGTCGATGGTCTCCTTGTTGTTTTTATTGGAAAGAAAGGTCTCCTTGTGGTTCTTGTTGTTGTTGTTGTTGTTGATGATGTGGATGTCGTAGTTGTCACCGTTTCCGCGTCGGGAAGCGAAACTTTTTCTACGTTGTTAATGGGAGAACTGAGGACTAGCAAGGCGACGTCATTATCCTGAATTATTACAGACGATTAGTAAATTACGCGAGTGATCATATCTTAGCGTTTTTTTTAAGGTTCTGCGCGACCCTGTCACTTGTGTTGAATTGCATAAACATTTTGAAGCTTTTAATTTTATCCAATGCGCATGGTTTTCGCCTTCGTAACAGGAGGGCGGTTTGATTTTAAATACGAGGTACAGTAATTTAGAGGTTCTAATTCAATAAAATAATTTTTGGTGTGGCTAATATAAAGCACTGATTATCAAATATCGAAGGCATTTTTTAATTAGCTTACGTTGTTTCGGGTATTGTAATTTGGATGAATAATGAATTTCGATACTGATCTCGTGACGGCGTTAGCATCAGTACCCAACTTTAAAGTGTTTGCAGTCACGGTTAATTTGCTCGTGTCTGACACTGGTAACCTAGACGCAAAATAAGAAAATTCTCAAAATGATGCTTTCTTATTAGTAATAAATAAGTAATTAGTGGTTAGCCAAGTGGAAAGTTTAAAGATCGAACCGAGGTGTTGATTCTCGAGTAACTAGGTTTAAGACGTAACCACCGTTTTAAAAATTTCTAGCTTTTAATCTTACCCGTACAAACAGTGAGCCGCCGTTAGGACATGTGAAGGCCCAAATAAGGATCCACCGCAACGAAGTCCACCATTGTACCGCATAACGGTCTGAAAACAGGATTTCAATCATTGACAGAAAATAACCCGATTTTAATTAAGTTGTTACGCAACTCTAGCGATGATACGACCTTACCATATACGGAAATTCACCGGCGGCGGCTGGAGTGCCACCGACGATCGAAATGATTTGCTGTCGAGCTTCTTCGATCAAATCGAATGTCTGGAATTCATCTTTTGTAGATAATTTTAATTTATTAATTGCAGTTTGTATGTAGTTACAAGAAACATTTACCATTGGGGAGTTTAATAGTACTGGAAGATACGAGTCCGAAGAGGAAGGAAAAGTTTATCGCCTATACCATTGAAAATAAAATTAGTTCTTTCCTAGAAAACAGCAAAAGAAAACAGCAGTAAGTGGGCAAAATACTTTTCATTCTAGAATTAGAATATAAAAATAAACAATATTTACCCAAAAAATTAAATGCATCCTGAAAATCTTTATGATGAACAGCGATTTCCACCAAATAATGTAGGCATAGAAGTTGATCAACTAGTGACCGGTCAAATTCCAATGCCTTGCCTTTTTGTTTGGAAACGTCACGAGACTAACAACATTTGGCTATTAACGAGCAGCTGAAGAACAAAACAAGTAAAGGAACAGGTAATGGTAGCCAACGGTCATTTTTCGGCTAAAAAGGAGGGTGGGTGAGGAACTCACGTTACCCCTTTTTCCACGAAGAAGATAATTTAATATAGACTCATGAAATCAGGTTTTGAAACATATAAGCATATGGAATACATTGTCTTAAATATACTCTTTGCCTTCAGGTGACTGTAAATACAGGTCAGTTAAACCCTGAAATGAATCTGGGTAGAGGAGAATGAACTAGTTTATGTGCAGCTATGGCTAATAGCAAAAATTCAATGTATAGGCTACATGTAGAGAAAAGTGATACAGTAGAATGAAGTTGTGATCACCAACTGCATTAGGAAGATGTATCATGAATCATGCTTTGGTTCAAATGTCATTCCTGATTCAAATGGTGAATGGACATGTTGAAAAAGTTTTTATTAATCAGTTAATCATGAAGAAATTTTTGAAAAAGATAAATTTCATCGCAATAAGTTAACAGCCAATCTTTCAATGTCATCAAGGCTATAATTAGTGAATGCTGTCTGCAGCTCCTTATTGAATTCAGTTACAACTCTTTCTATTTCTTCTTTGGTTAAATGACTTTTCAGGGCATTAAAAAGTGCAATATCCAAGCCACTCCGTTTGGGACCATCATCAACCTTTTTAGTGAAGAGATGAATCTTTGAACCTTCCGTAAGTTTTGATATTGATAATGATGAACCATCTAAAAAATCAAGCGGTTTGTAACATTCTAGACATCTATTTTAGAAATGTTTCACCTGCGAGGGTTTTGCCTAAGAGAACAAGGCGCTGATGCTGTGCACCTGGCATATTACATTTCTTTTCAATCAACTGCTTCAAATGCTCGACATCACATTCTGGATTCACCTAAATGTAAGCAAACTCAACTGGTGTTTTACGATCTCTACAAAAATTATTTTGTTAACCTCGAGCTCGAATTCTTTTCCCGTGAGAGGCTTTATAATTATTTTCATTTTTGTCGACAGCCGATATTGAAACTCAACTGTAAAACTGTAAACACAACACTGTGAGCAAATTACCATGGTTGCCAAAGTGCCGTATTGCTACATATTCTTCTTCGTTATTAATTTGTTATTGGAAATGCAAAGAATATAATTCTGACATATTTTTTTTTGTGTGAAGATGCCTTCAAATATAAAAAACAACCGAGAGAGGCTATATAGTTTTAATCCATCGGCAATGTATTGTACGTAAAGTGTGTAGGTCTCGTGAAGTAATACTAAAAAAAAGTGCTAATAAAAGCCCATTATTTGCAGTACACCAGTAGCATAGCATCAAGTACCTCAACTAAGTCCGCTAGTTTGCTGAAACCTGAAACCTACAAAATAGATAAATCTAAAAAACGTCGTATTTTAACAAGCAACATCATTAAGCTTGCGTGATAAGCTGTTTCGATCATGATGTTCAAGTCATGTTACCATGATGCTGGACCTGGACCCCGGGTTTCGTTCCGCATTGCGTTACCCCAGGCAACCAGTCCTACATTCTTGTCTCCCCATACATTGCAACCCGGCTGTCAAACTGTTGTCTTTGCGGACGTGAATCACGTGATCTTTACTCTTCCCTTCATCGCGTATCTATGGGAAAGTGACGTACAGGCCACTTTTGGAAACACAGTGGATCATCTTAAAATTTGTTAAGGTATAATAGTGTTTTAGCAATATTAGTTTATTATGTTTTTGCTTGGCATTACAAATTATTTCTGCTGCCAAAAAGGTTTTGTTGTCTTTATATTAGACACTTTCCTCTGGTGACATGTCTACACCACAGGATGATGGTAGTAAAAAAAGCATGGGGATTTCCACCTATTTAACTGTTCCCCTATTTGTTGGGCTGCTTCTGTATTTGATAAACAAGAAGTTTGGAAAGACAATCAAGAATTGGTTTGTATAATTACAGAAAAGGGGCAGTTGAGCACCATATGCAATTTTTTTCTATAGCACTTTTGCCAATTATAGGTTGTTTGCTTTATTTTGGAATCGTGTAATGAAAGAATACCACTCAACAATGAGAGACATGAAAAAAACACATTTTGACTCTATGCTTGAGCACAAGTCTACAGATGTTGATCAGAGGAAAAAGTCTGTTTTGAGAGTTTTGGAAATTGGAGCAGGCCCTGGTACTTATTTCACATGTTACATTAATTCAGTTTAATTGTAATTTTTCTTGTTAGGGGCCAATTTTGAGTTCTTTCCCAAAAATTCTAAGCTTACGGTTGTTGAACCAAATGCCTTTTTTGAGCCTATGTTTTATGAGAACCAACACAAGTATCCTGACATCAAAATGGAAAAATTCATAGTCAGCAATGCAGAAGACATGAAAGAAGTTGAAGATAACAGTATTGGTATAGAAGCAAAACCAACTACATTAGATACTTTATGCTGTACTAGTTTAATTTTATTTGTTTTTACTTTTTTTTTGTTGTTTTTTTTTAGACATTGTTGTTTCCACTTTAGTTCTTTGCTCTGTTACTAGTGTTGAAAGGACCCTTTCGGAAGTTCAGCGCATACTAGAGCCAGTATGAGTATATTTATTATTATTTCATCCTTTTATTTGCCATCTGTTCTATTCATTCGTTATTTTTTTCTCCTTCGTAAAGGCCATTTAAAAACAGATTTCTATTCAAATATAGGGTGGCAAATTTTACTATTGGGAACATGTTCATGATAAGCCTGGAACTTGGCTCCACTGGGTCCAAAACTTACTTACACCTTTATGGAGTTTCCTTTTTGATGGCTGCAACCTGAATCGCAGCATTGATCAAACTGTTGTCGGCTGCAAGGGCTTTTCACATGTTGAGCAAAAGCGTTTCAATGCCCCGCTGAAGAAAGGAATTTCGGGTCTTATTCGGGTTCACGTTATGGGTCAAGCAACCAAATAAACTCGCTGACAATTTCTGACGAAATTTAATCCTGATTTTCTTTAATATAAAATCTAAGATATAACGACATACCTGAAGTTTAAGGATCTTCCTGTACCCTTCTAATTTTCCCGTCATGGAACATCCTCACGCACTAAAACCAGTGACACATCAAAGTGCACCACCCGTGAATAGCACCATCATCAACGTTCATTATTTCAGGCATCAAATTTAAGAATACCCAGTTTGGTTGAAAGTTCTGGGAACAACAGTCTAGTACAAAAATACGGAAGGCGGAAAAATATACTGAAATCTAGCGATTCATTACCTTTTTGCCAAAAATAGGAATCAGAAACATTTTAATGTCTGCTGAGCATTAAAATGATATACTCCATCGGTATAAAAAAATAAGACAACTTCATGTGGGAGCTACGGAAGCAAATCATGAAGCTAAAAATGAGTTACGGACATACCTTATCCATGTGAAAGTAGAAAGCATGATTGTAAAGTCATAATTTTGTTTATTCCCTTCGTCTAACGCTCGGAGGCGGAAGCTTGGCGTACCACTAAAAATTCCCAGTTAGTACTAGTGTTATACGATTAACAAGAATAGTACTACACATATCATTGTATGCTGTTTTGTATTCTTCCATCACAGCGTACGCTTTTTTCCACATTTGTTCACCAACGTTAACCGAGGAACTTTCTCTTTAGTTAGGATCGTATTTCGTTAAAATGCTTTACAGCTTTTCTAGCTGCATTTGGCCTTCAGTGAGAAACTACTAAGTATTTCTGACTTTCGCTGGAGTGATGGTCCTGTTACTTTACCCCGCAAGCCACATTTATTATTTCGTTTCTATTAACTTTTTTTTGTTTTTTTTGTTTTCCAAGTAAAATTTTACTTGCAATTTTTATTGACGCCAATAAGGTAATCGTACCATCGGCTCACAGTCAAGGCTCTTGTTTTAGTCAAGGCAGTTTCAGCTAAGGCTGTAATAAAGGCGTTTGTGTACCAGTCTTTGTCCTGCGCGTGAGAAACATTGAAATCCAGTGGGGTATGTATAATTATTTGATCGTTCCTTATATAACTTAAAGAAACCTTGCGCTTCATGCTGATTGGCATTTCGTCCTTTACATATGATTAGCAAATGGCTTCTTCATTAAGCAAACGTGTCATGTAATTCTCCTGTTTGCATCTTGCCGTTTCACGCTGAGCCGCATTGCCTTGAAGTGAAGCGCTGTAGTGTGCCTCTTTTGCACCGTCATTGCGTTTAATCTAGCTCGACGCCATTTTTGCCAATTACCTTAAGTCAATAATCAGAGGGTCTAAGGCAGTTATACTGGCAAAGGATTTGTTTGTGTTTTCAATTGTTGTCTCTGTTGTATCATTGCTTGATCCATCAGATGTTGCACACAGTCATTCAACGCAGAAGGGTTTCACGTTTGTTGACCTTCAACAGGAAATTTGAGGTCTACTTCTCACAGAAGCCCACCACCAGTCTGCGAGAATGGTTGGTACGAAGAGGACTGTCCGCAAAATGAGTCCGGAGTTACCAAAGCCTCCAGTGGACCACTTTTGTGAGCTTCAAAAACTGCTTTCTCCAACGCTGAGTGAGGTATGAGAACGATTTTTGTGTCACGTAAAATAACCCTTTTTAATCCCGTTGTTTCGCAATTTATCTGCCAATTATTGTCTTTCTCGTTATTTAGTACAGTAGCATAATAAAGCTATAACTAATCAACGCGTGTCAATGGAAAAGAATCAAAATTAGTTAAATTTTGGCACAATTCAATGGGCTTATTGAATTGCAAAAAAAAAAAAATACAGGATGAAAAAGAATTCCTTACGATATGTTACTATCGTTCTGACCAAGAGCCGAGAGCAGTTGAAATCATATCGGATTATCTGGACCGAGGAGTTAACGTCAACGTCATATCCGCGTATTCTGCTACTGCCCTCGATCTTGTCTGTTTGACGAACTCCAAGCCGAACGCCATTGACCTAGTTCGCTTGCTACTACAAGTAATTTTCGAATCTTTAACAAATAAAATACGAATAATAATCACGTTGTTCTATTTTTCTCAGCACGGCGCAAATCCGAATAAAAGATCTGCCGACTCGAGCACGCCATTACATAAGCTTATATGGACCAATCATAGCGCCACTCTTATTCCACTGATGTCTCTTCTCATCCAGTACGGAGCGGATGTTAATGCCCGCCAAGAGAACGATGAAAATGCTTTACACAGTAAACTGGTTTTGATTATCTTCCTCGATTTCTGCCATTGTACTTAATTCACTGCCTAATTAATCATCAGAGTTGCTACGAGTGAATCAAACGCCCGACTTACTTTGCGCCGTGCGTCTGTTAGTTGAGAGCGGGATCCGAATGAACGAGAACGGTGGTCGGGCCAAAGGATTTGGATCGGCGCTTCACATATTATGCGAGGCCAATCAAACGTCACATCTGCTTAACGTGGCCCGATGTTTGGTTGAGAGTGGAACTTGTGTGAATTTGAGAGATGACAAAAACAATACTGTCCTTCACATCCTATGTCGCTACAACCAAACCGACCATCTACTTCCCGTGATGCGATTTTTCGTAGAAGCTGGCATGACGGCAACAGATGTAACGGCCAAGAACGCACAAGGCCAGACTGCGCTTCACGTACTATGTCAGTATAACCAAACGAAAGAGTTACCAAGCGCCGTCGAATTCCTTGTTCAAAATGGCTTTCATGGATCGAACACTAGTAACTCGCAGTCGGCACTGTCATTTGTATGCAAATACAATCAGACGGATCAGCTACCTGCTGCGATGAAATTGCTAATCCCTTTGGAGGATGTTAATCAGACAGATTATTATGGCATCCGCGCTACTCATTTATGCGCGCAATATCAGAAAGCTTGTATCATCACGTCGCTGAACATTTTGGCTGATAACGGTGCGGATCTCGCGGCCACTAACTCGGACGGTGAAACCATTTTGCATCTGACGTGTCAGTACGCTGATAAGCTCAATTTATTTTTATTTTTTTCATCGCTGAGTGAAGAACTCGTACGGAAGCTGGTCGATTTGCCAGATGCACTTGGCAGGACACCCCTTCATCAAGCAGCTAAGAGTGGTTGCATGAAAACAGTTCAGTTCTTGGCTGGTTTCGTCAGTACCCGTATTTTGGACGTCAATGGCAAATGCTTCATCAATTATGTGGATAACTTTGTACGACAGAAAGGTACTCCTCTGTGTACCTGCTGCTCGTGGGACAGCTCTTTCGTTCTGAAGGATATTGACAACCTTCACCGAAATCTCTACTCCAAACCGACAGTTCAAGCGACTTGTATTCCGTGCTCTATGGCTAGGATAGAAGCCTCCATTCCAACTCACATCGACCACGTCTACATTTTCAATGCGACAGACAACTACGTCAGAGCACCGCAAATCAACCATTGGGAGAATTTGTTGCGGGTTTGGAACAATCTGGACGATAAATTAGATTTCGCTGGTAGGTACATATAGCAGATTTTATTTACAATTCATTACGTTGTATAACTTTTAAAGTAGTAATTCAATCGTAGCAATTGGGATACATTTTCTTGTTTATCTTTCGTTTAGCTGTGACTGCTGTTGCAGAAATCGGTATGAGATGCGGCCGATTGTGTGTCTATCGAAATTGCGTCTGGTGCCACCTCCAATTATCCGTCAACAGTTACATCCGGTGTTTAATCGACGAGGTAGAGAAACTGGACCCTCGTTTTGCTACGCAGCGTCTCATCTTCTATGGAAGCAGCGCTGAACAAACGAGGCTTTTTCAACTGGACGAATTTGATTTCCTGGTGGTGCTGTCGCATTTTGTCGAAGACAAAGACGATTGCGGCTGCGTATCGTATTGTGGCAACAGCCAGGCTACCTTCCTGTGTCACGAGAATGGGCGACATGGAATCTCCTCCGGAAGAGCTGTTTATTATTTCTACCAACTTCTCCGAGCAGCAACAAAACGCGTTGGTTGTTTCAACATCCATGTTCGTGACATCTCGTTTGGCGAGACTTGCACGACGCTCCACCTCACATTTTGTGGTTACGGCCAGGTTATATCTATTAGTATCGACATCACTATTGGTATATCTCGTTCTAACTTGCTGCGGCCTGGAAGCGTTAGAAGGTTTCCAACATCTTTGCGTGACATGACATCATCATCGGATAATTCGGAGGAAGAAACCGAATACTTAGTACCGTTTCGTGACAAATGTGGCCCACCGGAATGGCGACTGTCTTACCCTACTCTAGAGGTGAGAAGTGTTGATTAGAATTTCGGAATGTGTTCGTCGTGAAGTGACGAGAATGCGCGATAGAACAAAGCAATCCACTCTAATAATTGTTAAATTGAACTTCTAGAGGGATACGTTACTACAAACTGGCGAAGAAGTTCGCATGTGTTACCGTGTTCTTAAACTGCTGGTAATGCTGTGTCAACGAAATATATCAGCGTATGCTGACGATGCGCATCAACAGCTGATTAAGCAGAAGACGAAGCCTTCAACTTACTGCTTAAAGACCTGCCTTTTCCGCTACATGGAGTTCAACAATCCGCCATGGAGTCAAGAAGATACGATCTGGCATTGCATCGGCATCCTTGAAGTGCTCCTCACGCATCCGGGAGTTCACTTAAAATCATTTTTCAACCCCCAGTTAACTGTTGCTTATATCGATCACGAGGCATTGGCTGTTTGTTCCCAAATCTGTGAGCGACTTCGTTCATGCAGGATGTAATACAAATCCCTCTTCTCCCTCGAAATATTTCTTGTCATTTGACGTATGCGCATCACCTTTTTTTTACCAAAGTTCTCAGTTGTTTTAATTCCGTGCTCCCTAATCAACACGATAAATTAAATTTTCATTTACTTACCTAAACAATCACGAATGAGAAGCCGGTACTGTACATGTTTATATTCAAAGGGAAAAGAGAATTTACGCAGTGTCAAGCCATTTGGCCTCAACAGCAAATATTTTTCGTTTTCCGCGTTGCGCGGAGTATTATGAAATATTAAAGCTTGTATTCAGTTTTACGTTGCTCGCGTTGATGCTGTACATGTTGGAGTGATCCAACTGGTGGGACGAATGAGAATCTCCATATCGTTGTTGATTTTTGTCGTATTTTCGATTTTCGAAAACTGTTTTATATAATTTATTGTCTCAATTGTGTGTGATAAACAAATTGAAAAGAGAAAATGTAAAATTTAATGACATGCTATTGAAATTGTATGTTTCAAATTGAAATTTGGAGTTGGGACGACGGTCGCAAAAAACTCTTGTATCAGGTAATTGTACATAAGCAGTCGTATATACGTACGAATTTATCTACATTTTTCTGACATTAAAGTACGCTCTCAGCAACTTTAAAAGTTATCAAAAATGGCTTTCAATACTTCTTTCCCATCCCCCAAACCTCTTCCAGGATCGAAAAAGGCTTTCCCACATGTATCTGCGCGGGTCAATTCTTTCACCGGACGCAAATCTGTTTCCAAGTTACCGGACACCAGCGTTCCTGCTGCACCTGCAAAACCCGGCAAAGATTCCCGTAAGATTGACCCCGCTGTCGGCCACCAGAAACGCTCAGTACCTGCCAACGTGAGCCATGCCAACAAGATCCGGACTCATCACGATTCCTCGGCCGTTTCGGCTTGCCTTAAAACTGCAACTGCCACCAGAACCCAGAAGGTGCACGTTAAATCAACAGCACCTGTGCAGAAACCTGATATTACCACCAGTCGTACGGCCGGGCAGGCAAAACCAGTGAAGCCAGAGACGATGGATCGGACGGACAAACTCTTCGCCATGAAACCTCTTCCAGGGAAAAAGAAGACTCTGGAGGATTTTGTGCGTAAACCTTTCCGGGCCAATCCTGTTCCTTTGAGCACCTACAAACATCCAAAAGATTGCTCGGCAGTTAAGCAGGAGCCTCACCCACCGGCTAAGAAGGTCATGGTTCAAACATCCCCACCGCAAAAAGTAAAACCCGTTCCTTTCCGGGCTCGACCTCTTCCGGCCAGCACATACAGTCCATCTATCCACCCGGGACGTAAAATCCACAAGGTCCAAATCGAAAAGACTGACGAATCTGTCGTCACTATGGACAAACCGGACGTCGACAACGATGTGAAGGTTTCCGAGCCGATAGATGAACCTGCTAGCTCCGAAGCAGAGGCGATTCATCTTCCACCAGTCAAGAAGATCGTGGTTCAAACCTCCCCACCAGAAAAGGTGAAACCCGTCCCATTCCGGGCCCGACCTGTTCCGGCTAGCACATACGTTCCATCTATCCAACCGGCGGCGCGCAAAATACACAAGGCTAAAATCGAAAAGACTGACGAGTCTGTCGTACCTGTGGATGAACCGGCCGTCGACAACGATGTGAAGATTTCAGAGCCGATACATGAACCTGCTAGCGGCGAACCGGAGACGGTTAGTGGCCCCAATGGCCCTGAGGTTGAGGCTGCAGCCCTGTAAGTGCATCGATGAGTCTTTTTCCTTTCTCTTTCAACACTGTGTAAACCAAAATGCTTAATCTTGTTTTCGGCTTCTCTCTAATTCTATACTTGTGAAGATGTCCTTCCCCAGTAGCAAACCAAAAGAGCTGGGCGGAGAACCCGTAAACAGAGTTGTTCGTTGTCGTATGTGGGGGCTAACCAATTCATGTTTTCTTTCTGTTTCAGTTGTCTTCTTCGTGGCACAAGCTTGCGTTGCAAGTGACGGGATGGCGAGCAATATTGTCATCTCTCACTAGCACGCACTCGCCGGAAGAAGACCATCACGAGAGTTGATTGTCTCGTGGTGATGGCAGAGTTAACAGTTGTCCCTCACGAGAGTTGATTGTCTCGTGATGTGGGCAGAATGAATAGGTTGTCCCTCACCTCTGCGACAATGCGCAATTACCTTTAGGGGGGAGTTTTTCCTTAAATGAGCCAACCAGTTCTGGAAGTGTGTTACTGTAGAGACATCTGAGCAAGCATTCCATCTTTTTCTTCCCTTTTTCATCCCTTTTTCTTCCGTTTTGCTTCCCTTTATCTTTCCCATTTCTTTCTTTTTTTTATACTTTTGTTTTGGCTCTCGTTCGGCTTGTCTTAATGGTAATTCGCTGTTCTGTCAGTTGATTACAAACAAAACATTGAAGCAATTGAATGTTAATTTACTGTTCTGTCAGTTAAATACAAATAAAATTTAAAATCAATTTTTTGTCTTTGTTTTATTTATTAACAATTGGATTTCAATCTAATCCGTGCGTTATAGGATTACCCGCAAAGTATTTCCAAATCATTACACTTATCCAGTGGGAAACTCTACCATTATCAGGCAAAGGTGGCACGGTAGTAGAGGAGATGGCCAAGACGAGCTTTGGCGGCCAGTTTCCTTATTTGTTAAACAGCAAACAAATTTTGAATTAACAGACAACCAAAGTTTGAAAAACTTGACGTTAATTGAACTGTGGCCGGTGATGCTTCCAATGTATCGCTCTCCCACACTTTCCGTGCCCTTTCTACATCATCTAATCAAATATACGTAATACTATAAACGATTGATTTGTTTCCGTAGTATAATAAGCTGTGTTAGAATAATCTTAGTGCTTTTTGATCATGGCTTCGAGCGAATTTGGAGGGAATACAAATTCAGTTCAATTTTATAAGTCTTTCTGACGTGTCTTTGACTGAAGGTATCCAATGTATTGGCAAGAGATGTTACAGATGACAATTTTCTAGTCGTACATTTTAAACAGACAGGATTAACCAACAGCAACTTGGATCTCCTATTGTTTTACTGCTGGGCATAACATACCAAATTCAAAATGAACCTTCAAGTTAAAGAAACGCTAGTGCTTTGGGATGAAATGCTTATCGTCCTTTCTGTCGGTCTTACTACGTATATTGTCAACGTTTTAGGCTTTACGTTTGCGAAATCGAAGGTATTTACTCAGACATGTTTCCCATTGCATGGTTTGCCACACCTCTACTTGTTTTGACAATTCATTGATTTCTCCCTGAACACGTCGTCTAAGTAAATCTTCTAGATCACAAGAGGAATTTTCGTCCAAATATTCTTCTGACAAAACCTTACAGAGAGCAAGGATAAAAGAACTACCCAGATGCGTTATTTCAGCAGGATTATTAGCCTTTTCTTGGAATAACCGATAGGATTCGAAGCCGGCCAGAGCTGCTTTGATAGTTATGAAATCCATTAGTGGAGGATACTTCAGAACGTCTTGTCTTATTTTGATTTCAAGGTTGGTGTTAATTTCCGCTTTTGGCGTTCGGACTGTGGAAGGTGATTGCCATTTACCTGGATAGCAGAAATACAAAATCAAATTATTTCGCACGAAGGCTATTGATAAACTGAGAAATGTGAGTAGATGAGTTACAAACCGAAAGCAAATGAAAAAGTATCGCGAATGTGGGAAAGCCAGTCCGTTTCATTTAGTGGCACCTGACAAGCCTGGACGATGAAAATTTTCGGTTTGCCGCATAGACTGGGGCAATTATTTAAAGAGAACTCGTACTTGAGTTCATTAATATTAACGAATCGACCATCGGAGCATAGGATTGCGTTTTCGACTCCATGAGACAAAAGACACACAACAAGGCAACCATAATCCTTCCAATTTCTTTTGGCCAGATTACTGATTTGGGTTTTCAAATTAACGGATGCAACATTATTAAAAACTTCGGTTTCGAAACCCCATTTTTTAAACGTATCCTGTAACGCATCTCGGTCCTTGTCGCTCCCTCCGCGGTTCTGGTTTAAAACACAATAAAAGTAAATCAATAAAAATGATGAGGTATTAGAACTTCCATCGTGATACCTGTTTTTTTTCTTCAAAAACCTGCTGGTTAAAGATAACACAATGGCCACGTATCTTATAATCGTATATCGCATAACTATCATCAATGGAAGGGTTGTAATAAGGTTTGTCAAGGATTTCTTGTAACGTTGGACGTGCGCTCTCTTCAAAATTCAACATCGACTCTATAAGCTTTACCAAGTCTTCGTTCATTTTTTTTTCTTCCTTAGTTTCACTGAGAACGAACTTATAGTGCTTTTTGTAGTCTGAATAGTTTCGAACTTGCATGTTGGCCCGACGCTGAGTGTCATTGTCGCCGAATGGATGTTTGGGTGTTTTGTTGCCCGTCCGTGCGGTTAGGACATAGTGATAGAAACAGCCGAGAATGAAGACATCCAATTTTTTGCTAAGATCTTTTGTCGTATTCTTGCTTTCCGGTGCTTCCCATCCTTCTGATGCAGCAGATCCCGATAGCTTTAAATCGTTCTCAGGGTCATACTTTCTGGCCAGACGAAAATCGGTTATTTTAACCACAAATCGGCATGTGCGGTTTGTGTCCGTGTCCGTTTTCACGGACGAATCCAATTTCTTAATAAGAAAGTTATTTGGCTTGATGTTTCGGTGGATGAAGTTGTTATCATGCAAGTAATTGAGCCCTCTCGTTGCCTGTCGCAGGATTTCTTTCTCTGGCAATTTCAACAGAATATCCGCATTCATGTAGAATTTATTTCCGAGCTCTCGATCCAAAAGATCTGCCACAGAACACAGACATAGTTCTGTGGCAAGGTACCTGTGTACAAAATTTAAAAAAAGGTTTCAAAGAAAGAATAAAAGAATAAACGCAGGTTGCTGATTCCTACACAAAGTTCATATCTATTTCTTGAGAGTAATAGCGGATAAAATTTTCGTGGACTTCGAGTTCTTTCAATATTCGAAACTCCCGTTCCATTTCTTTCTTCGTCTGTTTGCCGGGGACCAGCATTGTCTTTACGATGGCTACTGGAACATCGTAGTTGTAGAACCCTTCAAAAATTTCCCTCTTTTTCGGATCTGTGGAGCTTTTTGGTTTTCCTCCTAGATTGCCGGTAAGGTACACATATTGACGACCGGCCGTTCCATCTTCGCTTTGAATGCAAGCTCGAAAAAGCTTACCGTTACTCCCATCACATCCTGGCTTTCTTTCTACGAACAGAAATAAATTTCGCACAAGTTTCTTAGTGATTAAACGCTTTTTGATTTCTTCCACGTCAAACAAAATCACAGAAAAGTGGGACATACTGACAATTGGAGTTTCGCCCCTAATTACTGGTGTTTCAACTTGCTCGGTTGGACTGAACTCCTCAATATTGCGCCCTAGTGCCAATCGGTTGGTAGCCGCTGCAGCACTCCTAGAGTTGTCAGCCTGCTTAGAATACATTTTTTATTTTTCGAACGTGGCCCATTCACTTTTTCTTCAAATGGACTAAAGCACTATTCTGTGTACGTGACACAGTGTTTGATAAGTAGCCTGCTTCTGTCCAAGTCGTTCTTCAACTATTCGTTGTGTCCGTTAACTGAACGTTTTCTCATATCAGAGATATTTACGCATTGCTTAAAACTTATCTACAGTAAGTTGTTCGCTTTATGCCGGTGTATTGCACCATATGTTATATCAGTTGTTAACAGATTAACTTTTTCACCCGTAGATATGAAATTATAGCTGGCCATTGCCTGTCCTATCAGTTAACAGTAAAATTTACTAAGTAAATAGCCACACAATGGGATCTCAAGCTAGCGCATGTGTGGAATCTACTAATGCATGGAACGAAAAGCCCATACAAGCTGGACAAATTTCTTGCAATCAACCTGGACCCATGCAGTGCTCAAGTTGGAATAGAGTAGCATATCCTAATTGCTATTATGATTTCCAGCAAATAGCTGATGTTACTAATCATTTCATTTAAAAGTGCTTTCTCCAGGCGAGGCTCGAACTCGCGACCTCGGCATTACTTCGTTCTTTAGTCACAATAAGTTACTGTCATATAAGTACCTTGCGCTAACCAACTGCGCCACTGGAGATATCATAAAGCAATGATGCTTTCACGAGGAAGAATGAGATTAGATACGCGATAGACGTTCCTAACGGATCGGGATGATAAGAATGAAGAAAAAAACAATTTTTTTGCTAGATGGATACTAAGGAACTGTTGAAAATCTGAGAAGTTAAGTTACATACGGAAAATAGCACCATAAGCGCGAAATGGCGGACGATGAATTGCCGTGAGCAATGATTCCCGTGTTACCCTGTTTCAGGCTTCCTTGACGAGGCATTTATCAGTATTCCTCGAAAGTTTTCTTTATTTCCTTGATTTGATAAGCTTCGAAGCCGGCCAGAGCTGCCTTGATTGTTATGAAATCCATTAGTGGAGGATTCTTCCTAGCGTCTTGTATCATTTTGATTTCATGGGTGGCATTAATTTTCTTTTTTGGCCATTTGACTGTGGAAGGGGATTGCCACCTACCTGGAAAGCAGGCATACAAAAAAATCTAATTATTCTGGATGAAGGGTATTAATGAACTGAGAAATGTGAGTAGACGAGTTACAAACCGAAAGCAAATGAAATGGTATTGCAAATGTGGGAAAAGAGGTCGTTGTCATTCAGTGGCACCTGGCAAGCCTGGACGATGAAAATTTTCGGTTTGCGGTACAGGCTGGGGCAATTATTTAAAGAGAACTCGTACTTGAGTTCATTAATATTAGCGAATTTGCCGTCGTAACACATGATTGCGTTCTCGACTCCATGAGACAAAAGACACACAACAAGGCAACCATAATCCTCCCAATCTCTTTTGGCCAGATTTTTGATTTCGGATTCCAAATCAAACGATGCAACATTTTCAAAAACTCTGGTTTCGAAACCCAATTTTTTAAACGTCTTCTGTAACGCATCTCGGTCCTTGTCGCTCCCTCCGCGGTTCTAGTTCAAAACAAAATAAAAGTAAATCAATAAAAGTGATGGAGGATCAACTGGCATTTAGGCATTATAACTTCCATCGTGATACCTGTTTTTTATCTTGAAAAACCTGCTGGTTAAAGATAACACAAAGGCCAGGTATCTTATAATCGTCTAGCGCATAAACATCATCATCATTGGAAGGGTTGTAATAAGGATTGTCAAGGACTTCTTGTAACGTTGGACGTGCGCTCTCTTCAAACTTCAACATCGACTTTATAAGCTTTGCCAAGTCCTCGTTCTGATCATTGAGAACGAACTTATGGTCTTCTTTGTAGACTGAATAAATTGAAGATCGCATGTGGACCCGGCGCTGAGTGTCATTGTCGCCGAATGGATGTCTGGGTGTTTTGTTGTCCGTTCGCGCGGTTAGGACGTAATGATAGAAACAGCCGAGAATGAAGACATCCAATTTTGTACTGAGATCTTTTGTCGTATCCGTGCTTTCCGGTGCTTCCCAGTCTTCAACATACAAAATAAAAAAAAAAAGGTTTTCAAAGAAAGAATAAAAGAATAAACGCAGGTTGCTAATTCCTACACAAAGTCCTTATCTATTTCTTGAGAGTAATAGCGGATAAAATTTTCGTGGACTTCTAGTTCTTTCAATATTCGAAACTCCCGTTCAATTTCTTTCTTCTGCTGTTGGTGTTTCTCAGACAGTTGGCTGGGGATCAGCATCGTCTTTACGATGGCTACTGGAACATCGTAGTTGTAGAACCCTTTCAAAATTTCTCTCTTTTTCGGTGCTGAGGAGGGTTTTGGTTTTCCTCCTGGATTGCCGGTCAGGTGCAAATATTGATAAACGGCCGTTCCATCTTCGCTTTGAATGTAAGCTCGAAAAAGCTTACCGTTACTTCCATCACATCCTGGCTTTCTTTCTACAAAGAGAAATAAATCTCAAACAAGTTTCTGAGTGATTAAACTAAAGTTCTTCTACGTCAAATAAAATCACAGGAAAGTGAGACATACTGCCAATTGGAGTTCGCTCTTTAAGTAGAACGGGTAGCGACGCTTCGTGGTCCGATTCAACCGGTGTTTCAACAGAAGACATTCTGTGTTCTTCGAACATGTTCCGTTCGCTTTTTCTTCAAATGTACTACAGCAATATTCTGTGTACGTGACACAGTGTTTGATAAGTAGCCTGCTTCTGTTCAAGTCGTTCTTCAATTATTCGTTGTGTCCGTTAACTGAATGTCTTCTAATATCAGAGATATCTACGCACTTGTCGGAAATTTATCTGCAGTAAGTCGTCCGCTTTACGACAGTGTATTGCACAATACGTCATATCAGTTGTTAACAGATTAACTTTTTCACCCGTGGATATGAAATTTTAGCTGGCCTTTGCCTGTCCTATCAGTTAACAGCAACATTTACTAAGTAAATAGCCACACAATGGGATCTTAAGCTAGCGCATGTGTGGAATCTACTAATGCATGGAACGAAAAGTCTATACAAGCTGGACAAAATTCTTACAGTGTAAAAAAATAATAAAAAGTAATAAATAAAAAACTCTACCATTATCAGGCAAAGGCGGTATTATGGTAGAAGATATGGCCGAGACGGCGGGCGTTCAAACGGACCGTATCTTAAAAAATTTATTTCGTTTTCCAAGCAGAAATTTGCGAGCTCAGCAAACCCGCACTAAGATCAAAGGTACGGTACATCACACATCCAGTTACGCAATACGAATAAAATCGAACACATAATAAACACTTACTGATAGTGCCACTAGGGAAACAAGATGATTTCATACACCATATATTCGTTGTTTCATAAACGCCGATGAAGTTTTTGGCTTCAAACAGTCTGATTTTCTAAGAAAATCATCTACGAGCAATAAATATATGGGACACCTAGAGTTCATTTTCATTGTTCAAGAACAATTTAGATCTCTCATCGATTATTATTGGATATTACATGCGAACGTATTGTTGCAAACTAAGCACGTATAAAGCGAAATCCGATGTAGCGAATGAAAACGAATACGAGTAGGGTAGAAAAAATGCTATATTAAGCTTAAGACAAAAAACGGGACGATGCGGAAAAATGGCGACACGACAGGTAATCGGCAGAAAAGAATCTACGCGATTGACACGTCATGAATCATGCCGTTGTCTACGAAAAAGAACAAAAGACTTAAGACGAGAGAAACAATAGGCCAACAAATTAAAAGAAGGAAGGGAAATCAGGGCGTGCGCGAACCCCGTCTAAGTTGCAATGGCAACTCGGGAACACGTATCTTTTTCGAAATTCAGTGACGTAAGGTCAATACCTTCGGTGCAACTATTGCGAAATCGAATGTTTTTACTTAGGCATGCTTCCCATTGCATAGTTTGCCAGCTATTCTTTGAATTTTTGTCGATTTCGTTCTGAACACATCTAAGCAACTCTTCAAGATGACGAGGTGACGTTCCCGTTTCCTCCTCCAAATATTCATTTGACAAAACCTTACACAGTGCTTGAATGAACTTGCTACCTTTCGTGCGACTTCGCTTTGCATTAAGACCAGGTAGAGTTGATTTGATTGTAATGAAATCCATAAGTGGTGGAATTCTTTGAGCGCTGTCCTGAATTTTCATTTGTTGTAACTTTGCGTAAGCGCTGTTTACCAATTGAACTCTGGGTGGTGGTGATTGCAATGTACCTAGATAGCAGGAATACAAAAGATCAAGTTATTCTGCATGAAAAGTATCGATGAACTGAGAAAGACGAGAAAATAAATTTCAAACCGGTTAAATACAAGTTACCTGAAACGGAGGTTGATAGGGAACGACGAACAACTGTTTTTCTTTTCCGCGGTTCCGGGTTACTCTGACAAGACTGGACGATAAAGATTTTGGGTTTTCCATACAGACTGGGACAATTATTCGAAGAGAACTCGTATTTGAGCTTGGTTATGTTAACGAATTTGCTATCGTAACATAAGATTGCATTCTCAATTCCATGAGACAAAAGACATACAACTAGGCAACCATAATTCTCGAAATTTTTTTTGTTGGCCAGTTCGTTGATTTCAGATTCTAATCCAACCGAATCTAGATTTTCGTAAACTTTAAAGTCAAAACCAAGCTTTTTAAATGTATTCTTTAACGCTTCTTTGTCCTTGTCGCTCCCTTTACGGTTCTGGTGGAAAATAAAATAAATTAATAACAAAATCTTGGAGAATTAGAAAAAACAAGTTGATTGATTGACAGGTAAGAACTTTCGTGGTACCTGTTTCGGATCCTCAAATTCTTGCTGGTTGACGATAACACAAAGACCGGGTTTAAGATCTTGATCGGCATCTTGATCAGCATATATCATGTAATCTTCGGAAGGTTTGAAATAAGCATCATCAAAAACATTTTGTAATGTTGGACGTTTGTCCTCGTCGAACTTCAACATCCACGTTATAAGCTTTTCCACCTTTTCCTTCTCCTTGATCTTTTTGGGAAGCGACAGACGGCCATCCGTATATAATGAATAAGACGGATTTCGGATGTTTGTCGCACGCTCTTCTACAGTGCCGAATGGATGTCTGGGTTTTTCGTGGCTCGTCCATGCGGTTAGGACATAATGATAGAAACAACCGAGAATGAAGACATCCAATTTTGTGCTGAGTTTTTTTGTCGTATCCGTGCTTTCCGGTGCTTCCCATCCTTCTGATGCAGCTGGTCCCGATAACGTCGAATCATTTTCAGGATTATATTTTCTCGACAAGCGAAAATCTGTTATTTTAACCACAAATCGGTAAGAGCTTCCGCCTGCTTTGTTAATCTCTTTAATAAGAAAGTTATTTGGTTTGATGTTGCGGTGGACAAATTGGTTATTGTGCAAGTAATTGAGTCCACTCGTTGCCTGTCGCAGGATTTCTTTCTCTGGTATTTTGAGAATATCTGTTTTCATGGGTATGTCCTTGCCGAGGGCTGGATCTAAAAGATCTGCCACAGAACACAGGCATACTTCTGTTGCAAAATACCTGTGTGCAGAATAAAAAAAAGTTTTTAAAGCAAAGCAAAAAAATAAAATAATAAACGCAGGTTGCTAATTCCTACACAAAGTTCTCGTCTCTTTCGTGAGCGTAATAGCGGATAAAATTTTCGTGGCGTCGTAGTTCTTTCAATATTCGAAACTCCCGTTCAATTTCTTTCTTCTGCTGTTGTTCTTTTTCCTGCTGTTGGCTGGAAACCAGCAATGTCCTTACGATGGCTACTGGAACATCGTTGTTGTAAAACCCTTCAAAAACTAGTCTCTTATTATGGGAGAAATATTGAGTAAGGTTCCCCTCATTTGTTTCAATGTAACCTTCAAAAAGTTTACCGTCCCCTAAAGAGAAAATTTCAAACAAGTTTTTTAATGATTCAATGCCGTTTGGTTTCTTCCGCGTCCAACAAAATCACAGGAAAGTGAGACGTACTGATAATCGGAGTTTTCGCCTTATGTAGCTTCTTCGCATTGGGTGGCAACGGAGAAAACATTGTTGTGTTCTTCGAACGTGATCCGTTCACCTTTTTTTTTCAGATGTACTAATGCACTATTCGGTGTACGTGGCACAGTGTTTGATAAGTAACGTGATTCTGTCCAAGTCGTTATTCAACCACTTCGTGGTGTCCGTTAACTGAACGCCTTCTCACATCAGAGATATCTACGCCTTTGCTTAGCACTTACCTGCAGTAAGTCGTTTGCTTTACGACGGTGTATTGCACAATACGTTATATCAGTTGTTATCAGATTAACTTTGTCACCCGCGGATATGAAATTATAGCTGCCCGTTGTCTGTCTTACCGGTTAACAGCAATATTTACTAGATAAAAAAAAGCCACGCAATGGGATCTCGAGCCAGCGTATGTGTGGAATCTACTAATGCATGGAACGAAAAGACTATACAAACTGGACAAACTTCTTGCAATCTACCTGGACCGTGCAGCGTTCAAGTTGGAATGGAGTAGCATATCCTGATTGCTACTAAGATGTCCAGCAAACAGCTGATGTTACTAATCATTTTATTTAAAAGTGCATTCTCCAGGCGAGGCTCGAACTCGCGACCTCGGCATTTCTTCGTTCTATTATTCGCAATGAGTTACTGTCATATAAGTACCTTGCGCTAACCAACTGCGCCACTGGAGATGTTATGAAGCAATGATGCTTTCAGGTGTAAGAATGAGATAAGATACGCGATAGACCGTTCCTAATGGATTGGGATGATAAGAATGAATTTTTGATGAAAGAACAATTTTTCTGCTTGATGGGTACTAGACACTGTTGAAAACCTGAGAAGTTAAGTTACATACGGAAAATAGCATCATAAACGCGAAATGGCGGACGATGAATTGACGTGAGCAATGATTCCCGTTTTACCCTGTTTCAGGCTTCCTTGACGAGGCATTTATCAGTATTCCTCGAAAGATATTTTCTTTATTTCCTTGGTTTCAAACCGACCTTATAAAGTTTGTTAAACTCATTAGAAAAGTGCAATGGGAAGGTACTACTAACCGAACTAGAATCGAATACATTGGCGACCTAAATTACCCGCAAGTAAGTAAGCAGTCAAAACCAGAGTTCAGAAACTACAAACGTATATATTTGGTTTGGTTTACACTGACAATACAATAAAATACTCTATCTAATACGAAAAACATGCAGTCATCCGTCATAGGATCTATACAAGCAAATGTCAATCTCGTCTTTCACGCCAAAGATTGACTAAAGTTTACACAAAAGATTGCCAATAGTTCAAGCCATCTTTTGAATTTTACGGGTTCCAACATACTTTGATTGCGTTTAGATCTACCTATTGATCGCAATCTCCAGCGAACACTCACAAGATCGAAAGAGGAAAAACGAAGGATATGTTTCGTAGAAAAAATCTCCTACAATGCTTTTTTTACGAACTTGTCAATTTCGCAGTTGCCCAGGATCACTGGTAGCCAATAGCAACCTATAATTCAGTTTATTTCTTTTTTTGATCTTTTTTTTCCCTTCTTCTTTTTTTTTAAGAAATAAAAAGTTGTCAATAACTCGGTAAATTTATACAAGGAAGACTCGAGTGGCTTATCTATGCTCTACTATAAATGACACAGTTTATAACGTTAAATGGAGACGCACTCAAATGTGCTGTTACAGCACACCCAAAAAGCCCCACGGCAAGAACAGCTTTTCATTTCTTGGATCCATCTCGATGCAAATAGTGGAGGACGTAGTGGAGAACCAGATCATAGCAATATTTAAACTCGGTCTGTTGTTCAAGAATAATAGAAGAGGATCATCACGTCAGATCCATTTAAAACGAATGTTATTGTTCATTATTTTTTACCAAATTTTCAACCAGCTGAGGCCGGTGTCTTCTAACATTCTTGACCGCCTGGAAGACGTCCACTTCACCGTGTTGGATAACTTGTTCTATGCAAGCGTTGGCTGCAAAATAAACTCCAACGCGAGATGTTCCGTCCCTGTTTAATCAGGATGTTAGATTAGTACGTACGTGCGTCGGAATAATTGAAAACAAAATATCATGAATGCTTTACGAAGAAATGACGACAACAGGTCCGTAATCTGTTCGCTGCCTCCATCGTTCCACCATGTTCATTAATTCAACTAGTGCGTTGGTGGACGTGGGAACTTTATGTCCCTCTGGCCAGCACATGAGCTGGAATAATTGACAGGTTTTTGGTGTGGCTTTAACGCCTGCCATTAACTCTGTCAGCGAAACAATCTGCATAGATTATGCGAAAATTTTAGAAAACATTGATTCACCATAATTTGTGGAATTTACAAGACATGTACGACAGCTATCAAATTTAACGTTCGAAGAAAAGCCACTACTAACTACAAGTATACAAGATGGAAGATAAGTAAGTTGATATTGTTTAGATTTTCTAACGGAGCAGTATGACAAGCAAGCAAGCCAAAGAAAAGATGCATACCTTTCCGTTATGTCTATGATTCGCCTTTCGGGTCTCGTCAACAATTTCAGCTAATGTTCTTCGATGAGGAGCAATATCCTAATCAGGCAAAGGCTATCATGCTCATGCGACATGCCCCACAATGCCCTCATAACATCGTGCATTTTAACTTGTTGACATTTTACGTAATTCTAAACTGATTACAGTCAAGAAGAGAAAGGCCATATCATACCTTCTTGTTGATACGAAAGATCCAGCTTTTGATGTTTGGATAATGATTGTGGGAGACATGATCAACGGTGAAAACAGGGCCGTACTTGACGGAACGACGACCGTCAGGCCAAAATGCGGGGAAACTCTAAATGACAAAAGGATAGTCCATAAAGCGTCTGACAATGTGGACTGCAAAACAAAATGAATTGAGGGGGCGAACTCACCGAACTGGGAGGTGGGTTTGTTAGAACAACAACAGCGCTGCAATCGTAATCGTACACGAGAGACCAGAGATCGCCGAGTGTGTGTGGTAAGGGCCATTCAGTTACAATGTATTCACGAGGACGAGTATATCCCTGTAGATAAAAGGAGAATATTGAAATTCGATAAAATCGATGCTTAATGTCACGCATTGGTGACGCTGATTACATACGTCAATAAAGACAGCGTTGATGTAGTCGGTGAAGCTGTTGCCTTGGAAAGACGTTAAATAAGGCCGGAAGTTGTCGGCTGAAAATAAAAATATCAGTTTTTAATGATGGTTTTATTACATGAATTAATGTCATGTGTTTTACGTGGTATGATGAGGACGTCACGATTTTTATGGCGATTGTCTGATCTGTGTCCTCCAGCACAATCGCCAATGGTGAAACGCGGAGTTAGTTTGCAGATTTGCTATTTGTTCAACAAAAATCACAATTATTTCATGCGAAAGGGAGATTGCTAATGCCAATTGAATCTTACAGCATATTCTCTCTGATATTCGTTCATTTTCGTGACTGGATATCGGATAGATTTCTGTTTGAGACGGGTTGTCAATTCGGAAACGGGAAACCAGGACCATCCGCACGTGATGCTCTCTTCCAACGTGTCATAGATGAACTTGAATTGCTCCTATAAAATTAGAACGCAATATGCAATCAAACAGATGAAAGGAGCTGGTTTGATTGTCAATCCCTTCCGCCAATCTTAGAAACGCAATGTACCAGTGTTTCCACAAGGCCGCGTCGAGCCTGGCGCAGTTTTTTCATGTAGCCGAAGATGTCAATAAGGCCGTCCTCTTCTACCAGTTCCATATTGGCGTCGATAGCCATGAATACGCCAGATCTGCCACCTCCATCGCTACGATAAAATCATAGGGGATCATATAACAAAACATATTGCACAGCCAAAACTACGCAAAATACAAAAGGTACACATCAACGTGAAAAGAAAGAAAGCTTCAAATTACTTGCAATGAACGACCATGGGCCCAGTGCTGTGGGTAATGGAAGTGCTGAGTAGTGCAGCCCGCACTCGACGTCGGAATTCCACAATGTTGTTGGAATACGGCTGCATACGTTTATTGACAGAATGGAATTTTAAAACGAAAGACTGCTTTATAGGATGCGGGTCGAATAGAAGGCTATAAATAGTTACACAAGTGTGAGAATGCCATTCCGTGTAGTGAAACTGGAGCAACGTCCTCTCTTCTTTCCCTTTCTTCACGCACGGCGGACGAAACAAAATTAATAAAAAGAAAAACATAAAAAAAATTGCATGACTGCAAATATGAAATTGTTTGTGAAAGAAAAACTCACGGGCCCTTCTTTCGTGATTTTGAAATTGCGAATGACGAAATTGGCCAACTGCTCCTCGTGATTGTAACTAACAGTGATGCCGTCGTAGACCTCCTCTTTCCCCTTGGATGCCGGCCAATATTGAACACACATGACCTAGATAGATAAAAGAGCATTTGGAACGAATGTGATGCACTGTAAGCAACGGATATAGCGGCTTTTATGTGTGTGCGCGCTCGACTGAAATCAACATACTTTGATAAAATCGAAAGTCTTGGTGAGCATGACGATGCAGCTGGCGTGAACTTGCCAGACGAGGCGCCAAAAATCGGAAACGGTCCTCTCGTTCGGTCCCTGAGT
Source organism: Daphnia carinata (assembly GCF_022539665.2). Lineage (NCBI taxonomy): Eukaryota > Metazoa > Arthropoda > Branchiopoda > Diplostraca > Daphniidae > Daphnia > Daphnia carinata. The sequence continues at coordinate 6,642,875 of NC_081331.1, forward strand.
CACCACGTAGGCATTTGGTTTGAGGATACTCTGCCGAGAGAGGCAGAGCGTGTTAATTACATTCCAGACGTTCAAATGTTACAGCTATATTAAACATGGGCAAATGACGTACATCGACATAGCTACCGTTGACGTAATCCGAGTCTGGAATTCCAGGTTGTAGGTCGAGCACAACGCGGTTATAGTCATCTGCAGACAACAGGAAAATTATTCACTCAATTTGCTTACAAGCTGAATGCAATTTAAAGGCTGATTGTTTGGGTGAAAAGGAAAATGTTTGAAAGAGAGCTGATGTACAATGGATGTTTTTATGTTACGGAATAAACGAAACACTTGACTTTGCAGCATGTTATGGAGCAAGTTACGAAGATTTCCCTAGTGGTCTGGAAATGCAGATTCAATAAACCATGCAACCAAGCAAAAAGTTTGAGACAGGTCCCAACGAGACTCGAACTCGTGATCTCCTGCTTACTAGGCAGGCGCTTTGCCATCTAAGCCATGAGACCGTGGCACCGGTTTTTGCAACAGGAGATCTAATCGGGAGAAGCTGTATTTGGTTTCATACATTTGATACTGCTTGTAATAACGTACGGGCTACGGCTTCTTTAATTACATCGTGTTGTTTTACTAAAAAGCATCTGTATTTTAAGAAGGAAACTCAGATAAGCAATGTTCTGTTCATTAAGGAACATTAACTCACGAAACATGAGTTGTTAATATAAAAAATTATTAGGTCCCAACGAGACTCGAACTCGTGATCTCCTGCTTACTAGGCAGGCGCTTTGCCATCTAAGCCATAGGACCATCGCATGTGCGAGTCGGCAATATTTAAATAATCGAAGGTTAATAGCGGTAAATCGTTTTATGCTTATCGGGAAACGACGTCAATCTCATTCAAGTTCGAAACTTTATGACATGGTTTTAATAAATGCTAGACGACCTCTGATTTTATAAACAATCAAACAGTCTAATCCCCCCCCCCTCTAAAGAATAATTACAAAATGCGACTTACAGGGAATGATTTTCTGGTTTTGATTTTTTGGTCTGTTTTCTGGCTTGGAGCCGTGGCGAGTCGAATGACCCTCCACTTTGCACGCCGTCTGTAAAAAAAAAAAAAAGAAAAAGAATTAACATTAAAAACATGGAAGCTCGTTATGCGTCGGCTGATACGACGATGTTGCTTGCTATAAAAAGACCTTACTTGAAATTCGACACGGAGAAGTACTGGGTACTTTCTCCTTTGTTCGCAATGCTTGACAAAATTAGCCACTTCGACCGGCTTGTCGGCTATGGCGGCCATTGCATTCCCTTCTTCAGCTGTTTCGCCAACATCATCCCCGTTCGGAAGCAGACGGTTTAATCGATAAATAAGACACACACACACACGCACAAAAAAGGGGGAAAAAAACAAACATAAATTATGTTAGAACCACGTCGGACAGCTCTCTGACCACAATATCAATATTGACGCACACACACATTAGTCCATTAGGGACAAGTGATTCTTTAATGATCGATTTAAAAAATATATATATAAAATCCACTTTGTCCTATCAGAGTAGTGGTTCCAATTAGGATAGGATCACTCATCAATATAGGAAGACATTCCACGTAAAAAAAAAAAAAAAAAAAAAAAAAAATGGTATCTTGTTGTTCCAAAGTTCCGGCAAGCGCTTGTATTTTTTGCTGTTTTGGCCGAATTCCAGGCCAAGGTTGGCTTTATAAAAACCGGGTAAGAGGTAGAGTAGCTAACTATCTTTAGATCTACACAATATTATAAGCTTAGCACTTTACGTACTAGCATTATTTTATGTTATTTATTTATTTATTTTTTTTTGCCAAACTTTGACGTCAGAATTTCGAGACACTAAAAGCCTGTGCTGAAATCATAATAATAATCCTGTTTTTGCTGATTAACTATTCTGATAACGTCGTCGTGCAGGATTTTGCGGTGGCTTAAAACAAAATTCGATGGAAGGGTATATACACAAATAAATGAACGATGTAGCGGCCAAGCCCCAGCTGATCAAACCCTTCTCATTCCGTTGTGTGTGTGTGTCAGCGTTGTGTACGTGTGTGTTGTGTGTGTGTAGAGGGTCCTTTTGTGCGTGCGGACTTTATTTTCGGACCCATTGGGGATCGACGTAAGGACGGCAACAAGAGCAGCAAACAGACTTTTGCTGCAGCTGTGTCATCACGTTCTTCTATATAGACCCTAATATTTGTGCTTTTTCGTCGTTAACCGGAACTGACGTCATAGAATTCGGCAGTTCATTTGCATACGTAAATTTTTTTTTTTTTGAGGGGAGGGGGTATTTATTTTTTAAGGCGACCAATCTCACCGACAGAGAGGAGACCGCTGTTGAGCATCGACAGCTTGATGGCATTGGGGATGGATGTCAGGGACGTGCTGGCCGTGCCCAAATAGCGTCTGGCTTTCTTAGGCTTGGCCGATGAAGGATTGCGACCGCTGCTCGAACATCCAGTTGTCTTGGGAGTTGACAGAGATCTGTGTTTGCGATTGGAGCCATTCTGATGGCGCGTCGGAGAACGTTCCCGATGGGATCCTGGCTGATCGTCCGGCAACGTCAGGAAATTGTCCAAGGAATTCCGGTCTTCCTGGACGCGATGGAGACGAACTCGGCCGTCGCTCGACATGTTCCACGTCTCACTGCTCGGCCCGTTCATTCCGATGATCAAGAGTAACGATCGCTTGCCGTTTGACTCCGTTTGGATGGTTACGCAACTGATTGAACTTTGATAATCAGGAAACGATGGAAACCAAAATCGAAAATTCGGCCGTTCGATCACACTATTCTCTGTTTTTCACTGCCTTTTTTTTTTTTTTGGTTTAAATATTCAAATCAGACGATAGTAGTGCTACTAGTCGGAGCTGTGCAACAGTTGAGACTGGACTAATCTCACCGATCCTACCGGTACAACAACTAGACCGGTAAACTATGCGTGTACCAGTATATATATATATAGAGAGAGAGAGAGAGAGAAGGGGAACCAGAAGGAAAAAAAAGGGGGGAGGGTAGAAATATCGAAGGGCGACTGCGCAGTTTCACGGTCGGATGTCTTTCACGTTCAACTCTTTTCCCTCAAAAGATGGCGTTTAACAATAGAAGTTTGTCGAAATAACCAGAAAACAAAAAATTTCAAAGTCCCGTTTTATTTTAAAGAAAAAAAAAAGAGCCAAAGATGAAACATTTAATTGGTCAATCAGTTATTTCAACTTGACATAATGACCTCTATTTTTGGATTATTTATATTCTCAATTTGCATTAGCTTTTTTATGTTCAATTTTTTTTTCTTTTTCAAATTTAATCAATGCGTCGTACAAACGATTGAATGTCATTATCTGATGATTCGATTAAATTTTTATGAACCGGTGTATGAATATTGGCAGCCAATCAGCACACAACGACGTATTGGCAGTGAATACAAATGATTCCCCCCCCCCTCTTTTTTTTTCTATTTATCCATCTACGCATTCCTTACTGCACGATTTATGACATTTTTTTTTTTTTACGACCACCGAAATACATTTAAGGAACGTGATGGCCTTAAAATTTGTTATGCGAAAAAAAAAAAAAAAACAGCGCAGAATTTTCACACATTCGTTCGCTGTCGCAATCGAACGTGTCGTGCGTTCTTAAACAATTTGCGCACAAGGGTTAACCGTGAATGGTAATTTTCGTTACGTAATCAGACGTCCTTTTTTGTTATTCTTTACGCCAGCGCGCATTAGCGTTTTCTTTTCTTTTATTCCCCCTTCCATTATCGAATTATTGACTTTGGTTTTTCTTTTGTCTATCCTTATATTTTGGCATCGATGTGGTTAGAGACAAAGGAAAATCAAACGTCCTTCCCAGCCGACGTATTAAAAAAACTGGGAGCCAATCGCAAAGCAGGCCATTATGGTAAGCATAAAACATTGTGTACAGTTAACATAATCTAAATGGCCATGGGGATCGGTTAGATTGAAATCAAAACACATAAATCCAATTTCCTTTTTTTTTTTTTTTTTTTTATCAATCACCTTGTCATTTTGAAATGTTGCATATGTTTTAAAAATAACTAAATTGGGTAAAACTCGACGGTTTTATTTTTTTCCGCTCCCACCAATTTTATTATTTGAATCGTTTAAATTTCTTTTGGACACGTTGCCGATGGCTGTAATCATTTTGAAAAGTCAAGACACGTAGTCAATTTTCGTTGTTGTTGTTGTTGAGAGCTACACTATATACTAGCTCTACTCTAAACGAGGAAGAATAGTAATAAATATCAAATGGTAGCGAACCTATTTGGTATTTCCTCAATAGTCGGTGGTGTTTTCTGGCTGCTCGGGGGGTCGAATATTTTTTGCTGCGGAATGATAATCACATTTGAAGTTGCCGCTTATTTTTTTTTTTTTTTTTTTTTTTTTTTTTAATCATCATACAACACATAACGTGCCAAAATTCAAATTAAATGTCTACTTGAACGTACCTGAGAAATTTGATGGTGGCCACGCCGAGGAAGAAGAGCGTGACTGATATGCATCCCATTAAAGTGTACACACCTTCGGTCAATCTACAGCAGCGGGAATGGGCCACGCGAGTGGCGTGTAGAACAATATCGTTGTTATTTCCATCAGCAAACAGGTCCCCTGTCGTGCGATTAACGTCAAACACATCGAACTCGGCACTGGCATTCACACGGTCACTAATGACGGACGAATCCATGTCGTTCGAACGTTGTCGAACGAATGCGGCCTCTGCGTCTGGGAAAAGATGACAGGACTAAAAACCTACGACGTCAAAAAAAAAAAAACATATTCACAAAGCAGCCAAAAAGGTCAATCGATGTGATGGATCTCCCCGCATAATTTTTTTTCCCCTCCTTTTCACTGTGGCGACGCTGCCCAGACGATATTCTTGCACGCCGAATGTCGGTCTGAATTGAATGCCTTTGCCTATCTTTGCGTACGAATATAGACGTGACAGAGCGCAGTTTGTATCTGTATATGTACGCCTCTTGTCCGTCGTCGACGTGGTCGCTTTTTCGTAAAGATTAGTTAAACCGGGCACGTTCACTTGGCCAGAGAAAAATGCACCGCTGTTCGGCTAAAATGAAAGAAAAAAAAGACAGAAACCAGACGTGTGATTCTTGTTTTCAAGCCAAACAGATTGTCAAAATTACACTTTATCTGCAACGTATACGTACTATATACAAATCTCATCATCATCGATTACATTATTATTTTATTTATTCACACAATTCTATTTTATCTTGTTGGGGCTATCAGTTTTCTCACGCTTAACGTGCTGTTGTACGCGTCCTCATCAAGAACCCAACGATCGTCACGATTTGTGGTTCTTCCGGATAAATTCGGAAATAGCGCCCTCTTTTTTGGGTATTCCAACCTTGGTGTCGATCGTGTACTTAACGCTTAAAAAAAAAAAAAAAAAAAAAAAAAAAGCCTTGAAATTATTTATATTCATTCGTGATCGAAATCATGAAGGGATCAGATTCCGGTTCGATATAGACGGCAGGTGGGTGTAAAGAAACACGATCGGGACGAAGGCAAACCACAAAATAGCATGTATTATCTGTTAAGTAGTCATATAAATGTTGCTTGTCGGCAAGGCAGGTTTCATTTCGTAAGTAATCAATCATTTGTTTTCTTTTTTGTTCAGCGCAACCGCTGGTGGGTGGTCATGCTAATGAGGCGGAGGACCTACATCACGTATACGTCTCGGGAAGGTTATTTACTCGTGAACAAGTTTAGAAGGTCATGACGGATTTGCTGAGTAGATGCTGGTTGCCGGAGCAACGCGACGAGTCGCTTGTCGTTGCTGGACAACGCTGACTTTAGCCGTTATGGTACCGCCGTAGCCGCTGTTCAAGTTGACGGTCGTGCCAGACTTTTGGGCACATATCGATGCGTCATTGGAAGGTCTACGACCGTTCCTGACCAGAGTGGCGGCGGCGTCGCACGTTCGATAAAATTGTTCATCGATTTCCGTAGTGGCATCGATCTCCGATCGCTGGGATTTCCAACTGCTGTCGCTCGAAGTACTGGAACGGCTTGGGCTGTTGCTGGCACTCGGACAAGGTGTGTCCAAAGTGGCCATTTCATCATGGATCACGTCGACCCTGTCGTCTGTTTCACGGGATCCAACAAGGAACGAAGCCTCCGTTCCAATCGTTGGCTGTCCAAGTGTAACCGTATCCTGACGGCTGGAAAGCGGACTCAATGCTGGGCTATCCATCTTCAGTTGGTTCCAATCGACTTGATTAATAGCTGCTGGCGGTTGGGTGCTACCCTTCGACGGTTTTCGTAACGCACGGCTATCGAATTGGCCCGTCGAAACGGGCTCCGGACGGACGCATTTCGCCATTTGCATTGGGTTTTCATGTGTCGGGGACAATGTCGAAATCGTACGTGACTTGCTGATAATAACATCGTCTTTCACAAGAGGACCTATCCGGTTATGAATCGCAGTTGGACGATGTTCACCGGAGGCTACATGTTCCGATTGGTCGGTCACGGCATTGATTTCAATTTCATCACGACGGTCTGTCGTATTGAAATTCTGTCCGCTCTGTGAAACTGTTGATGTAACGAGGGCACACTCTACGAGATGAAGAGCTTCCTCCAACCGATCTCTCATGGAACTGACTGGAAGACGGATCCATTCCTAGCCCAATAAAAACCAGCTATTCGTTCTTGCCCTTCACGTAAAATTATTATATTAAATTAAATTGAAAAAAAAAAAAATGTACCACGACGTTGAAAAAGATATTGTTTGCCGGACGACGGCCACCTAATGTGTCTGCGCAATTTGTCAAAAATCGGCCGAGCGTGTCGACCAATTGGAGGTAATCAACTCGTAAGAGTTGATGATCCTTTTCTAAAGAGTTTAACGCCGTCTTCCACATGACTTCAGCGTGCCTAACGATTGATAATGTGAAAAACAAAAAGGGAAAATTGGGAACATGAAAGTTTGAAAAAAAAAAAACGTCTGTAGATATACTTTCGAGTTTCGTCGGCTGTTCGGTCCCATTGTTTACGCAACCTTGTCGAATCGGAGGATGAGGCACGCGCAGCCAGCGATCCACGGATTTCAACTTGGTGAGGGATGATGCCCCCACTGCCGCTACCACTCGATTTACTATGCAAGAATTTCAGCAATTGCTGTTGTAATCTATGGTTTTCCTGGTCACGACGACGTAGTGCGTGCAGCCACTGTGTATAACAACAAGAGAGAAATATTAATTGAAAAAAAAAAAGGGAGGAAAAAAGAAAAAAACAGATTTCTCATTTAGTTTTCTCTTTGATTGATTAGAGTTAGAAAATGAAAGAAAAAAGAGAAAATAACCTGATTCTCCTTGAGTTGGCATTCATGAACCAACTGGCGGTTTTCTTCCGTCTTCTTTTTTAAAAGCGTCTCGGCCAATTGGAGACGGACATTGGCCTGGCGCTCTTTCTCGCAAGCTTCGGCCGCTTCACGCTCCCGTTGAACGGTCAGTTCCTTTTCCTTGTCCAGCAACCACTAATTTTTTTTTTTTTTTCGAAACAAAAAATATATAAAAATTTATAGTCTTTTTTCATGTGACGGTTAATGGACACGCCATTTTAGGACACGCTACGATCGTCAACAATTTGGCGAGTAATTAAGTTTCGGGGGTATAAGAAACATAAAGTAAATAAAGCGAAAGGAAAAGAAAAAAACCTGAGAACGTTGCAAGTCGTGGAGTAGCTGCTGTGCGTGATCTTCCCTTTGGCGTTTGGAACGTTGAAGATCGCGAAGTAGGCCGATGAGGTCATAAGATGCGCTTATCAGATCGCTGATCACGTCCACAGCGATGGCGCCATCGTTATAATCTACCTGCTGCTGGCTGGCCAAACCGGGCAGACCCATCAACTCCAGTTCCTAAGTCATACGTAAGTTTCAAAAAAGAAAAAAAAAAGAAAATGGTGATTTGAGTGTTACAAAGACCATATCAATCGCCGGTCAAATTTATGAATATGATTATTCATATTTTTTTTTTTGTTTTTTGTTTTTCCCCTTTGGGGCTTTGTATACATATATGCTGGAAAACGATGCCGGCCAATCAAATGCTAACGACGGATCATTTTTTTTTTTCATCTACTCAAATTTTCATTTTCCCCTTTTTCCTCGCAGAGAAGGACGAACCAGAAGAGAAATCTCTTTGTTGACTTGGTAAAGCCAAAAGTTCTTTTGAATTCGAAAAGAATATCTTTAAAAAAACAAAAATGTATATGTATATACAGTATATAAAAAAAAATAAAGAAAACAAAATATGGAGGCTGTAACGAAAAGGATGGTGAGCCCACCTGGCATTACCACGAGCTATTCGGGTATATTGAGGCCTATTACATTATTAATAGTTTCCCACCACAAGAGCTCGGCAAAGGTGCGTAAAATGTTTGAATAAATAATTACGGATCAGTGTGGTATGCCGTGTTTTCCTTCCTGCGTGTTCTATTTTTTCTTTCGTATCTGTGTGCCGTGTAGGAGGAATGCAACTTAACAAGCCCCAGAATCGGTTAACGAGCCTCATTCATCCGCAACGTTGATTACACCTCAACGATAAAGGTAACACGCGGTTAAAGCTGCCGACGAATCGTTAATAATCATCACGTTGCTAAGGGAAGCGCATTTCTGTTTTGAAAAAAAAAAGGGCACCGTATTATCTAATAATGTGAAGAAGCGGAGGGGGGGGGGATATTTTCTCTTTTTTTTTTTTTAAACTAAAGTTCACGACGTTGCGCGGAACCTTCGTCGACGTACTAATCACACGTAAAAAATAGACTTTCTCAGTTTTATCCCGACGAAAAACGAGAATCTTGTCTCTATTTTGAATCGTTTCACCGCAAGAAGAGCATCAAACAAGCACCAACTCTCTTCTTTCCATTTCTTCTTTTCCCCCCCTCCAACCGGAAGTGTTTGATGGATGGTCGAGCCGACCGCAAACTGCGGTACAACGACGATTTCAACTATGTTGTGGTCTCGTGGTGTTTTCTCTCTTCGTTTCGTTCTTTTTTCGTATTAAAAAAGACTTTTGCTGGTGGCTTTCTCTCTGCCTGCCAGTCTCGAAAAATCAAGGGAACAACACGATTACTTCTGGAACGAATTCGACCGCATTTTTCGTGTACACTCGGGATAAGAACGTATATTTCAATCGGGAATAGAAGAAAAAATAAAAATAAAAGTTTAGACGTTCATCCCAATGGAGTCAGGGAGCTAACAAAAAAAAAAAAAAAAATCTGCGTAGGCTTTCCCCCTTATTTTGGATGGCTTTCTTTACTGCAAGTTACGAACGACATGCAGTAACTATTCATGGGAGGAGTTGCCTTTTTTTTTTTTTTTTTTTTTTTTCAAGACTCTGTCTAATAAGTTTTCTGTGTGTCCATGTCGACGATGTCTTACGCCCATTGCGGACGAAGGACGGCCCTACATCTTTCGCCACCAACGACTCGCCTTACCAACAGCCGGTAAAAAGAGAATGGCAACTCTAAGAACAACCGGCCTAATTGATGCCGTTTGTTGACTGAAACATTCAAAGAGGCTGGCCAAGATATCACCAATGGACGTTTGGGCATGACCTCGAAGAAAAATTTCGTGCTCGGGGCGTTGCAGAAAAAAATAAAATCCATCAAAAGTCGAGCCCACGCGAATCCTATTTCCTGACCCCAATCTATCAGTTTACAACCATTTTTTAGGCTAAAGGAAAAAAAAGCCTTCAGTCTTTACACTGTATGTCAAAAGATCGTTTTACCTACCTTGGATAGACGAATGACAATGGCGCCCAAATCTTCCATCGATCCGGATGTTGACATGGTCTTCGACAACCCAATGGACGGCCAAAATGAAGGCAGTATGTTTCCTTTGATGGACGTAATTTCAGTTCGGGGGTTGAATCACGAAAGAGAATGAAGCGAGAAGAAAAATAAAAAAGAGGGCGTCTCTCGGAGATGGACTAGAAAAAAGAAAAGTAAGAGTATAGTTGGGTATAGATTTGTTTGAGTTGGGGAGCGTCGAACACACACACACACCGTCGACGTCGCGGTTAATAATAGCTGCACGCGCTCTCTCTTCTTTCACTCTCCGTCGTGTCTCTCCATCTACGTTACGTGTACGTTGGGTGCCCAAAAGTTGGTAAGAAAACAAAAACGAAGAAGAGCAACAAGAAAATCAAATAGCTCTCGATTTTACGGCGGTGTTCTGTCTTTGCTGCTCCAATTTCAGTGGATGACGAAAACGAAGCAGATCCACCACGTCTACGAAAACACGTTGGAATTACCACTGATTGAGAAAAAGGTAAATAAACTTTCCAGAATACCTTAGAAATGTTACGCTTTGTGGTAATGTCGGAAGCTCCTACTGGTTGAGTCAGTTTAACCACGAAGGAAAAGTGAGTCGAAGCAAACAAAAAACAACATTCGTTTCGGTAGGGAAGGATATCCCGCGAGCAGCCTGCCATCTATCCACGATCCTGCACCTTTCTCTCTCCGTGATCTAAGACAAAACAAAACAACAATCAAATGAATTCTTTTAAGATACTATGCAATTCAGTTTTTATTACTATTTCAAAAAGTTAACATTTTCGCGAAACAAACGAGCACAATCTACTAGAAATTATTTCTAAGAAAAACCATTCACTTGTACCTAGAGCCATCTAGCGTTAGCCGAGTAAGCGTGATGGGCAATTTTAATCAAATCGACAAACTCATTTGCCCCCTGAGGGAGTAGAAGAAGAAGAGAGAGAGAGAGAGAAAAAAAACACATACTCGAAGGGGAGGAAGAGAAGCGAGGCCCATGGCGCGCGCGCGGTACCCACACACACATCGAGACAGGGGGAAGAGGAGAGAGGTTCGGTTCGATAAAAAGTCTGGAGCCGCATTATAGAACCGTATGTGTTGTCGCGAGTGTTGGTGCCTTGTGTGAGCGTGTGTAAATGTGAAAAAAAAAAAACGAAAAAAAAAAAAAGTGTGTGTGTATGTGTGTGGTTTTTCAGTTGGTGTCGAGTGGTGTTTGCCAGCGTCACAATCTAAAAACTCGTTTTTTTTTTTTTTTTCTGTTCTGGCGTTTTACCATTCGCCAAAAACGACTTGAACTTCGTGAAACTGTTGGGTTCACCACCAAACTCGATTGTAGACGTCATTTCTTAGTGGCCGTATCGGCAAGTAAGTCACTTAATCGACCCGATTTCCAATCAGCTGTTGTGTTATCGCTCGCCAGGGTTAGGATGTTCGTTGTTGGGGGAACTCGTTTCCAGCCTTTGCTTTCCATGGGGTGACATACTGTGTGTGTGTGTGTGTGAGTGCATTACCAATGGCCGTCCCCGTTCCCCTCCACCCCACACTAGCTCGGGAAATGAAAAGCCGACTCGAGTTAGAATACTATTTTGACTTGATATGTCTTTTGTTATATTTCTTTTTCTTTATTCTTTGTAAAAAAAAAAAAAAAAAAAAATGGGAGGGGGGGGGGGGGGGAGGGGGTCAGGCACTTGTAAAGAATCTGGAGGACTATAATCTACGATCAGCAGTACGTGATAAGAGTGAAAGATCCCCATCTCCCCACGTTAAATACTGACCTCGTTGTTGCCGAATCGGGCAAAAACAGTTTCGTGGAAGCAGATGATGTATGACCGAGGAACGAAACAAAATTGGAAAAAATGGCCGTGGATTAAAACAGAATTTGTGTCCTTTTTGCATTCAAGTTTGCGAATTCAGCAAACATTAGGCAAAACAGATGTGTGAATTTTGAGATTTTTTTTCGTGGAGCTTGTCTTGGAAAAAAAAGAAAGAAATGTCTGAGCTGTTTTTCCCATTACACACGAAATGGGTTTTTGCCATTAAACTCGAAACGATGGACGGGCGCGTCTGCTGTTGGATTCATTAAATACTTGGGGCGCTTCATCATCACGTGGCGCCGTTGGAAACAACACAATTATCTCGAATCTATTCGATTATCAGTGTGTATGTGTGTGTGTGTGTGTGTGTGTGTGTGTGTGTTTTTTTTTTATTATTATTTTCCTTTTCTTTTACGAGCGCATTTATTATTACGATCTTATCATCGAGTGAAGGGATCAAAAATTTTTAGCATCTCGAAAACGATTTAAGATATCAAACAGCTGGTTAGGTTGGTAAACGTGAAAGACAAAAACTAAAAAATCTGTATGCCATGTTTTGCGTGTGCCTTTTGTACTTACTTAAGATATTGTGTGTTATCTTCCTGATTGTATAGAGACGGCGGCTCTAGTGTCGGTGGCAGCCATCATGGGAGCGCTGCCAACTTGAGATAAATAAAAGCGAGCAAAAAAGACAATTTCTGACCCCCGCGACGAAACGACGCCGCCATCGCTACTTACACACACATACACACCAGACGCCATGATGATGGTGAACGAAATGAGGTAAGCAACATCAACAACAACAGCAAAAAAAAAAAAAAAAAAAAAAACTTGATTTCATTCCAAGTTTTTTTTTTTTTTTTTTTTTTTTTTTGGGGGGGGGGTTGTAATTATTCATTTATACGAGTCATTAGCCTATTGTCAATCATACGTCATTCGGGTTTGATTAATCGAACGACAATCGTCACACACGAAAATTAAAATTCCAAAATTATTTTTTACTTCTTCAACATATTCCCCCTTCCTCCTTTTTTTTTTTTTTTTCCTAACTTGTATGGCATTCAAAATGACCACCTTTTAGGGACATGGAATGTTGTGAGATTACCATTTGTAGGCGGGTTTGATAACTTGATCGTTTCCCTGTTTGGCGTCGTTCCGGGTACCCAAATTGAGATGGAAAGATTTGAAAAAAAAAAAAAACAACAACAAAACAAAACAAAAAAACTATTATTTATTTTTGTTGTTGTAAAGCCTGAGCAACAATGTATTGATGTAACAATCGAAATTACTTTCAATCCGAGCCGTAGAAAGCGACCGTAACAGGGCGGTGTCCCCAAAACCAACCACCTCGTCCTGACCTTCCCATAAAAAGAAGTTCTTTCTTTTTATTAAAATTTTATTCTTTTTTTGTTTTTTAATTTTTTGAAAACGAGTCCTCTAGGGTACTAGTAACGTGATCACACAGCAACTAATCCCGAGGCACATTAAAATATAAGGATATAAAAAATAAAAAGGGAAAAAGAGAGAGAGAGAGAGACAAAAGAACAAGTGATTATCATTGGATTTTGGGTGGAGTTCAAATGTTACGATAGGACGTAGAGGATAGAGAAAACGAAATGAGGAGAAGAGAGAGAGAGACAGAGAGAGAGAGAGAGATCGCGTATCTGCTGTGGATGGGCGTTCGTGAGTGACTGGAACAACTGCGAGGGGTAATTCCCATAGTTTGAAGCTATTCCTTAAATGGCTCTTTGGCCCCCTTCAACAAAATTCAAAATGAATGGCCGTATAAACGGGTTTATTACCGACACGTTGACATTTCAAAGTACTAAAAACTAAGAAAGTAAAAGAAGAAAGAAAATATCACGAAAACAAAATGGCGATTTTTGTTTTAACGCCACCCGCGTCTGGCATTAAAAATTTGTGAAAGTTCTTTTTTATTTTATTTTTTCTTTTCTTTTCTTTTCTTTATTATCTATGCCACTGTTTTTCCATCGAAAATGATTGTTCTTACCGGCACTTAATCACGTCGTTTGCTTTCCTCTTGCGGCTAATTTACCGGATCTTTACAACTTCAAAAATCATAATTTTTTTTCGAACCCAGTTGTCAACAATTGAACTTAATTTCTTTTTCGTGTGACAAAAGATTTTTTTTTTTTTTTTTTTTTTTTTTTTACTGGCTCATTGTTGTTTATTAATAAGCAAAAAAAAAAAAAAAAAAAAAAAAAATACCCAACTAGAAATCAAAGTTTGAACCGGACTAGACCGGCCCAAAAATCAATGGCCTAACCTCATTCCGTGAGTTCATCATCACCAGGAAATTTTTGAAAAACAAAAAAACAAAAAAAAATGTTGATGTCGTTGACGGTTTTTGTGAAAAAAAAAAACAAAAAAACAAATCAGGTTACACAGGACCTTATGACGTGCGTCGGGGCAATGAGAAACCGCGGGAATATGAAATCATCAGCTTTAGGGTTCGGTCAAGACGTGTGTGTTGGTCACGGACATCTTTTTCTTTTTTTTTTTTTTCTTTCTTTCGTGCACGATTTCGCTCGTTAGCAACAGTCGTTGGTAGAAACACGCACTTTAACACGAATCGGCAAAAAAAAAAAAAAAAAAAAAAAAGGCATTCAATTTGTAATTTGCATCAGAGCTTCCATTTTCTTATGGGATGATTCCGTATAGCGCTCGTACAACACATGTTTTTGATAGGGCACAGTAGGAATGAAGGCCAGATTTGAATATTAGAAGAAGAAGGAGAAGAAAGTATTACGTTACTTCACGTGAAATTACCTTGCTCTCATCACTTATCATAGAAATTGTTGTATATGCCCGCGCGCGCGCGCGCGCGCGAGCCTGCTAACTCTCAGTCGTATATATATGTGTACGGTACATCGCGGCGCATTCATTATTCAACCCCGGGAGCTCGTTTCACGTGAATTTTTTTTATTTATTTATTTATTTTTTTTGGGTTGCACATTAAATCACCGAAAATGATGCAATCTTTCGTTTTTCTGATTATTTATTCATCTCTCTCTTTTGCCAGTCGAGAAGACTTTCCTCAAGATTCTCAATTTGATTGTGGTAGACGTGGCATCTCCATTTTTCAATGACAATTTTTCGTGTTCAACATTTTCTCTCTCGTGATGGTTGCGGATGTCTGGGAGAATCCAGCTCACGGTCAGCAGGCAAGGTTAGCAAATGAACGATGGTAGACACGGAGACGCTGGCGCGCGCGCGCGCGCGCAAATCGAATGTTAAATATTGCGATCTTTCGTGCGCTTTACGCCGAGATGATTGAATGTTCAACACCTCTTTTCTTTTTTCTTTCTTCATATAGATTTCGAATTTACACACAGGCACACAGTTCGTCAGTTCTAGCGAAAAACAGACTTCCAGCTGCGCGTTTTGTTGTTATGAGGCAGCAGCGCTTTTTTTTTTTTTTTTTTTCTTCTCCAGTTGGGAGAAACGATCTATTGTTGTCCAGTACAAAAATCCCGCCGCCCGTTG